>NC_136500.1:128992945-129102945 GCF_053919585.1 Euprymna scolopes | reverse complement strand
TGTTAGTGAAAATATGCCGTGAAAAAGCAAACTTTCTAAAAGTTGAGCCTAAAGTTTCTATGCAAATTTATGATTTCCGGTTTTAAACCAGTTTATTTTACAGAAGCTTTCGCCTTTTAATAATAACCTTTAAATATTGAGTATACTATTTTAAAGAGATATATATTTTTTCAGATCATGAAAGCGACAGAAATTATGACAATAACGAATTAGTGCCAAACATAATACAACTAAATGTCGACATTATCAAACCTTCTTCGACTTAAAAATTATAGTTTATATTTTTTCGAACCGTTTTACGTTTTTTATTAATAAAAGTTCTAATGATATAAAAACAAATAAATAAATTTTAATGAATTCCCTGCTCTTTTTTTTTTTGTTTTTTAGGGTTTTTTTTACTATTTCGTAATTGACCTGATATTGTATTTGTTTGTCACGTGGTATTATATAGTTTTAAATTGTTTTCAATTAAACAATTATTGTTTATATTTTTCTAACCGCTTTACGTTTTATAATTAAAGTTCTAATGATATAAAAACAAATAAATAAATTTTAATGAATTCCCTGCTCTTTTGTTTTTTTTTTGTTTTTTAGGGTTTTTTTTTTACTATTTCGTAATTGACCTGCTATTGTATTTGTTTGTCACGTGGTATTATATAGTTTTAAATTGTTTTCAATTAATCAATTATTGTTTATATTTTTCTAACCGCTTTACGTTTTATAATTAAAGTTCTAATGATATAAAAACAAATAAATAAATTTTAATGAATTCCCTGCTCTTTTTTTCTTTTTGTTTTTTAGGTTTTTTTTTACCATTTCGTAATTGACCGGATATTGTATTTGTTTGTCACGTGGTATTATATAGTTTTAAATTGTTTTCAATTAAACAATTATTGTTTATATTTTTCTAACCGCTTTACGTTTTATAATTAAAGTTCTAATGATATAAAAACAAATAAATAAATTTTAATGAATTCACTGCTCTCGCATATTCGGTTCACATTTACTGATTTTTTTGTGAATGCTTCTGCAAAATAAATACATATACAGTAATTATAATCTTAATGCGACCTACGTTAGTTTTTCTGTTTTTATTCATACGTCACGGCAATTTGACATCCGGGTATTCTACATTACTAACCTCTTTCTCATAGACTAACATCTTTATTTGTCAGCAATGCTTCAAGCAAACTACCTTTCCATTTCAAATTCTCTTTGTTTTTGTAGGAGCCGTGTATTATTAGTAAATATTTTAAAATAACACTGACAATAGTAAACAACGCATACGTGTCGTTCAGACGTTTATATTTCAGAAAAATCGTGACGAGAATGTTTTTTTTCTTGTATCCACAAGAACGACATTCTTTTCCCTCCTAAAATATCTATAATTCACAAATGGGTGTCTCAATGAGATTGAAGATGCACCGAATGTGCAACTCAAAGGCGTAGGTATTTGAATATGAGGCAAAATCATATATATATATATATATATATATATATATATATATATATATATATATATATATATATATATATATTTGTTGAGCTGGATTAAATCCGACGATATGAAATAAAATGGAGGTGGAAGGACCTGAATACTCAACGTTTCGCCCGATTTATACGGGCTTCTTCAAGATATATATATATATATATATATATATATATATATATATATATATATATATCTACTTCCGGTTTATGTTTTGACCTAGATTTTCTCAAATCTAGGTCAACTCTCAGTATAAGTCTAATTTCTCATCTGCGTACACTGACTTTTGTTTAAAATTTCGTTTAAATTGATAAGAAATAAAGCAGCTGTCCCAAAGAAATCCCCCCGCACTTTTCTTTTGCCCGTAGACTGTCCACTCCCTCTTAGACAGTCTCTTTCTTGTTTCCGACAACAACCGGAAAACAGCAAGTACTTCATCAACTAGAATAGGTTGGGAGGAACCTCACTAACACAATATAGATTGCATTTAGTTTTTTGGGGTTTTTTTTTTTCCTTTATTTTCGGGTGTTTTTTAAAGCTTAGCAATATTCCACCCCCCTCCATCATTCGATATTTTTCTTTTTCGATTCATGTTTTATTTTAATTTTTTTTTTGTATGTTTGTACATAAATGTTTGATTATTTAAAAATAATAATAATAATAATAATAATAATAATAATAATAATAATATGGTGAGTGAAAAACTAGCTTAAGGAATAGACAAAATGGATGATACCCGGCCCTCATTTCTTCCCCCCCATTCCCTTTTGGCCCCATGCCACATTATTTTAGGGACCTCCCTTATTCTTTGTATAATGTTTTAATAAACTTATATAAAAAAAAATAGGTGGCCCCCTAGCAATAAATAATAAAAAAGTAAATAAAAACTAAAACAGCTCTCCCCTCCCTATTTGAAATATTCACGTATGGTCCCCGAAAACTTACAAAAGTGAAATAAACGTCTTTATATAAAAAGAATTACAAAAAAAAAAGGAAAATATCTGTCAAGTACTCACGGTAAACTCCTGATTTGTCGTCATTTCTCGATCGTGTCTGTTTGTATTTTTTACTCCCTTTTCGTGCGGTGAACGACTCCTTCTTGTCGAGTGGGTGATCACAGAAGTCGCGAGATCGCTCGCAACAGGCCGACTCGGTAAAATTAGAGGAGCCTTCGAATCCGCTCGGAAAGACGTTCGGCTGGAGAAAGCGCTGAATGAACTTACTCGGGTATCCGTTGAGCGCGACGTGTTGGCTAGGGTCGTTGTGCCGAACATTGTTATATCTTTTGCGTTCAGTCAACGAGTTTGCGGCATAACACGCATTATCGGACACGGGCTGTTGTTGTTGTTGTTGCTGTTGTTGTTGTTGTTGTTGCTGTTGATGATGATGATGATTTTGATGCTGTTGTTGTTGATGATGATGATGGTGATGATGGGATGTGGGGTCACCGTGCGTCGTGGTCGTCGCCGCAGCGGCTATATTTGACAATGTTGATGCGGATGCTGTGGACGACGACCCGGCCGCCGACATATGATTGGAGGGTCCGGGGTGGTGATGCTGAAAGTGTGACAGATGTGAAGAGGTGTTCGACTGGGAAGGGTTCGTGTGTGAAGGTATATGTGTTGGGACCCCCCGAGGTGAAAACTCACCGTGGGGGTTCGGGGGTCTTCTAGAAGGGGATGATAGACTTCCGGCGCTGAATGAGGCATTCCTCAATAGTTCGTATTCCATGTATTCGATAAGGGCGCGCCGTTTCATCTGAAATTTCCGGTGGTGGCGCAGGAAAGAGATGCAGAGGAAGATCGTCATGGAAATGGCCACACTTACGGCGGGCCACCATGGGTGCCGTAGACCGTATCCAGGGTCGGAGATAACTGGACTCACAGTCGTGCCGGCGGCGGCAGCTGCGGCGGCTGCCCCACTTTCTAGGAGACCCGTGGTCGATAAGACTCCCCCACTGTTGACCCCGCTTCCAGCGACCCCTGCAGCTGCTGCAGCTGCAGCGGCCGCGGCTGTGGCAGCGGCCGTAGGGGTCCCTGGGGTGCTGGTCAACGTCGCATTTGTTGCTGATGCTGCCACACTGCCATTGTAAAGACCGCTACCTGTTGCCCCAACCGCAAGACCAGCCATCACCACGCTATGATTTCTAGGTGACGGAACTGTCACCGACGATCGTAATTGAGAAGAGGCTGGCCCGGGGGTTCGAATTGTGGTCCTATTAGTGGCAGTAATGGTGGGGGCGGTCGACGCGGGGTCAAGAGAAATAGAAGAGTTATCAACCGAGCTATCGGTGAAATTCATCGTTACCGATTCAACAGCACGGTCGCCAGGTATTGCTGCGCTTGCATTTAGTGGCGTTTATATTATTTTAAGATTAATTTAAAACGTGTCCATTTAAATAGACATATATGTATATACATTCGTATTTTTATATATATATTTCTATATTGAAGAAAATTATCACGTGTAGAGAACTTATAGACATACTCAAATGCTGTGTACAACCATAAACGTGACGTTATCTGATAAATCTGGCTGAAATTTTACGTTTATATTATTCAAATCTGTAATTGTACATGCGTGATACGTAAATAATTTATATTTTGTCTTATAGATTATTATTATTATTATCTTTATAAATATAGAAGAAATTCTTCTATCTTAAACACCAAAATTGTAATAATGTATTTATATGTGTACATACGTATATATATATATATATATATATATATATATATATGTGTGTGTGTGTGTGTGTGTGTGTGTATTATACAATGTGAACTTTAATGTTCATATATATTAAACACCTATATGTGTTGTTACCTGGGCACGTGTAAGCGTTTATAATTTTTTTATGAGAAAGTGTGCGTATTTTTTGTGGGTTTTCAATTTTCTCTTAATTTTTTTCAGGTTCTGTAATTAACAGTATTAATTAACAGTATTAATTAACAGCATTAATTAACAGTATTAATTAACAGCATTAATTAACAGCATTAAAACTTATTATGAACATATTTTCTTTTTCGTAAAAGATCTCTGAAAAAAAAGAGGGGCATGTAGATTTTTGTGCTGTAGATATCTGGAGGACGATTTTTTTTTTTTTTTTTTGGAAGACAAATAAAAACTTATATCAGTTGGTAATCCGCGCGTGAAATCCTTGGAAACAATTATATAATTTCCTTATTATTCAAGAGTCGATTTTAGTGGTATATATTTTTATTTTTATCTTTTTTTTATTTTAGTAATACTATTTTTCCCCCATATTTTACTGACTATTCGGCGTCCGGCTGTGTTCTGGCGGTTTTTATGCGAATGTTATGGTGTTTTTTTTTTTTTTTCTTTTTAATGATTATTTTTTCCGTGTTTGTTTTTCCGTATGCCACGCCGCAATACTTTGTCTCCTAAATATTTTATTCGCGAAGAATTTCCGGTACAACTGTCAAGTCATAAGATATACAGAATACGGAATTTTTTTTTTTGTTTATTCTTTAAAAAAATTTTGTGTTATCACGTGACTTCCGCCGATAAGAAAATAAAACCCGCAGATTTTGTGCGTCCTCCGGAGGAAATATTTAAAAAAAAAAAACTTTGCACTTTTTTTATTTGGCTATTTACATTTTGTGAATATCAATTTTTTAGAGGTTTGAATTTTTTTTTTTTTTAAATATGAATTAAAAGCAGCAATTTGTTTCTGTATCTGTTCCAGTTTTTCTACGAATCTTTTGTTATCTTGCATATCCTTCTGACAATCCTGAAGATTGACATGTGTGTCATCCGAAAATGGTAAATCCAAAAAAGTTCGCCTCAAAACAAAGCAAAAGCAAAAAAAAAAAAAAACAAGTTTTTTATGAAATCATGTCTATTAATAATGTGTTTTCGTCTCCAGTTTAGTAAATAAAAATAAACAAAAATTCAATAAAAAAAAATATTTTAACTTAATTTAACTCTTTTTTCTCTGTGTAATATACGAAGGTGTACGTGTGGCCGCAAGGTGTTTTTGTTATTCATTATAAATTTATGTTCACGCATTTTTTGTGTATATAAGTATGTTTTCGGTGTATAAATGCTTTTCTGTGCGTGGATGTGTTTGTGTGTATAGCTGTAGTCGTATTTATAGATGTTTTGTTTGCATGGATATATTTGTTTATATAAATGTTTTTATGCGTATAGATGTTTTGTGTATATAGATATTTTATGTATTTTAATGTTTCGTGTGTATTGATATTTTTACGTGCATAGATACTTCGTGTGTATGGATGTTTTATGTGTATAGATGTTTTTGTGTATGGATGTTTTAGTGTGTGTTAATGTTTTGTGTATGTAGATTTTGTGTGTGTATAGATACTTCGTGTGTATAGATGTTTTTGTGGGTATTGATGTTTTGTGTGTATGAATGTTTTGTGTGCATGATTGTTTTTGGGTGTATGATTGTTTTTGTGTGTATTAATGTCTTGTGTGTATTAATGTTTTGTGTGTATTAATGTTTTGTGTGTTTGGATGTTGTTGAGTGTATATAGATGTAGATGTGTATATGCCGATACACATATAGATATAGATGTTTTTGCGTGTTTGGGTGAGTTTGCGTGTATAGATATTTTTGTATGTGTTTTTGTGTGTATATATGTTTTTTGTGTGTTATTGCTTTTGTGTGTATAGATGTTTTGTGTGTATATATACTTCTTGCGTATGGATTTTTTTATATGTATAATTTTTGTCTGTGTAGATTGTTTGTGTGTATGTATATTCTTGTGTGCATGGATGTTTCTATGTGTGCCTGGGTATATTACTTGTGTATGCGTATATACTTTTATGATTTGGAATAATTAAAAAATTGTTTTATGTGTGTAAATGCACAATTGTGGTGTGTGTGCGCGTATGAATGTTTATCACGTGTGTCTATCGTTTGGTTGATACATTTATGTATTGTGTAGGTGTGTGTTATGTATTCATAACTATGGGTATATGGGTTGACTAAGGGGTCCATCAAAATATGTTGGCTAAGCTTTCATGAAAACACGTATCTCAATTGTTTTCTATGATAAAAAAATACTTTGTTTTCGTTTTAGCTTTTGTGTTTCCCAGAGAAGTTTTACAATTTAGTAACTTTATTTCATTTTGTAAAATAGAAATGATATCAGTACACAAATTGTAAGTAAACATATGTGGTGATCTCAATTTGTGCATTATTTCTCTCTCTGGGTCCCTAGGTATATGCCCATCTGTTGGGGTGGGAGGTGATATGTATTTACGCTCTACGAAACAACAATGTACCGTTAAAAAAGAGTTTGGATGAGGAGAGATGATAGCTAGAACTTATTAGAGCCTTATATAGTAATTGGAACCTAATTTTCATTTTCGATGGACAACATTTTCAGCTACGGGGCATTTGTCATATATGACAAGAATGCCAGTATAATAATAATAATAATAATAATAATAATAATAATAATAATAATAATAATAATAATAATAATAATAATAATAATAATAATAATAAATGTAATTATACTATGTGAGAATATAGGCTGCCACTCACAATTCAAGGAAGAGCACTTGTTATTACTAGTGAGAGATCAGTGATAATGACCTAAGTGAAAACTCCCCGTGAGTAAATAATAATAATAATAATAATAATAATAATAATAATAATAATAATAATAATAAATGTAATTATGATATATAAGAAGGCATGCTGTAAGCAATGACTAATAATAACTTGTGTAAAAATTCCTGTGAGTAAAATAACAATGTCAACTACAACAATAACAAATAATTTTCACTCAAAACCCACAGTTGTAATCAATGGTAAACGGTTGTTGTGATCGCAAGAAACGCGATATACTGCAAATCTTGGAAGATTAATTGTCACTCAGATTCCAGTGAACAACATATGTGTTTTACTTAATGAACGATCACAGGTAACAAGTTACGAGGGGGGTATCTGTAAGTGTATAAATAACAATAATAATATTATTAATAATAACGATAATAATAATCAACTAGACATAATAATAATATTAATAATAATAATAATAATAATAATAATAATAATAATAATAATAATAATAATAATAACTATGACGACAGTGATGTCAGTTGTCAACGCACCTACTGTAGCAACAGATGTCAAACGAAAATGCTATACGATTCCTACAAGATGCGTTAGCACTCGACAAATACAAATGATATATATTTTGATATTTTACTTCCGAAAAATGTTAGTTGTCCAATGTGAAATTAACATGATAATTTATACTAAAGGCTCGTTACTTATCTAGTGTGTAATCATATATACACACACACACATATATACATATACATATACGAATATATATCTACGTATATATATTTATATATATTCTTACTTGTGGAATATACACATCTATGAATAATGCAACTATGTGGACAAATCACAAGAGCTTCGTTTAGTTTCTCTTAATGAAATGAATATGTGTGTGTGTGTGTCTGTGTGTGTGCGTTCGTGTTTTCTCTTCGTAATGCATGTGTGATAGAGAAATTTGAATATGAACCAAGAAACGCATGGAAAAAATTAAAATAAAAGAAAACAACCAAACAAAAATTAAAAATAAAAATTGAGATAAATAAAGGTATTTTTTTTTAAATCTAATATTTGTTTTTAAAAAAATCTAAGATGCTGATACATATGTGTGTATATATATATATATACATAACAAATATGCACTCCTTTTTATATATCATTTTGTTTTTTTTAATCCTTCACGACATAAATCCTGGGTAGAAATCTGCCGTATAGGCATTGTTTCCGTTAGTGTTGTCATAATTCTCGGTGTTGCTAGAGTTATCGTTATTGTGATTGGTGCTGTTGTTGGGATGCAGGTGGCGGTGATGCTGCAGCCGCTGCCACTGCTGCTGCTGTTGCTGTAATAGCTTTAGTCGTCGTCACCGCCGTAGTCATCAGCATCGTCATCATCGTCAACGCCATCACTAACATCATCAGGAAGACGAGGACAACGTTTCTGCCACGATAAACTTCATCCTTTCTATATCCGTCATTGCTTTCTTTCTTTTTTTTTTCTTTTAGCGGTAAAATTTATTCTTTCTTTCTCTCTTTCTCTTTTCTTTTTTTTTTAAATTTATTTTACTCTTTTTTTCTTTCCTTCTATTTTTTCTTACTTGTATCCAAAATACACTTGGTTGCTTCCAGTTAACGATAAGCTCCTCCAAGGCGCAGCGTATCCCTCTGTTTCATTTCCAGCTATTTTGTTATGACAATCGTACGTCAAACAGCAGAAGTACTAGTACAAAAACAAAAAAAAAAAAAACAACAACAAGAAGAAAAACATACAGTGATACTAACATTCGAATGAAGACAAGAAGAAAGAGAAAGTGGGAGGAAAAGTGGGTGCGGTAAGAGTGAGAGTAGTAGGAGGAGTAAGTGATAGTATTGTGGTAGCGTTTTTTGTCCTTTCTCTCTTTCTTTTTTCCCTTTTAAATTTAGTACGCGCGCGCTCGTTTGAAGACG
Source organism: Euprymna scolopes (assembly GCF_053919585.1). Lineage (NCBI taxonomy): Eukaryota > Metazoa > Mollusca > Cephalopoda > Sepiida > Sepiolidae > Euprymna > Euprymna scolopes. The sequence continues at coordinate 129,093,952 of NC_136500.1, read as the reverse complement.
TAGGCACACGCGCGGTGGCGGATATTGTTACCGTATATAGAATCCACCGCTAATATCACTGATACACACACGAATAACCTTAACTGAATTATTCAAAATCTCTCTCCATCTTTCTTGTAGCGTTTACAGGAATTTTTGTTAATCGTTCGCGCTTAAAGGCTCACCAGGAAGAAAAACATATCAATGACAGTCAAGCTCAAGCTCAGGTAGAGGCTGGCTGCAGTAGTAGCTATGTACAACGAAATAACCTACTACTACTACTACTACTACTACTAATAATAATAATGATAATAATAATAAGAATAAGAAGAAGAAGAAGAAGAAGAAGAAGAAGACGAAGAAGAATCATCTAACATCCACCTTTAAAAATATATATATATATATATATATATATATATATATATATATATATATATATATATATATATATATGTCGGTACCGGCATCTGTTACCACAACACATGAAGGCTCAACAAGTATAGCAAAAGCTGATGGTGTAGCACCATCCAGACCTCCACCGGAAGGGTTAGGAAAACACTGCAATTCTGGAAAGGCTTATTCCCACTCCAATTTCAGAGAATGCCATCAGAGAAGAAATCAATGCAAAACAGCTGTTGCGAGAACGCAAGTGACGTGTAAAGTTTATTGAAAGAAGCTTTAAAGTACTGGATTTATTGGAAGATCTGTTGCCACTCAGATCTCAGGGAACATTCCCTGTTGTTGATAATGAGTGATCGCTAATAGTGACTCGTGTAAGAATTTCTGGTGATGGAGAAGGAAAAAAGAAAAAGGGGTAAAAACAGAAGAAGAACCACAACAACAAAAACCTTGAATTAAAAAAAAAAAAAAATGGCAGTTCTACTAGTTCTGTCTTTACGTGTGAGCGACTTCAGGCCGGGTGGCAGTGTGTTGTTCGTGTTAGTAGCGCGGCTGTGTCTTTCGTCGTCATGGCAATGCAAGTTGTTCATCATCACCTTTGCACACGGCGGCGAGGTAGGAGGAGGCTTATTGTAAAAGTAGTCATAGAAAGAAGAGGCGTCGGCAATGATGGCTGCGCGTACCCTAAGTCCGTTCTCGACAGACGTACTTCGTTTGCCGGCAGTTGCTGGCTAGGGACGGCGGCCCCGGCGATAGAAGATAACGCATAAAATGATAGGAGCGCCTGGTTTATACTCTTGAGAAATAAAAATAAAAATGGACGAATGAGTGAGTGAAAGAAAAGAGTAGAGAAAGGAAAGAAGAGGGAAAAGATGTAGATTCAGAGAGATAATATGGAATTAACAAATAAGATTAATAACGAAGGGGATAAATAGCTAGTAACAATGTGAAGAATAAGAAAAAGTAAACCGAGAAAAATGAGGAGAAGATAAATAAGAAGAAAAACGACGGCAATGAGAAGAAGAAGAAAAAGAAGAAGAAGAAAAAGAAGAAGAAGAAGAAGAAGAAGAAGAAGACGAAGAAGACACAAAATTAGGGAAAAATGGGGAAGATAAAAAAAAACATAGTAAAATTGGGATAAAAAGAAGATAAATTAGGAAGAGGAGGAGAAGAAGGGAAAAGATGAAGGAAAAGTAGAGGAAAAAGCTGGGGAAAGTGAGAAGAAGAAATAGAATAAAAAATAGAAAGTCAAGAAAAAGAAGAAGAAGAAGATGAGGAGGAAGAAGAAGAAGAAGAAGAAGAAGAGGAAAAAGACGGAGAAATAGGAAGAAGAAGTGGAAGAGGAGGAAGAAAAAGGAAGGAAGAATGAAAGTCAAGAAGAAGAGGAAGAAGAAGAAAAAGAGGGAATAGAAAACCGAGAAGAAAACGAGAAAGAAGTAGAGAAAGAATAAGAAGAAAAAGGAAAAAGAAGAAGAGAAAAATAAGAAAAAGAATAATAATAAGAAGAAGAAGAAGAAAAAGAAGATGAAGAAGAAGGAAAAGAAGAAGGAGAGGAAAAAGAAGAAGGAAAAGGAGAAAAAGTGGAAGCAGAAGAAGAATAACAAATGAAGAAAAAAAGTAGGAAAAGAAGTAGAAGAGAAAGAAGAAAAACAACAAAAAGAAGAAGAAGAAACAAAGAAAGAAGAAGAAGAAGAAGTGGAAGAAGAAAAAGAAGAAGAGGAACAAAAAGAAAAAGAAGAAAAAAAGCAAGAAGAAGAAGACAAAAAAGCATAATCATAATAATAAGAAGAAGAAGAAGAAGAGAAAAAAGCAGAATAATAATAATGATAAGAAGAAGAAGAAGAGAAAAAAGTAGAATAATAATAATAAGAAGAAGAATAAGATAAAAGAAGAAGAAGAGGAAAGGTGTGGATAAACAGTAGAGATAAAGAATGATAAAAAAAAAATGTGTCATAAAGAACAAAAAATGTTGTTCATAAAAATGAATAGAAAGAAAAACCGAATATTAAGAATAAAGGAAATTTGAAATATGAAAAGACGAAAATAAAAAGACAAAAAACAATAATTTTATCAAAATATAAACAATGGAAAAACAAACAAAAAACCAACAGAAACAAAACACTACTGGAGCAAGATATGGGAGAGACACGAGACTACAACAGAACTACAGAATGGTTGAAAAACATGACAGAAGGGTTACTACAAATCAAAGAAGGGACAGAAACTGAAATCGCCAAGGAAACACTCAAGACAACTTTTAAAAATGGCAACCTGTAGAGCATCAGGTCATGATAGAAAAAAACATTGTGTTACACGACACTACATGAAAGACGAATTCAAAACCTGAAAATATGTATCCGTGAAACAGAAGCGCCGAATGGACGATAAGAGATAGAACTACACTAATGCAAAAAATAAATAAATAAAACAAAAAAAAACACCAAATGGGAACTTCCTTCCAGCAGCAACTTCAGACCCATAACCTGCTTACAAACCATGTATAAAATCTGAACAGTACAAGTTAAAGGAAAGTATTACAACTCTTTTACTAGTCATAAACTGCTTTTAGTGGAACACAGCAATGGCATGTATCGACTACAAGAAAGTGCACAACAGGATCCCGCAAGCATGGATAATGCTTGAAGATGACAAAATTTCATATCAGATTATGAATCTGATTAAAAAAGCAATGAGAATATGGAGACTCTAGCCATGATGTTTCTTAAACACATGTACTAAGGAAATGCTCAACTGGACAGTTTACTAATATCGACGAAAGAATAAACTGCCTAATGTATATGGACTTGAAACTTTTCGCAAAGAAATAAAAGAAATAGAGACTCTATTAAACAAAACCAAAATCTTCAGCCCGGATATCAGAATGAAATTGGTAATGGAAAAGTATGCACTATTAGTTATAAGTAGGGTTGTGACAACAGCATATTCTTTTCATTCTTTTGCCTGTCGAGTATATATCCGACACAGTAAGATACAGTCAATCAACCGAGAACTACATCAGTTTATGTAAAAACATATAAGATATTAACATATATATATATATATATATATATATATATATATATATATATATATATATATATATATATATATATATATATGAAATAAAATGGAAGTGGAAGGACCTGGATACTCAACGTTTCGCCCGATTTATGCGGGCTTCTTCAAGAGGGATGGTCATAAATATGTATGAATAAATACATAAATATGTATAAGTATGACCATCCCTCTTGAAGAAGCCCGCATAAATCGGGCAAAACGTTGAGTATCCAGGTCCTTCCACCTCCATTTTATTTCATCTCGTCGGATTTAATCCAGCTCAACAATCATATATATATATATATATATATATATATATATATATATATATATATATATATATATATGTATATATATATATATATATATATATATATATATATATATATATGTACTCAAGAGCCACAACAATGAAGAGACTATGCTGTTGTCATAGCCCTATTAATAATACGGGAAAAAACTGATAGCCGACGAAGAAATGGAACTACCCAACTAAGAAGGAGATGAAGGCAATCAGCGAACAAGACACCTACAAATATTTGTGAGTTCTTAAAGCAGATACAATCAAAACAACAGAAATACAAAAAATAAATCGGAAAAGAATGTTTAAGTAGAACAAGAAAACATCTAGAAAGCAAATTATAAAGTAGGAACCTAACAAAAGGTTTAAACGCATAGGCAGTATACTAGTAAGATACTCTAAACGGATCATAGGTTGGACCAAAGAAAAACTGAGGCGTCTCGACCAGAAAACAAGGAAACATATGACCATGCACAATGCATCACACCCAAATCATGCTGATGATCGACTATACGTGAAAAGAAAAGGCAATACATCAAAGGTCCTCAACAACATAGTTCTCTATGATTCTCTCTCCTCTGATCTTGAGCACAGGGTAGAATGGGAAAAGAGGTGGCTGCTTACTTTTAGTGCATCTAAAACTAAGCATCTATCTTTACATTATCAACGCTCTGATCCTCATCAAAGATCAATTGAAATGAATGGATCTCGTCTTTGGGAGGCTCCATGTTTTGACCAGCTTCTGGGCTTAACCTTTACTCACAGTTCAAAATAGACTTTGTAGCCTAGTAATAGATGTTATTTTCTCTTCCCTGCAACCTCTTTCTCACAGAAGACACGTTGTGGGCCTCCCTCTACTTTATTGTTATTTTCATGACAAGTGCTCGTCTGAGCTCCAATCTATGGTCTCCCCTCACCAAACTCTCACAAGAAACACTCGTCTAGCTGAAACCACTATCAATAGTTTCCCACACTCTTTATCGGTGCCTAAACCTTAATATAGATTCCATGAACAGAGCTCCTTTCTAAGAACTGCAAAACCGTGGAACTGTTTTCCGTTTGCCTGTTTTCTGGCTGACTACAATATGGTCGTCTTCAAGTCCAACGTAAACAAGTTCTTGATGAGCCGTCCCCCTTAAGTAATCCAATTTACCAAATTTCCACTACTAACAATTACTATGATGTTATCCCAGTGACTATTGTACACTCTTTAACCCTTATCCTCAAGTAGCCTCTGGGCTTTGATAAGTGGTGACTCCTATGTAAAAAAGAGGACTGCTAAGTATAGAAGACTGTGTTATGATGTAAAAAAGTAAGAAAATATATGACACAGAACACAGAAAGGTTAATCACTGCGACAAGAGTTACTGTAAAAATGAAGACAGAAAACGGCGAGGTAAAGGATAACACGAGAAAAGAAAAATAGGAAGCAAAACAGTTACACGGACGATTCATGAGGATGATGTTGATACCTGGACATGGTGACTGAAAGGACACATACACAGAGAAACTGAATACTTAATAACAGCCACACAATATAAGCCGATTTGAACCAACTGTGTGAAAGCAAAGACCGATAAGATACACGAAATGCAGACTATGTGGACAAAGAGACGAAACGATGAAACACATAATAAGTGAATGTAGTAAACTAGTAAAAAGGATATAATAACATATATGATCAGTTGGGGGAAGCAGTACACTGAGAAGTACGCAAACAACTGCATCTTGAACACCCTGACAAATCATACAATCACAAACCAGTAGGAGTACTTAAAAGCGGAGACTATTTAATCTTATGGGAGATAGAGGTACACACAGATAGCCCCATCCGAGCAAGGATAATAATGAAAAGTATTGCCAGATCATAGATTTCGCCAAACCAGCATATCACAGGGTGAATATCAAGGTGATAAAGAAGCGAAACAAATGCACTGAATGACCACAGAGCCGAAAGAAATATATAGAATAAAGAAAGAGAATATAACACCAATAATCACCAATCGCGAAAAACTTCGAAAAAGAAATCGGAGAAATTAGAATCATAGAGATAGCAGAGAGTATACAATGGATAGAAATAATGAAAATAGCCGAGACATTAAGAAAAACTATTGGGCATGGACGCACGTATGCAAGTGCATGCGGAATGACGTCACCGGTAGTTAAAAACTAAGAACTTAGAAAGTAGGATAACGTTCGAGATAACCAGAAGACGTGGAATCCGTTCGATAAGACGATCATGGTGTACACACGATATACAACAAGATACATACGATACACACTATATACAACATACGATATACAACCTGCGATAAATACGATACACAATATAAACAACACACGCTATACAACATACGATACACACGATATACAACGTACGATACACACGATATACAACGTACGATGCACACGATATACAAAATACCATACAAACGATATACAACATACAATACACACAATATACAACGTACGATACACACGATATACAACGTACGATACACACGATATACAACATACGATACATACGATATAAAACATACGATACACACGATATACAAAATATGATACACACGATATACAACATACGATACATACAATATACAACATACTATACACACGATATACAACCTACGATACACACGATATACAACGTACGATACACACAATATACAACATACGATATACAACATACGATACACACGATATACAACATACGATACACGCGATATACAACATACAATACACACGATATACATCATACAATACATACGATATACAACATACGATACACACGATATACAACATACGATACACGCGATATACAACATACAATACACACGATATACATCATACAATACATACGATATACAACATACGATACACACGATATACAACATACGATACACACGATATACAACATACGATACACACGATATACAACATACGATACACACGATATACAACATACGATACACACGATATACAACATACCATACACACGATATACAACATACAATACCCACGATATACAACATACTATACACACGATATACAACATACGATATACACAATATACAACATACGATACACACGATATACAACATACGATATCCACAATATACAAGCGCTAGATGATCGCATGGAAACAACAATGGTTATGAAACGCAAAGATAAAAAGAAAACCACACCTTAAAATGTGGAGCCGGCATCACCTTTCGCAATACCAAATACGGTTGAGAAGGTTTAAGACGAATGAAGAAACTAAGAAGAGAAAGCACCAACCAGAGTTCTACTAGATGAATATGAAGATATATTGGACCTTGGAGAGGCTTATTTATTCCTAAATTCCAATGATCACCAATGGTCATTGCCAATGAGAAGTTAATAGTAAGCGGCTGTTGTGATGATGCAAATTAATTTGCAAAGTTTACCAAAAGAAACTGAGAATACTGGAATACTGGAGAGACTTGTTGTCCTTCAAACTCTAGGGAACACTGCTGGTTGTTGTCTGTGAGCAACCGCTGATGATGAGCTGCGTGGAAACTCATAAAGAGTAGGAGTAATAAAGTGGATAAACAGCACGACACTGACGGTGAAAGAGAGAAATACAAGCCAAAGAAATGGAGAACTTGCAGTAAATAAAAAAGAAAGAGGATGAGGAAATTAAGTAGAAAATAAAAAAAGACATCGAGCAAAAAGAAATTACCAATCAAAGAATGAAGAAATGAAAGAAAGTGGTTGGTTGGTTGTTTTTGTTTTACGGCATATCAACCCCTTTCCGGGTTATTTAATGCCGAATCCAAAGATTCGAAAGAAAATTTTTTTTTAATAGAATATATTTGTTGTTTTCAAGTCCGTTTCTATTTAACCCATAGTTGGGACCCTAACAGGTACTACCACTGGGAGCAATGACAATTAAAGGGTGGCTACACACTCCCCAAAGCCCGCAAGCTGGGGCCTCACCACTGGATATAGTTTAAGCTCATGTCCAGGACCAAAGAAAGTGGCGAAGAGAAGAAGAAAAAGAAAAAAAAACAAGAAGAAGAAGAAGAAGAAGAGGAAGAAGAAGATTTGTTGTTTTTTTTGTTAGTTTGTTTAACCAGCATTTCAACCTTCTTTGAGTCATTTAATGCCGTATATAAGATTTAAAGTTTTAGATACTTTCAGAATCGATTTTCGCTGACTATATTACAAGTAATGTTTTGGTATAGTTTGTTATTTGATGGCATTTATGTTTATGGTAAAGGTTTGCCCGTTTTAAGAAATTTAGAATGGTTTTAGGATTTTCTTTTTCGAAGAGTTCTTTTAAGTTTTTGGTCTTGTAGCATTGTTGCCGAATTTGTGCGAGGTTATAGTAGGCAAGAAAAATGTGTTTCACTGTATAAGGTTCGTGACATGGTATGCATTTGGGGGGGTCCTCACTTTTTAGTATGTGGGAGTGAGTTATGTATGTGTGTCCTATCCGGATACATGATAAGTAGGGTTATGACAAGAGAATATTCTTTTCATTGCTTTTACTCTCGAGTATATATCCGACACAGTTAATCAACAGAGAACCACATCACTCTATATAACAACATATAAAATATCAACGGATACACACTCGAGATTCCAAACAATTAAAAGAATATAATGTTGTCATAGTCCTAGTGATAATACTACTTCTTTGCGTGATTTTCTTTGGATTTAGTAGAGGTGTTTTTAAGTATAGCCTTAATTTGTAAGAGTGTGTTGTTTTTGCAATTGTTCCAGTTTTCTTGCCATGTCTTTGTGATAAAATTGTTTATTGAAGGTGTGTAGTCCGAATATGGGACCTTTGTGTCGATTCTTTGGAGTTTTAGGGAATTTTTTGCCGCTATGTCTGCTTTTACGTTTCCATGAAAACCATCGGGAATAAGAATCTAATAGAAGAAGAAAATTCGGTGTTGTGTGATAGAATGCATCGTTTGAGACATGGTGATTAGAAGAAGAAGAAGAAGACGAAGAAAAAGAAGAACAAGAACAAGAACAAAAACAAGAAAAAAGAAGAAGAAGAAAAAGAAGAAGACGAAGAAAAAGAAGAAAAAGAAGAAGAAGAAGAAAAAGAAGAAGAATGAGGAGCAAGATAATAATAATAATAATAATAAGAAGAAGAACAACAAGAACAAGAACAAGAAAAAAGAAAAAGAAGAAAAAGAAGAAAAAGAAGAAAAAGAAGAAGACGTAGAAAAAGAAGAAAAAGAAAAAAAGAAAAAGAAGAAGAAAAAGAAGAATGAGGAGGAAGATAATAATAATAATAAGAAGAAGAAGAAGAAAAAATACGAAGAAGAAGAAGAAAGAAAAAGAAGAAGAAGAAGAAGAAAAAAAAAAAGAAGAAAAAGAAGAAGAAGAAGAAGAAGTAGCGTAGTTGTAAAAAAAATGAAAATGTGAAAGAAGGAAAGCTAGGTGGGAGAATAAAAGAGGAGGATAAAAAGGAAAAGATGAAGAAATAGGTCAAGATAAGGAGAAAACCACTAAAAACGGAATCAAGAATATAGAGAAAATAAAATGAAAGCGGCAATAAAAAGTGTGAAAAAAAAAGTTGCGTCGAAAGTGAAAAAAAAGTCAAGAAAATTGTAAAGAAGAAAAAAACGAAAAAAAGAATGAAGAAAGTGGTTGAAACGAAAATGAAAAAAAAAGTCAAGAAAATTGTGAAGAAGAAAAAAACGAAAAAAAAAATGAAGAAAGTGGTTGAAACGAAAATGAAAAAAAAGAAAGGGAAGTCGTACTAAAAAGCGAAAAAGATAAAAAAAAAAAGAGACATGAAAATAATAGCAGACACAAGACCTCATCGTTCAAACCTTTGAGTAAACAATCACAGGCAACGTGTATTAAAACAAATAAGCGAAGAACATTGACAAGGCTGCTGCAAAGAAGATGGCCTACCTCTACCGTTCTAGGAAATTACTCACATTTGAGATTATCGTTAATCGCTTCAAAGCCACCATTCGCCCATGCAGGGAGTGTTGTTGTCACATTTTAGCTAGTGCATAAACCACTAGTCCGTCTTACTTAGAAAGAGTCGAAAAAAGAATCTCAAATTTAATATGTCTTGCGCTGTCAGTCAAGCTCCAGCCTCTGTCCCATCGCCGAATTGTTGTATCGTTGTGCCTGTTTTACAAGTATTTGAATGGAATGTTCTCTGAGGAAGTCATATCACTCGTGCTCCTTCGACGTCTATACTCCCGCCTTACCTAACAAACAGCAAAATCACAACCTTCACTGTTGAGATAGTAGAAAGCGTTTTACTCAAATGGTTTCTTTCTTTAGAATTACCTCCCCATGTGTTGCTGCCCTGACTGTCTTAACATTCCAAGGTGTAAATTTGATGGGAACAGATATCTCTCTGCTAAGCGCCCCCCCTCTCATAATCCACTGTTAGATATAATTCGAAATAGTAAGCCTTGACGTCGAAATAGCAAGGTGTCTTGTTTGGAGTGAAAACGTGTAAATAAAGAAAGAAACAGAAGATTGAAATGAAAAAAAGAAAGAAAGGGAAGAAAAATGATCAAAAGTAAAATTATGAAAGAAAATTGAAAGTAAGAAATGAAAGATGAAATGATGAAATGAAACGAAAAAATATCATTTTTACACTAGAAGAAGATGAAGAAGAAGTAAAAGAATAAGAAGAAGAAGTAAAAGAAGAAGAAGTAAAAGAAGAATAAGAAGTAAAAGAATAAGAATAAGAAGTAAAAGAATAAGAATAAGAAGTAAAAGAAGAAGAAGAAGAAGTAAAAGAAGAAGAAGAAGAAGTAAAAGAAGAATAAGAAGTAAAAGAATAAGAATAAGAAGTAAAAGAAGAAGAAAAAGAAGTAAAAGAAGAAGAAGAAGAAGTAAAAGAAGAATAAGAAGTAAAAGAATAAGAAGTAAAAGAATAAGAAGTAAAAGAATAAGAAGTAAAAGAAGAAGAAGTAAAAGAAGAAGAAGAAGAAGTAAAAGAAGAATAAGAAGTAAAAGAAGAATAAGAAGTAAAAGAATAAGAAGTAAAAGAATAAGAAGTAAAAGAATAAGAAGTAAAAGAAGAATAAGAAGTAAAAGAATAAGAAGTAAAAGAATAAGAAGTAAAAGAATAAGAAGAAGAAGTAAAAGAATAAGAAGTAAAAGAAGAAGAAGAAGTAAAAGAAGAAGAAGAAGAAGTAAAAAAAGAATAAGAAGTAAAAGAAGAATAAGAAGTAAAAGAATAAGAAGTAAAAGAAGAAGAAGAAGTAAAAGAAGAAGAAGAAGAAGTAAAAGAAGAATAAGAAGTAAAAGAAGAATAAGAAGTAAAAGAATAAGAAGTAAAAGAAGAAGAAGAAGAAGAAGAAGTAAAAGAAGAAGAAGAAGTAAAAGAAGAATAAGAAGTAAAAGAATAAGAAGTAAAAGAATAAGAAGTAAAAGAAGAATAAGAAGTAAAAGAAGAAGAATAAGAAGTAAAAGAATAAGAAGTAAAAGAATAAGAAGTAAAAGAATGAGAAGAAGAAGTAAAAGAATAAGAAGTAAAAAAAAGAAGAAGAAGTAAAAGAAGAAGAAGAAGAAGTAAAAGAAGAATAAGAAGTAAAAGAAGAATAAGAAGTAAAAGAATAAGAAGTAAAAGAAGAAGAAGAAGAAGAAGAAGAAGAAGTAAAAGAAGAAGAAGAAGAAGAAGAAGAAGTAAAAGAAGAATAAGAAGTAAAAGAATAAGAAGTAAAAGAATAAGAAGTAAAAGAATAAGAAGTAATAGAAGAATAAGAAGTAAAAGAAGAAGAAGAAGAAGTAAAAGAATAAGAATAAGTAAAAGAAGAAGAAGAAGAAGTAAAAGAATAAGAATAAGAAGTAAAAGAAGAAGAAGAAGTAAAAGAAGAAGAAGAAGTAAAAGAAGAAGAAGAAGTAAAAGAAGAAGAAGAAGAAGAAGAAGTAAAAGAATAAGAAGTAAAAGAAGAAGAAGAAGAAGAAGAAGTAAAAGAAGAAGAATAAGAAGTAAAAGAAGAATAAGAAGTAAAATAAGAATAAGAAGTAAAAGAATAAGAAGTAAAAGAAGAATAAGAAGTAAAAGAAGAAGAAGAAGAAGTAAAAGAATAAGAATAAGAAGTAAAAGAAGAAGAAGAAGTAAAAGAAGAAGAAGAAGTAAAAGAAGAAGAAGAAGAAGTAAAAGAAGAAGAAGAAGTAAAAGAATAAGAAGTAAAAGAATAAGAAGTAAAAGAATAAGAAGTAAAAGAAGAAGAAGTAAAAGAATAAGAAGTAAAAGAAGAAGAAGTAAAAGAAGAATAAGAAGTAAAAGAATAAGAAGTAAAAGAATAAGAAGTAAAAGAAGAATAAGAAGTAAAAGAATAAGAAGTAAAAGAATAAGAAGTAAAAGAAGAAGAAGTAAAAGAAGAATAAGAAGTAAAAGAAGAAGAAGTAAAAGAATAAGAAGTAAAAGAAGAAGAAGTAAACGAATAAGAAGTAAAAGAAGAATAAGAAGTAAAAGAATAAGAAGTAAAAGAATAAGAAGTAAAAGAAGAAGAAGTAAAAGAATAAGAAGTAAAAGAAGAATAAGAAGTAAAAGAATAAGAAGTAAAAGAATAAGAAGTAAAAGAAGAAGAAGTAAAAGAATAAGAAGTAAAAGAAGAATAAGAAGTAAAAGAATAAGAAGTAAAAGAATAAGAAGTAAAAGAAGAAGAAGTAAAAGAAGAAGAAGTAAAAGAAGAATAAGAAGTAAAAGAAGAATAAGAAGTAAAAGAAGAAGAAGTAAAAGAAGAAGAAGAAGAAGTAAAAGAAGAAGAAGTAAAAGAAGAAGAAGTAAAAGAAGAATAAGAAGTAAAAGAATAAGAAGTAAAAGAAGAATAAGAAGTAAAAGGAGAATAAGAAGTAAAAGAAGAAGAAGTAAAAGAAGAAGAAGAAGAAGTAAAAGAAGAATAAGAAGTAAAAGAATAAGAAGTAAAAGAAGAAGAGGTAAAAGAATAAGAAGTAAAAGAAGAATAAGAAGTAAAAGAATAAGAAGTAAAAGAAAAAGAAGTAAAAGAAGAAGAAGTAAAAGAAGAACAAGAAGTAAAAGAATAAGAAGTAAAAGAATAAGAAGTAAAAGAAGAAGAAGTAAAAGAATAAGAAGTAAAAGAAGAATAAGAAGTAAAAGAATAAGAAGTAAAAGAATTAGAAGTAAAAGAAGAAGAAGTAAAAGAAGAATAAGAAGTAAAAGAATAAGAAGTAAAAGAATAAGACGTAAAAGAAGAAGAAGTAAAAGAATAAGAAGTAAAAGAAGAATAAGAAGTAAAAGAATAAGAAGTAAAAGAATAAGAAGTAAAAGAAGAAGAAGTAAAAGAATAAGAAGTAAAAGAAGAATAAGAAGTAAAAGAAGAAGAAGTAAAAGAAGAAGAAGAAGAAGTAAAAGAAGAAGAAGTAAAAGAAGAAGAAGTAAAAGAAGAAGAAGAAGTAAAAGAATAAGAAGTAAAAGAAGAATAAGAAGTAAAAGGAGAATAAGAAGTAAAAGAAGAAGAAGTAAAAGAAGAAGAAGAAGAAGTAAAAGAAGAATAAGAAGTAAAAGAATAAGAAGTAAAAGAAGAAGAAGTAAAAGAATAAGAAGTAAAAGAAGAATAAGAAGTAAAAGAATAAGAAGTAAAAGAAAAAGAAGTAAAAGAAGAAGAAGTAAAAGAAGAACAAGAAGTAAAAGAATAAGAAGTAAAAGAATAAGAAGTAAAAGAAGAAGAAGTAAAAGAATAAGAAGTAAAAGAGGAATAAGAAGTAAAAGAATAAGAAGTAAAAGAATTAGAAGTAAAAGAAGAAGAAGTAAAAGAAGAATAAGAAGTAAAAGAATAAGAAGTAAAAGAATAAGAAGTAAAAGAAGAAGAAGTAAAAGAATAAGAAGTAAAAGAAGAATAAGAAGTAAAAGAATAAGAAGTAAAAGAATAAGAAGTAAAAGAAGAAGAAGTAAAAGAATAAGAAGTAAAAGAAGAATAAGAAGTAAAAGAATAAGAAGTAAAAGAATAAGAAGTAAAAGAAGAAGAAGTAAAAGAATAAGAAGTAACAGAAGAAGAAGAAGTAAAAGAATAAGAAGTAAAAGAAGAAGAAGTAAAAGAAGAAGAAGAAGAAGAAGTAAAAGAAGAAGAAGAAGAAGAAGAAGAAGAAGTAAAAGAAGAATAAGAAGTAAAAGAATAAGAAGTAAAAGAATAAGAAGTAAAAGACTAAGAAGTAAAAGAAGAATAAGAAGTAAAAGAATAAGAAGTAAAAGAAGAAGAAGAAGTAAAAGAAGAAGAAGAAGAAGAAGAAGAAGAAGAAGTAAAAGAAGAATAAGAAGTAAAAAAATAAGAAGTAAAAGAATAAGAAGTAAAAGACTAAGAAGTAAAAGAAGAATAAGAAGTAAAAGAATAAGAAGTAAAAGAAGAAGAAGTAAAAGAAGAAGAAGTAAAAGAAGAAGAAGTAAAAGAAGAATAAGAAGTAAAAGAAGAATAAGAAGTAAAAGAATAAGAAGTAAAAAAAGAAGAAGAAGAAGTAAAAGAAGAAGAAGAAGAAGAAGAAGTAAAAGAAGAAGAAGAAGTAAAAGAAGAAGAAGAAGAAGTAAAAGAAGAAGAAGAAGTAAAAGAATAAGAAGTAAAAGAATAAGAAGTAAAAGAATAAGAAGTAAAAGAAGAAGAAGTAAAAGAATAAGAAGTAAAAGAAGAAGAAGTAAAAGAAGAATAAGAAGTAAAAGAATAAGAAGTAAAAGAAGAAGAAGTAAAAGAATAAGAAGTAAAAGAAGAATAAGAAGTAAAAGAATAAGAAGTAAAAGAATAAGAAGTAAAAGAAGAAGCAGTAAAAGAAGAATAAGAAGTAAAAGAAGAAGAAGTAAAAGAATAAGAAGTAAAAGAAGAAGAAGTAAAAGAATAAGAAGTAAAAGAAGAATAAGAAGTAAAAGAATAAGAAGTAAAAGAAGAATAAGTAAAAGAAGAAGAAGTAAAAGAATAAGAAGTAAAAGAAGAATAAGAAGTAAAAGAATAAGAAGTAAAAGAATAAGAAGTAAAAGAAGAAGAAGTAAAAGAATAAGAAGTAAAAGAAGAATAAGAGGTAAAAGAATAAGAAGTAAAAGAAGAAGAAGTAAAAGAAGAAGAAGTAAAAGAAGAAGAAGTAAAAGAAGAATAAGAAGTAAAAGAAAAATAAGAAGTAAAAGAAGAAGAAGTAAAAGAAGAAGAAGAAGTAAAAGAAGAAGAAGTAAAAGAAGAAGAAGTAAAAGAAGAAGAAGTAAAAGAATAAGAAGTAAAAGAAGAATAAGAAGTAAAAGAAGAAGAAGTAAAAGAAGAAGAAGAAGAAGAAGAAGAAGTAAAAGAAGAAGAAGAAGTAAAAGAATAAGAAGTAAAAGAAGAAGAAGTAAAAGAATAAGAAGTAAAAGAAGAGGAAGTAAAAGAAGAAGAAGTAAAAGAAGAATAAGAAGTAAAAGAAGAATAAGAAGTAAAAGAAGAAGAAGTAAAAGAAGAAGAAGAAGAAGAAGAAGTAAAAGAAGAAGAAGTAAAAGAAGAAGAAGTAAAAGAAGAAGAAGTAAAAGAAGAATAAGAAGTAAAAGAAAGATAAGAAGTAAAAGAAGAAGAAGTAAAAGAAGAAGAAGAAGAAGTAAAAGAAGAATAAGAAGTAAAAGAATAAGAAGTAAAAGAAGAAGAAGTAAAAGAATAAGAAGTAAAAGAAGAATAAGAAGTAAAAGAATAAGAAGTAAAAGAATAAGAAGTAAAAGAAGAAGAAGTAAAAGAAGAATAAGAAGTAAAAGAAGAAGAAGTAAAAGAATAAGAAGTAAAAGAAGAAGAAGTAAAAGAATAAGAAGTAAAAGAAGAATAAGAAGTAAAAGAATAAGAAGTAAAAGAATAAGAAGTAAAAGAAGAAGAAGTAAAAGAAGAATAAGAAGTAAAAGAATAAGAAGTAAAAGAATAAGAAGTAAAAGAAGAAGAAGTAAAAGAATAAGAAGTAAAAGAAGAATAAGAAGTAAAAGAATAAGAAGTAAAAGAATAAGAAGTAAAAGAAGAAGAAGTAAAAGAATAAGAAGTAAAAGAAGAATAAGAAGTAAAAGAATAAGAAGTAAAAGAATAAGAAGTAAAAGAAGAAGAAGTAAAAGAATAAGAAGTAAAAGAAGAATAAGAAGTAAAAGAATAAGAAGTAAAAGAAGAAGAAGTAAAAGAAGAAGAAGTAAAAGAAGAAGAAGTAAAAGAAGAATAAGAAGTAAAATAAGAATAAGAAGTAAAAGAAGAAGAAGTAAAAGAAGAAGAAGAAGGAGAAGTAAAAGAAGAAGAAGAAGAAGAAGAAGAAGTAAAAGAAGAATAAGAAGTAAAAGAATAAGAAGTAAAAGAATAAGAAGTAAAAGACTAAGAAGTAAAAGAAGAATAAGAAGTAGAAGAATAAGAAGTAAAAGAAGAAGAAGTAAAAGAAGAAGAAGTAAAAGAAGAAGAAGTAAAAGAAGAATAAGAAGTAAAAGAAGAATAAGAAGTAAAAGAATAAGAAGTAAAAGAAGAAGAAGAAGAAGAAGAAGTAAAAGAAGAAGAAGAAGAAGAAGAAGAAGTAAAAGAAGAATAAGAAGTAAAAGAATAAGAAGTAAAAGAAGAATAAGAAGTAAAAGAATAAGAAGTAAAAGAATAAGAAGTAAAAGAATGAGAAGTAATAGAAGAATAAGAAGTAAAAGAAGAATAAATAGTAAAAGAATAAGAAGTAAAAGAAGAAGAAGTAAAAGAAGAAGAAGTAAAAGAAGAAGAAGTAAAAGAAGAATAAGAAGTGAAAGAAGAATAAGAAGTAAAAGAATAAGAAGTAAAAGAAGAAGAAGAAGAAGAAGTAAAAGAAGGAGAAGAAGAAGAAGTAAAAGAAGAAGAAGAAGTAAAAGAATAAGAAGTAAAAGAATAAGAAGTAAAAGAATAAGAAGTAATAGAAGAATAAGAAGTAAAAGAAGAAGAAGAAGAAGAAGTAAAAGAAGAAGAATAAGTAAAAGAAGAAGAAGAAGAAGAAGTAAAAGAATAAGAATAAGAAGTAAAAGAAGAAGAAGAAGTAAAAGAAGAAGAAGAAGTAAAAGAAGAAGAAGAAGAAGAAGAAGAAGTAAAAGAAGAAGTAGTAAAAGAAGAAGAAGTAAAAGAAGAAGAAGAAGTAAAAGAAGAAGAAGTAAAAGAAGAAGAAGTAAAAGAATAAGAAGTAAAAGAAGAATAAGAAGTAAAAGAAGAATAAGAAGTAAAAGAAGAAGAAGTAAAAGAAGAAGAAGTAAAAGAAGAAGAAGTAAAAGAATAAGAAGTAAAAGAAGAAGAAGAAGTAAGAAGAAGAAGAAGAAGTAAAAGAAAAAGAAGAAGTAAAAGAAGAACAAGAAGTAAAAGAATAAGTAGTAAAAGAATAAGAAGTAAAAGAATAAGAAGTAAAAGAAGAAGAAGTAAAAGAAGAATAAGAAGTAAAAGAATCAGAAGTAAAAGAATAAGAAGTAAAAGAATAAGAAGTAAAAGAATAAGAAGTAAAAGAAGAAGAAGAAGTAAAAGAATAAGAAGTAAAAGAAGAAGAAGAAGAAAAAGAAGAAGAAGAAGAAGTAAAAGAAGAATAAGAAGTAAAAGAATAAGAAGTAAAAGAATAAGAAGTAAAAGAATAAGAAGTAAAAGAAGTAGAAGTAAAAGAAGAAGAAGAAGTAAAAGAATAAGAAGTAAAAGAAGAAGAAGAAGTAAAAGAAGAAGAAGAAGAAGTAAAAGAAGAATAAGAAGTAAAAGAAGAATAGGAAGTAAAAGAATAAGAAGTAAAAGAAGAAGAAGAAGAAGAAGTAAAAGAAGAAGAAGAAGAAGAAAAGAAGAATAAGAAGTAAAAAAAGAATAAGAAGTAAAAGAATAAGAAGAAACATAATAAGAAGTAAAGGAAGAATAAGAAGTAAAAGAAGAAGAATAAGAAGTAAAAGAATAAGAAGTAAAAGAATAAGAAGAAGAAGTAAAAGAATAAGAAGTAAAAGAATAAGAAGTAAAAGAAGAATAAGAAGTAAAAGAAGAAGAAGAAGAAGTAAAAGAAGAATAAGCAGTAAAAGAAGAATAAGAAGTAAAAGAATAAGAAGTAAAAGAAGAAGAAGAAGAAGAAGTAAAAGAAGAAGAAGAAGAAGAAGTAAAAGAAGAAGAAGAAGAAGAAGTAAAAGAAGAATAAGAAGTAAAAGAAGAATAAGAAGTAAAAGAATAAGAAGTAAAAGAATAAGAAGTAAAAGTATAAGAAGTAAAAGAAGAATAAGAAGTAAAAGAAGAAGAAGAAGTAAAAGAATAAGAATAAGAAGTAAAAGAAGAAGAAGAAGTAAAAGAATAAGAAGTAAAAGAAGAAGAAGAAGAAGTAAAAGAAGAAGAAGAAGAAGAAGAAGTAAAAGAAGAATAAGAAGTAAAAAAAGAATAAGAAGTAAAAGAATAAGAAGTAAAAGAATAAGAAGTAAAAGAAGAATAAGAAGTAAAAGAAGAAGAATAAGAAGTAAAAGAATAAGAAGTAAAAGAATAAGAAGTAAAAGAATAAGAAGAAGAAGTAAAAGAAGAGAGAAGTAAAAGAATAAGAAGTAAAAGAAGAAGAAGAAGTAAAAGAAGAAGAAGAAGAAGTAAAAGAAGAATAAGAAGTAAAAGAAGAATAAGAAGTAAAAGAATAAGAAGTAAAAGAAGAAGAAGAAGAAGAAGAAGTAAAAGAAGAAGAAGAAGAAGATGTAAAAGAAGAAGAAGAAGTAAAAGAAGAATAAGAAGTAAAAGAATAAGAAGTAAAAGAATAAGAAGTAAAAGAATAAGAAGTAAAAGAAGAATAAGAAGTAAAAGAAGAAGAAGAAGAAGTAAAAGAATAAGAATAAGAAGTAAAAGAAGAAGAAGAAGTTAAAGAAGAAGAAGAAGTAAAAGAATAAGAAGAAGAAGAAGTAAAAAAAGAAGAAGAAGAATAAGAAGTAAAAGAATAAGAAGTAAAAGAAGAAGAAGAAGTAAAAGAAGAAGAAGAAGTAAAAGAAGAAGAAGAAGAAGAAGAAGTAAAAGAAGAAGAAGAAGAAGTAAAAGAATAAGAAGTAAAAGAAGAAGAAGTAAAAGAATAAGAAGTAAAAGAAGTAAAAGAAGAAGAAGAAGTAAAAGAAGAAGAAGAAGTAAAAGAAGAAGAAGAAGAAGAAGAAGAAGAAGAAGTAAAAGAATAAGAAGTAAAAGAAGAAGAAGAAGAAGTAAAAGAAGAAGAAGAAGAAGAAGTAAAAGAAGAAGAAGTAAAAGAAGAAGAAGAAGAAGTAAAAGAAGAAGAAGAAGTAAAAGAAGAAGAAGAAGAAGTAAAAGAAGAATAAGAAGTAAAAGAAGAATAAGAAGTAAAATAAGAATAAGAAGTAAAAGAATAAGAAGTAAAAGAAGAATAAGAAGTAAAAGAAGAAGAAGAAGAAGTAAAAGAATAAGAATAAGAAGTAAAAGTAGAAGAAGAAGTAAAAGAAGAAGAAGAAGTAAAAGAAGAAGAAGAAGAAGTAAAAGAAGAATAAGAAGTAAAAGAATAAGAAGTAAAAGAATAAGAAGTAAAAGAATAAGAAGTAAAAGAAGAAGAAGTAAAAGAAGAAGAAGTAAAAGAAGAAGAAGAAGTAAAAGAATAAGAAGTAAAAGAAGAATAAGAAGTAAAAGAAGAATAAGAAGTAAAAGAAGAATAAGAAGTAAAAGAAGAAGAAGTAAAAGAAGAAGAAGTAAAAGAAGAAGAAGTAAAAGAATAAGAAGTAAAAGAAGAAGAAGTAAGAAGAAGAAGAAGAAGTAAAAGAAGAAGAAGAAGTAAAAGAAGAATAAGAAGTAAAAGAATAAGAAGTAAAAGAGGAAGAAGTAAAAGAATAAGAAGTAAAAGAATAAGAAGTAAAAGAATAAGAAGTAAAAGAATAAGAAGTAAAAGAAGAATAAGAAGTAAAAGAAGAATAAGAAGTAAAAGAATAAGAAGTAAAAGAAGAAGAAGTAAAAGAAGAAGAAGTAAAAGAAGAATAAGAAGTAAAAGAAGAATAAGAAGTAAAAGAAGAAGAAGTAAAAGAAGAAGAAGAAGAAGTAAAAGAATAAGAATAAGAAGTAAAAGAAGAAGAAGAAGTAAAAGAAGAAGAAGAAGTAAAAGAAGAAGAAGAAGAAGAAGGAGTAGAAGAAGAATAAGAAGTAAAAGAATAAGAAGTAAAAGAATAAGAAGTAAAAGAATAAGAAGTAAAAGAAGAAGAAGTAAAAGAATAAGAAGTAAAAGAAGAATAAGAAGTAAAAGAAGAAGAAGTAAAAGAAGAAGTAAAAGAAGAAGAAGTAAAAGAAGAAGAAGTAAAAGAAGAAGAAGTAAAAGAAGAATAAGAAGTAAAAGAAGAATAAGAAGTAAAAGAAGAAGAAGTAAAAGAAGAAGAAGTAAAAGAAGAAGAAGTAAAAGAAGAAGAAGAAGTAAGAAGAAGAAGAAGAAGAAGAAGTAAAAGCAGAAGAAGAAGTAAAAGAAGAATAAGAAGTAAAAGAATAAGAAGTAAAAGAATAAGAAGTAAAAGAATAAGAAGTAAAAGAATAAGAAGTAAAAGAAGAAGAAGAAGAAGAAGAAGAAGTAAAAGAAGAAGAAGAAGTAAAAGAAGAATAAGAAGTAAAAGAATAAGAAGTAAAAGAATAAGAAGTAAAAGAATAAGAAGTAAAAGAAGAATAAGAAGTAAAAGAATAAGAAGTAAAAGAATAAGAAGTAAAAGAGAAGTAAAAGAATAAGAAGTAAAAGAAGAATAAGAAGTAAAAGAAGAATAAGAAGTAAAAGAATAAGAAGTAAAAGAAGAAGAAGTAAAGGAAGAAGAAGAAGTAAAAGAAGAAGAAGAAGTAAAAGAAGAAGAAGAAGAAGAAGAAGAAGAAGTAAAAGAAGAATAAGAAGTAAAAGAAGAAGAAGAAGTAAAAGAAGAAGAAGAAGTAAAAGAAGAAGAAGAAGAAGAAGTAAAAGAAGAATAAGAAGTAAAAGAATAAGAAGTAAAAGAATAAGAAGTAAAAGAATAAGAAGTAAAAGAAGAAGAAGTAAAAGAATAAGAAGTAAAAGAAGAATAAGAAGTAAAAGAAGAATAAGAAGTAAAAGAATAAGAAGTAAAAGAAGAAGAAGTAAAAGAAGAAGAAGTAAAAGAATAAGAATAAGAAGTAAAAGAAGAAGAAGAAGTTAAAGAAGAAGAAGTAAAAGAAGAAGAAGAAGAAGTAAAAGAAGAAGAAGAAGAAGAAGAAGTAAAAGAATAAGAAGTAAAAGAAGAAGAAGAAGTAAAAGAAGAAGAAGAAGTAAAAGAAGAAGAAGAAGAAGAAGTAAAAGAAGAAGAAGAAGAAGAAGAAGTAAAAGAATAAGAAGTAAAAGAAGAAGAAGTAAAAGAATAAGAAGTAAAAGAAGTAAAAGAAGAAGAAGAAGTAAAAAAAGAAGAAGAAGTAAAAGAAGAAGAAGAAGTAAAAGAATAAGAAGTAAAAGAAGAACAAGAAGAAGAAGTAAAAGAAGAAGAAGAAGAAGTAAAAGAAGAAGAAGTAAAAGAAGAAGAAGAAGAAGAAGTAAAAGAAGAAGAAGAAGTAAAAGAAGAAGAAGAAAAAGAAGTAAAAGAAGAAGAAGAAGAAGTAAAAGAAGAATAAGAAGTAAAAGAAGAATAAGAAGTAAAATAAGAATAAGGAGTAAAAGAATAAGAAGTAAAAGAAGAATAAGAAGTAAAAGAAGAAGAAGAAGAAGTAAAAGAATAAGAATAAGAAGTAAAAGTAGAAGAAGAAGTAAAAGAAGAAGAAGAAGTAAAAGAAGAAGAAGAAGAAGTAAAAGAAGAATAAGAAGTAAAAGAATAAGAAGTAAAAGAATAAGAAGTAAAAGAATAAGAAGTAAAAGAATAAGAAGTAAAAGAAGAAGTAAAAGAATAAGAAGTAAAAGAAGAATAAGAAGTAAAAGAAGAAGAAGTAAAAGAAGAAGAAGTAAAAGAATAAGAAGTAAAAGAAGAAGAAGTAAAAGAAGAAGAAGTAAAAGAAGAATAAGAAGTAAAAGAAGAATAAAATGTAAAAGAACAAGAAGTAAAAGAAGAAGAAGTAAAAGAAGAAGAAGTAAAAGAAGAATAAGAAGTAAAAGAAGAATAAGAAGTAAAAGAAGAAGAAGTAAAAGAAGAAGAAGTAAAAGAAGAAGAAGAAGTAAAAGAATAAGAAGTAAAAGAATAAGAAGTAAAAGAAGACGAAGTAAAAGAAGAATAAGAAGTAAAAGAATAAGAAGTAAAAGAAGAAGAAGTAAAAGAAGAAGTAAAAGAAGAATAAGAAGTAAAAGAAGAATAAGAAGTAAAAGAAGAAGAAGTAAAAGAAGAAGAAGAAGTAAAAGAATAAGAATAAGAAGTAAAAGAAGAAGAAGAAGTAAAAGAAGAAGAAGAAGTAAAAGAAGAAGAAGAAGAAGGAGTAAAAGAAGAATAAGAAGTAAAAGAATAAGAAGTAAAAGAATAAGAAGTAAAAGAATAAGAAGTAAAAGAATAAGAAGTAAAAGAAGAAGAAGTAAAAGAATAAGAAGTAAAAGAAGAATAAGAAGTAAAAGAAGAAGAAGTAAAAGAAGAAGTAAAAGAAGAAGAAGTAAAAGAAGAAGAAGTAAAAGAAGAAGAAGTAAAAGAAGAATAAGAAGTAAAAGAAGAATAAGAAGTAAAAGAAGAAGAAGTAAAAGAAGAAGAAGTAAAAGAAGAAGAAGTAAAAGAAGAAGAAGAAGTAAGAAGAAGAAGAAGAAGAAGTAAAAGAAGAAGAAGAAGTAAAAGAAGAATAAGAAGTAAAAGAATAAGAAGTAAAAGAATAAGAAGTAAAAGAATAAGAAGTAAAAGAATAAGAAGTAAAAGAAGAAGAAGAAGTAATTAGAAGAAGAAGAAGTAAAAGAAGAAGAAGAAGTAAAAGAAGAATAAGAAGTAAAAGAATAAGAAGTAAAAGAATAAGAAGTAAAAGAATAAGAAGTAAAAGAAGAATAAGAAGTAAAAGAATAAGAAGTAAAAGAATAAGAAGTAAAAGAAGAAGTAAAAGAATAAGAAGTAAAAGAAGAATAAGAAGTAAAAGAAGAATAAGAAGTAAAAGAATAAGAAGTAAAAGAAGAAGAAGTAAAAGAAGAAGAAGAAGTAAAAGAAGAAGAAGAAGTAAAAGAAGAAGAAGAAGAAGAAGAAGTAAAAGAAGAATAAAAAGTAAAAGAAGAAGAAGAAGTAAAAGAAGAAGAAGAAGTAAAAGAAGAAGAAGAAGAAGAAGTAAAAGAAGAATAAGAAGTAAAAGAATAAGAAGTAAAAGAATAAGAAGTAAAAGAATAAGAAGTAAAAGAATAAGAAGTAAAAGAAGAAGAAGTAAAAGAATAAGAAGTAAAAGAAGAATAAGAAGTAAAAGAAGAATAAGAAGTAAAAGAATAAGAAGTAAAAGAAGAAGAAGTAAAAGAAGAAGAAGTAAAAGAAGAATAAGAAGTAAAAGAAGAATAAGAAGTAAAAGAAGAAGAAGTAAAAGAAGAAGAAGTAAAAGAAGAAGAAGTAAAAGAAGAATAAGAAGTAAAAGAAGAATAAGAAGTAAAAGAAGAAGAAGTAAAAGAAGAAGAAGTAAAAGAAGAAGAAGTAAAAGAAGAATAAGAAGTAAAAGAAGAATAAGAAGTAAAAGAAGAAGAAGTAAAAGAAGAAGAAGAAGTAAAAGAAGAATAAGAAGTAAAAGAAGAAGAAGTAAAAGAAGAATAAGAAGTAAAAGAAGAATAAGAAGTAAAAGAAGAAAAAGAAGAAGTAAAAGAAGAAGTAAAAGAAGAAGAAGAAGAAGAAGAAGAAGAAGTAAAAGAAGAAGTAAAAGAAGAAGTAAAAGAAGAATAAGAAGTAAAAGAAGAAGAAGAAGTAAAAGAAGAAGAAGAAGAAGAAGAAGTAAAAGAAGAAGTAAAAGAATAAGAAGTAAAAGAAGAAGAAGTAAAAGAATAAGAAGTAAAAGAAGAATAAGAAGTAAAAGAAGAAGAAGAAGAAGAAGAAGAAGAAGTAAAAGAAGACGAAGAAGAAGAAGAAGTAAAAGAAGAAGTAAAAGAAGAAGAAGAAGAATAAGAAGTAAAAGAAGAAGAAGAAGTAAAAGAAGAAGAAGAAGAAGAAGATGTAAAAGAAGAAGAAGAAGAAGTAAAAGAAGAATAAGAAGTAAAAGAATAAGAAGTAAAAGAATAAGAAGTAAAAGAATAAGAAGTAAAAGAAGAAGAAGTAAAAGAAGAAGAGGAAGAAGTAAAAGAAGAAGAAGAAGTAAAAGAAGAAGAAGAAGTAAAAGAAGAAGAAGAAGAAGAAGTAAAAGAAGAAGAAGAAGTAAAAGAAGAAGAAGAAGAAGAAGTAAAAGAAGAAGAAGAAGAAGTAAAAGAAGAAGTAAAAGAAGAAAAAGAAGAAGAAGTAAAAGAAGAAGAAGTAAAAGAAGAAGAAGAAGAAGTAGTAAAAGAAGAAGAATAAGAAGTAAAAGAAGAATAAGAAGTAAAAGAATAAGAAGTAAAAGAATAAGAAGTAAAAGAATAAGAAGTAAAAGAAGAAGAAGTAAAAGAAGAAGAATAAGAAGTAAAAGAATAAGAAGTAAAAGAAGAATAAGAAGTAAAAGAAGAATAAGAAGTAAAAGAAGAAGAAGAAGAAGAAGAAGAAGTAAAAGAAGAAGTAAAAGAAGAAGTAAAAGAAGAAGAAGAAGTAAAAGAATAAGAATAAGAAGTAAAAGAAGAAGAAGAAGAAGTAAAAGAAGAAGAAGAAGAAGAAGTAAAAGAAGAAGTAAAAGAATAAGAAGTAAAAGAAGAAGAAGTAAAAGAATAAGAAGTAAAAGAAGAATAAGAAGTAAAAGAAGAATAAGAAGTAAAAGAAGAAGAAGAAGAAGTAAAAGAAGAAGAAGAAGAAGTAAAAGAAGAAGAAGAAGAAGAAGTAAAAGAAGAAGAAGAAGAAGAAGAATAAGAAGTAAAAGAAGAAGAAGAAGTAAAAGAAGAAGAAGTAAAAGAAGAAGAAGAAGAAGTAAAAGAAGAATAAGAAGTAAAAGAATAAAAAGTAAAAGAATAAGAAGTAAAAGAATAAGAAGAAGTAAAAGAATAAGAAGAAGTAAAAGAATAAGAAGTAAAAGAATAAGAATAAGAAGTAAAAGAATAAGAAGTAAAAGAAGAATAAGAAGTAAAAGAAGAAGAAGAAGAAGAAGAAGTAAAAGAAGAAGTAAAAGAAGAAGAAGAAGAAGACGAAGAAGAAGTAAAAGAAGAAGTAAAAGAAGAAGTAAAAGAAGAATAAGAAGTAAAAGAATAAGAAGTAAAAGAATAAGAAGAAGTAAAAGAATAAGAAGTAAAAGAATAAGAATAAGAAGTAAAAGAATAAGAAGTAAAAGAAGAATAAGAAGTAAAAGAAGAAGAAGAAGAAGAAGTAAAAGAAGAAGTAAAAGAAGAAGAAGAAGAAGACGAAGAAGAAGTAAAAGAAGAAGTAAAAGAAGAAGTAAAAGAAGAATAAGAAGTAAAAGAATAAGAAGTAAAAGAATAAGAAGAAGTAAAAGAATAAGAAGTAAAAGAATAAGAATAAGAAGTAAAAGAATAAGAAGTAAAAGAAGAATAAGAAGTAAAAGAAGAAGAAGAAGAAGAAGAAGTAAAAGAAGAAGTAAAAGAAGAAGAAGAAGAAGACGAAATAGAAGTAAAAGAAGAAGTAAAAGAAGAAGTAAAAGAAGAATAAGAAGTAAAAGAATAAGAATAAGAAGTAAAAGAATAAGAATAAGGAGTAAAAGAAGAAGAAAAAGAAGTAAAAGAAGAAGAAGAAGTAAAAGAAGAATAAGAAGTAAAAGAATAAGAAGTAAAAGAAGAAGAAGAAGAAGAAGAAGAAGAAGTAAAAGAAGAAGTAAAAGAAGAAGAAGAAGAAGAAGTAAAAGAAGAAGTAAAAGAAGAAGAAGAAGTAAAAGAAGAAGTAAAAGAAGAAGTAAAAGAAGAAGAAGAAGTAAAAGAAGAAGAAGAAGAAGAAGTAAAAGAAGGAGTAAAAGAAGCAGAAGAAGTAAAAGAAGAAGTAAAAGAAGCAGAAGTAAAAGAAGAAGAAGAAGAAGAAGAAGAAGAAAAGCAGAAGAAGAAGTAAAAGAAGTAGAAGTAGAAGAAGAAGAAAAAACAGAAGAAGGAGAAGAAGAAGAAGAAGGAGAAGAAGAAGAAGAAGAAGAAGAAGAAGTAAAAGAAGAAGAAGTAAAAGAAGAAGAAGAAGAAGAAGGAGAAGAAGAAGAAAGAGGTTGTTTGGTCTGGTAATAAAACGCCACTCTCCAATGATCCCCAATGTCGCCAGTCATCGTCAAGAGTCGGCTTGCAAAGGCTCTCACAATCGAAACACTGAATGCCTTTCATCACGGAGAGAAACCGACGTTTGCTATCAATCGACATGTTCAAAGTGCTTTCCTGTTTTTTGTTTGTTTGATATTTTTTGTTATCTTTCTATCCCTTTATTTTTTTTTATTCTTCTCTATTTTCTTCGTTTTTTTAATTTTGTTTTATTTTATCATCGTTTATTTTTTTATTTTCTCTGTTTACTTATTTTTTTGTATCTTTTAATTTTTTCCCCATATTTTCTTTGTTTTTTTTTCTTTCTCTTATTATATCATTGTTTATTTCTTTATTTTTCTGTTTTTCCTATTTTTTCTATCTCTTTACCTTCTTTCTTCTCGCAGATTTTCCTCGTTTCTTTTTTTGTTCGGTTTCTTATTTTATTATCGTTTAGTTTTTTTTTTCTATTTCTCCTTTTCCTTCTTTTGTCTTTTTAATCTTTTCTTCTTCTTCCATATTTTCTGCGTTTTTTTTTCATTTTCTTATTTTATCATCGTTTATTTATTTTTTTTTCTATTTTTGACTCTTTTTTCTTTCATATTTTGTTCATTTTTTAAAACCTTTTCTTATTCATCATCTTTTTATTTTTTTTATATTTTTTTATTTTTTCTTTTTCTCTTTTTCCTTATTTTTTCTTTTTAACCTTTTCTTCTTCCATATTTTCTGCGTTTATTTTTTTATTTTCTTATTTTATCATCATTTATTTATTTTTAAATTTTTTTCTATTTTTCACTCTTGTTTCTTTCACATTCTGTTCATTTTTTAAAACGTTTTCTTATTCCATCATCTTTTTATTTTTTTTATATTTTTTTATTTTTTTATTTATTTTTTTTTTCTATCTTCTCCTTTTCTTCTTCCATATTTTCTTCGTTTTTTTCTTATTCTTATTTTTTCTGTTTTTCTGTCCTTTGTTTTCTTAAATATTATTTCCCTCTTTTCTTATTTTCTTAATCTTCTTCCTTTCTGCTGTTCCTTTCTCTCCTTATATTTGCTTTCCTCTCTCTGCCTTCAACCTTCTTTTCTTTCTTTCTTTTTTGTTCTTATTTCTCCAACTTTTCTTTGCTTTCCTTTTTCTTCTTGTTTTTTCTTCCCAAACAGACGTTTTCCCATGTTCTTTTTGCAAATCCGTTCGTTCATTTCATACGAATCAGCTGATCCTACTGCATGGCATCGGTCTCTTTCTTATAAAGACATCGGATATTTACAGAAGGGACCACGTGAAGGTGGTCAACATTATAAGTTAAAGTTAAAGTGTTTCTCTGGAACGAAATGGATTCGAACTTGACACACCCAGGTTGTTAGTCTGTGTTGTTAATCACTAAGCCATCATCAACTTTATTTTCACTCTAAGCAAGCATATTGCAACTTGGCTGTAAAAGAATATTAATCAGAATCATGTCTTCAGGGAACTATGTGGAGAGTTTAAAACCTAGATGTCTATTCGTATTGTATGTAATCTTAGAGCAAGACACGGAGAGAGAATTCCAAATTTTAGCAGAGTTAGTTAATAGACTGTTAGAGTGTTTAGGCCTCGTGATTCCTTGGGGAACATAGGGCTGCAACAATGCTCCTCCAAAGGACCCGGTTCTGGCTGATTCTCTTCAGTTTAGCCCATGTCATTCTGGCAGCCCTGATTTCAGCCTCAAAGCTTCTTTTCTATGTCTGCCGTCGGTTAGACTGTTAGAGTAGCGTCATTTATTAGTCAAGGCAATCGGCAGTCGAGACGGCGTCTTGCAACTGTTGAAGGAACGAATCTTAGTCTTATTAACATTAAATGATTTAATCCATTTACGGCCCTATTCCACTACAGTCTGAATGTGTTTTTTTTTGCCTTTTGCCGTTGTTTTGGATATGTGTACTTAACTAGTTGTTTAGTAGATTTGTTATTTATTTATCTGTTTGTCGATCTATCTACTTATCTGTGTGTATTATCGATATCTCTCTCGATCGAGTTATATAACTATTCATGTATCTATCCATCTCGATCTATATCTATGAAACTGGAGAGTTAAACAAGAGATGAATATGCAGAATGTTGGTAAAAACCTGTCAAAATAGAACAAAGCTAGATCATAGACAAGTTTACCGGAAGCAGCTTATCAGCTGTGTGAGTTACGTGGATCAGGTAAGCTGGAGATAATTGGAGTTGAAATTTGGACGTTGAGCAGAGCGGACAGTTTAACAGGTCGTCCCCCCCTTCACCGGGGAGGGTATTTTCGTGTCTTATAATGGAGACCTAGAATTAACAACTCAAGCAAAGATATTGCTTTCCATTGTTTTGCGGTTGACACGTGGAAAGTGAATAAAAACTATATAAAACCAAACAGCGTTCTTGGAAGTGAATGAATATTCGTTCCAACAGAGTGCAGCCTGTCCTGCAAGAACAAGATTAATTACAGGTGGACAAGATCAACGACTCAAGAAAATAAGGTATGTCCAAAATACACGCATCACACACACACACACACACACACACACACACACACACACATAGACACACCCGCATATAAACATTTAGACGATCATAGCATTAGAACATAAATAGACCGCAGCAACACACATTAGGGTGCAGATAGTAAATAACTAACATTAGACATTTAGTGACACGTACACACATAATGATGAACCCTTCGTCACAAGTCAAGGATATATCGCTGTATGATGTATGGAACCCATTACACAACATACCCATTTTTGGTACAACATTATACAACATAGTTACAGAAGAAGAATATGAAAAAGTGAAGATACTCGTAAAGCCATCTGAAAGCCTGAAAAAAGAGGAAAGGCAGATGAAGAAAGAAAGAAAATTAATCTTGTTATCAAATTCCTTTTTCTCTTTTTTCATCTACCTTTCAGCTTTCTCAAGCTTTCATCTTATTTCTTAACGTTACACAGGTGTTAATCTGTAGACAGCGACGCGAGGGAATACTAAGTCAAAGAAAAAAATGAATTCACTCTTTTTTTAGGGAAACAACAGGCATTTATTTAAAGGTACTTTCCAGAATAACGCCCTGCCTCCTGTTCAAAATCCGTAATCCAACGTGCTTACAAGACTCTGCAATGACGAACACGTAGCATTCTGCTTTTGTCCGACCATGTTTAAGACTCGTCTTTTCCTGTCGCTCTCAGCCCACGCGTGTAACGCGTCTATCGCTGTTCTTCTTTACCTTGATCATCGGTCTGTTCACACGTTCCTCATTTTATAACCTTTTTCCTTCTTTCTTCCTTGCTGTGACGTCATCTCGCACACAGCTCGGTCATTTGCATACAGCTGCTGTCAAATGCACGCCCGTGCTTTGTAACAACTTCGGCGTTATCTTTTTTTACTCTTCTTCTGCAAATAGTTATTCCCACCTTCTTTTTTTTATTACAGTTTCACCCGAAACAAGGCGCATTGCCACTTTGATGTAGAGAGCTACTATCATGGACCTAAGCTACATGGGAACTATGTAGGGAGTTTGTCAGCAAGTACTTGAACTTCTGCATTTCAGTACAGTTGGGGCAGCGGGAAACCTGAAGAGAATTCCAAAGTCCAGAAGTTCTGGGGAAGAAGTTATTAGCGTAGAAGGCTTTCTTACATCTAGGGATCTCAACTGTGTAGGGGTTGGACTTAGCTGCTTGTCGGGTTTGTCGAGGGGGTACAAGTGCTTGCAGTTTGTCAGAGCAGCCACCATTGAAATACTTGTAAAACAGGCAGAGGGATGCAACATTTCGTCGATGGGACAGTGGCTGAAGCTTAGTTGACAGTTCGGACCTATTAGGTTGCCGACTCTCTTTTGAATCCTGTCCAAGGGCGAGAGACTAGTAGCGGACGCACCAGCCCAAACGTGACAGCAGTCCTCCATATATGGGCGAATGGTGGCTTTGTAGAGGTACACGATACTTTCATGGGTAAGTAACGTTCTAGCACGGTGTAGAGAGACCATTTTCTTTGCAGCAGCTTTGGCAATGCTCTCAATGTATCTATTCTAACTCATGTTTCCTTGAACGAAGTGCTCTCATGTAAAGTATCTTTAGCCATAGCTATTGGTGGTTGGTAAGGTTTCATGTAATTATTCAAGGATACGAGCTTTGTCTTGGCAGCGTTGAACATACCATCAATTTTTCTATTGTTTTTTTTTAGCCAAACGAGTAAACAAACGAAAACGCTATTCATCACCATATATGGAGCTATACTCGCCCTGGGGTCAAACACTCCCAGTACAAAATTGATAACACGAATTGATTTCATGAATATTTTGCCCAGTGTGTTCTACGTAAAAACTTAGAACCAGGACTTGAGACCAATTGATGTTTTTTTTTCTTTTATATATCCTCGTATAAGGCTCTATCATCATGATAAACCTTATCAGTCATACATAATAACACGATCCGCACTAAACTATACAGTAGCGTCCAAAACTAAGGGACAAAATTTTGAAACCTAATATTTGTTCCCACCTGACTACAATTTGGATGTCTTCAAGTCCAACGCAAACAAATTCCTGATGAACCGCCCCCTTAAGTAGACACTTTAAATATCCACACTAACGTACTGTACTTACAATAACCCTTATCCCTGAGTGGCTTCCGGGCCTTGATAAGTGGTGATTACCTTGTGAAAAATAAAAAAATAAAAAAAAATAACAACTGTGAAAAACTGAAATTTTGACAACTGGTAGTCGGCATCATCCATAATAACATACTTTTATTTGAATCATTTGCAAAAGATAGAAAAAGAATTATGACAATTATTTATTTATTTTCAAATTAGGAACGTCAAAAAGTAAGGAACAAAATTGAGAAAAACAATGTAAACAGTATGCTATATTTAAAGTTTTTGTTTTTTTCTAAAGAATAAGTCTTACTTAGTCATTTGTAAAAGTTGCATCAGCCGGCACTATGGCGAAACGCCAAAAACTTGATTACTCTGTGAGACAAGCTATTGTGAAGCTACACAAGGAAAAGCACACCATTAGAGAGATTTCAGAGAAAGTGAAACGTCCCAAGAGTGTCGTAGCCAGGTTTGTTAAATCCTACAATGATACTGGCAAAATAGTTAGTGCTTTTAAAACCGGCAAAACCCCGCAAATCCTCGGCAAGAGAAGATCGAATAATGCAGCGTATGTCATTAAAGGACCGTTTTAAGTCTTGCACAGAAATTAAAAGGGTTATGAATAGTACCTCGTGTGTTAATGTGTCGCGACAGATGGTTTCTAGGCAAATGCAAGAAATAGGGTTGTTTAATCGAACCCCAGAGAAGAAACCACTTGTTAGTTCGAAGAATATGAAGAAGAGATTAGAGTTTGCAAACAGGGATGTAATTTGGACATATGAAAATTGGGCAAAAGTATTTTTCAGTGATGAAAACACAGCTGAAATTATTTGGAAATGATGGAAAAAAAAACAATGTAACGAGACGTATTGATGAAAGATTAAGTGCAAAGTGTACTAAGAAAACTGTCAAGTTTGGAGACAGAAGCGTCATGAGATTTGGAATGGTTTCTAGCCAAGGTACAACGCCTCCTGTTCAGTGACAAAGTCGTGTAAACGCGCAGATCTATAAAAACATTGTTCACGATCATGTTGTGCAATTCATACAGAATTCAGGTTTTGATAAGGCAACCTTTATGCAAGATAATGCCCCATATTACGAGGCAAATGTGGTAATGAGTTACCTTAGCGAGCAAGATTTTGAAATTATGGATTGACCACCGCAAAGTCCCGACTTAAATTCAATAAAAAATCTTTGGAAGACATTAGGGGTGAAATTTATGGAAAGAAATCCCACTAACACGGAAGATTTGTGGGTGAAGCATCAAGAAGAATGGTCTAAAATTCGTATCGAAGATTGTCAAGAACTGATTCGTTCGTCTAGTCGAAGATGTGCAGCTGTCATTGAGAGCAAGGGCTCATTTATTAAATATTGATTGTACA
Organism: Euprymna scolopes; assembly: GCF_053919585.1. Classification (NCBI taxonomy): domain Eukaryota; kingdom Metazoa; phylum Mollusca; class Cephalopoda; order Sepiida; family Sepiolidae; genus Euprymna; species Euprymna scolopes. Next base: position 129,062,181 of record NC_136500.1, on the reverse strand, counting down.
TGTATTTTTATTGTTTTTTGGCTGTTTACATTGTTTTGCGCAATTTTGTCCCTTACTTTTGGGCGTTCCTATTTTGAAAATAAATACCTAATTGTTATAATTCTTTTTCTATCCTTCGCAAATGATTCAAATTTGAGTATGTTATTATGGATGATAACGACTACCAGTTGTCAAAATTTCAGCTTTTCACAGTTGTTATTTCTAACAAATATTAGATTTTAAAATTGTGTCCCCTAGTTTTGGACGCTAATGTAGAAACTTACTACCCGTAGCGTTTTATTATCTCAAGTAATGTGTGACTCCGGCATTAACAGATGTTTTTAAAAAATAGCCAAAGAGGCGCGGCGTGAAGCACACTATACTTAGCGGGTTTCGTTGTTATTGCTTTCTCTGCAAACATCCATCCGTAAAGGTAAATCTTATTATTTACGCATCGTCTAAAATCTCATTTATAACACTCTCTATGTTTGTATGTCTGTCTTCATGTTTTTTCAGACAGCAACTTCCCCTGAGACGCAAAGTCGCAGAATGGCGTGAGGCGGGTTAAATTATGGCATTTTTGTAGAACGTTTTTAGAGGGTCTTTACCCGATAAAAATAGCTGTTAACGGGGTAAATATTTAAAGAAATTGGAACTTGGCAGGCATAAGTCGGTTAAAGTTTTCTTGTCCGCAAGCACAAGTGTATATATAAATTTATACATTAACGTTATTTCAATTGTAGCTATTTCTTATTCAACTGAAGATAGCTAAGACGGTAACGACCAAGTTATACTCTCTTTTACCTTTGAAATCATTTCTATATATTGGCTACCATATAATGAAAGCTTCCTTCAGTCTTGACAGACTATGGATACTCACTGTAAGAGTGCCTGTGCGTGACTTTTTAGTGGCAAGAGTTGCGCGATCTCCAACCACACCTCTCCTGAGTCGATATTGTTGAATACCAGTGGCAAGTGGAGGTTTAGGACGACTGGAAGCAATGCCGAGATCGTGAAATGTACATCCAGCGCCTAGCCTTCCCAAAAAGTCACCCATCTTGTATTGGCCAGGCTCAACGTTGCTTAACTTCGGTGACTTGACGAAAACCGGTGTATCAACGTGATTGTGTCATACAATATAATAATAATGATATAAATTAGTCTGTTATCGTTAAAAAATCCAAATAATGATCCGGAATTTTCCTGATGAGGATTTATAATTAGATTTTAAATTAAATATTTGGATCATTTTCACTGTTATTTTTACAATGCCCACAAGGACCCGTGGCGTAGTGGATAAAGTATTTGATAAAATTCAAATCTAAGTAACACTCTTCTGGGGGTCGAAGGTTGAATCCTCAGTGCGAGCGACATTCGATATACATTTGCGAATTACTAATGCCTTTTACCTAGTCAACAAATTGATACTTTTCTTTGCATTTAATTTTGATACCGATTATATAGTAATGGATGTGTATCCCGAATGATATCCCAGTCTTATAATTAACCCTAAATGATTGTTATAAATAAATGCATTGCTGATTATCTTATAAGATTACAAGGTTATTAGCAGAAAAACAATCGGTAAGAAGAGTGTTTCACACGCCTGCAGTTTCTGGGTAGAAGCCACTTCTATAGGACGCTGCATTATAAGTACCTATTTACAATGCCTCCCCACGGGACAGAGTTAGACACCAGGGTCGTTTTTTAACGCGGAGAAAAGGTACAAAAATAAAAATTGTCTCAGTCGTGAACGATTTCTCCTCCACTGAAAGAGAACGAGAAATGGAAGTGCCGCATCTGAAGAACAGATGGTATTTATTTGCTCCCCCACCGAGCAAATTAGGCACAAGGCCAATTTTTAATGTGAGGAGTGAAGGGAGGGGGGAAGGAAAAAGGGGACCAGCTCCCGAGAGGTGGGAAATGGGAGCTGGTAAAAGGTCAGGTATGTAGGGTTGCCCCCACATCTGGTCTTTGCTTGCAGTATCTGCCGGAACAGATGATAATTATTTGCTTCCCCACCGAGCAAATTAGGCACAAGGCCAATTTTTAATGTAAGGAGTGAAGGGAGGGGGAAGGGAAAAAGGGGGCAAGCTCCCGAGAGGTGGGAAATGGGAGCTGGTTAAAGGTCAGGCATGTGGGGTTGCCCCACATCTGGTCTTTGCTAGTCATAGCTTGCAGCATCTGCCGGAACAGATGGTATTTATTTGCTCACCCACAGAGAAAATTAGGCACGAGGCCGAATTTTAATGTGAGGAGTGAAGGGGAAATGGGGACCAACTCCCCATGGAGTAGGGGAGCTGGATGGTGACAATTGGTATGAAGGGTTGCCCCTACATTGACCAAGGTCTTATATGTGGGGTTGCCCCCACATATGGTCTTTGCTTGCAGTATCTGCCGGAACAGATGGTATTTATTTGCTCCCCCACCGAGCAAATTAGGACCAAGGCCGATTTTTAATGTGAGGAGTGAAGGAAAAATGGGGACTAACTCCCCGGGGAGCTGGATAGTGACAATTGGTATGAAGGGTTGCCCCTACATTGACCAAGGTCTTATATGTGGGGTTGCCCCCACATCTGGTCTTTGCTTGCAGTATCTGCCGGAACAGATGGTATTTATTTGCTCCCCCACCGAGCAAATTAGGCACAAGGCCGATTTGTAATGTGAGGAGTGAAGAGAGGGGGAAAAGAAAAAGGGGACCAGCTCCAGAGAGGTGGGAAATGGGAGCTGGTTAATGGTCAGGCATGAGGGGTTGCCCCCACATCTGGTCTTTGCTAGTCATAGCTAGTCATAGCTTGCAGCATCTGCCGGAACAGATGGTATTTATTTGCTCCCCCACCGAGCAAATAAGGCACAAGGCTGATTTTTAATGTGAGGAGTGAAGGGGAAATAGGGACCAACTCCCCGGGGAGTAGGGGAGCTGGATAGTGACAGTTTGTATTAAGGGTTGCCCCTACATTGACCAAGGTCTTATATGTGGGGTCGCCCCCACATATGGTCTTTGCTTGCAGTATCTGCCGGAACAGATGGTATTTATTTGCTCCCCCACCGAGCAAATTAGGCACAAGGCCGATTTTTAATGTGAGGAGTGAAGGGAGGGGGAAGGGAAAAAGGGGACCAGCTCCCGAGAGGTGGGAAATAGTAGCTGGTTAAAGGTCAGGCATGTGGGGTTGCCCCCACATCTAGTCCTTGCTAGTCATAGCTAGTCCTAGCTTGCAGTATCTGCCGGAACAGATAGTATTTATTTGCTCCCCACCGAGCAAATTAGGCACAAGGCCAATTTTTAATGTGAGGAGTGAAGGAAGGGGGAAGGGAAAAAGGGGACCAGCTCCCGAGAGGTGGGAAATGGGAGCTGCTTAAAGGTCAGGCATGTGGGGTTGCCCCCACATCTGGTCTTTGCTTGCAGTATCTGCCGGAACAGATGGTATTTATTTGCTCCCCCACCGAGCAAATTAGGCACATGGCCGATTTTTAATGTGAGGAGTTAATTGAGGGGGAAGGGAAAAAAGGGACCAGCTCCCGAGAGGTGGGAAATGGGAGCTGGTTAAAGGTCAGACATGTGGGGCTGCCCCCACATCTGGTCTTTGATTGCAGTATCTGCCGGAACAGATGGTATTTATTTCCTCCCCCACCGAGCAAATTAGGCACAAGGCCGATTTTTAATGTGAGGAGTGAAGGGGAAATGGGGACCAACTCCCCGGGGAGTAGGGGAGCTGTATAGTGACAATTGGTATGAAGGGTTTCCCCTACATTGACCAAGGTCTTATATGTGGGGTCGCCCCCACATATGGTCTTGCGCTTGCAGTATCTGCCGGAACAGATGGTATTTATTTGCTCCCCCACCGAGCAAATTAGGCACAAGGCCGATTTTTAATGTGAGGAGTGAAGGGAGGGGGAAGGGAAAAAGGGGACCAGCTCCCGAGAGGTGGGAAATGGGAGTTGGTTAATGGTCAGGCATGTGGGGTTGCCCCCACATCTGGTCTTTGCTAGTCATAGCTAGTCATAGCTTGCAGCATCTGCCGGAACCGATGGTATTTATTTGCTCCCCCACCGAGCAAATTAGGCACAAGGCTGATTTTTAATGTGAGGAGTGAAGGGGAAATGGGGACCAACTCCCCGGGGAGTAGGGGAGCTGGATAGTGACAGTTTGTATGAAGGGTTGCCCCTACATTGACCAAGGTCTTATATGTGGGGTCGCCCCCACATATGGTCTTTGCTTGCAGTATCTGCCGGAACAGATGGTATTTATTTGCTCCCCCACCGAGCAAATTAGGCACAAGGCCGATTTTTAATGTGAGGAGTGAAGGGAGGGGGAAGGGAAAAAAGGGACCAGCTCCCGAGAGGTGGGAAATAGGAGCTGGTTAAAGGTCAGGCATGTGGGGTTGCCCCCACATCTGGTCCTTGCTAGTCATAGCTAGTCATAGCTTGCAGTATCTGCCGGAACAGATGGTATTTATTTGCTCCCCCACCGAGCCAATTAGGCACAAGGCCAATTTTTAATGTGAGGAGTGAAGGGAGGGGGAAGGGAAAAAGGGGACCAGCTCCCGAGAGGTGGGAAATGGGAGCTGCTTAAAGGTCAGGCATGTGGGGTTGCCCCCACATCTGGTCTTTGCTAGTCATAGCTTGCAGCATCTGCCGGAACAGATGGTATTTATTTGCTCCCCCACCGAGCAAATAAGGCACAAGGCCAATTTTTAATGTGAGGAGTGAAGGGAGGGGGAAGGGAAAAGGGGACCAGCTCCCGAGGGGTGGGAAATGCGAGCTGGTTAAAGGTCATGCATGTGGGGTTGCCCCCACATCTGGTCTTTGCTAGTCGTAGCTAGTCATAGCTAGTCATAGCTTGCAGTATCTGCCGGAACAGATGGTATTTATTTGCTCCCCCACCGAGCAAATTAGGCACAAGGCCGATTTTTAATGTGAGGAGTGAAGAGAGGGGAAGGGAAAAAGGGGACCAGCTCCCGAGAGGTTGGAAATGGGAGCTGGTTAAAGGTCAGGCATGTGGGGTTGCCCCCACATCTGGTCTTTGCTAGTCATAGCTAGTCCTAGCTAGTCATAGCTTGCAGCATCTGCCGGAACAGATAGTATTTATTTGCTCCCCCACCGAGCAAATTAGGCACAAGGCCAATTTTTATGTGAGGAGTGAAGGGAGGGGGAAGGGAAAAAGGGGACCAGCTCCCGAGAGGTGGGAAATGGGAGCTGCTTAAAGGTCAGACATGTGGGGTTGCCCCCACATCTGGTCTTTGCTAGTCATAGCTAGTCCTAGCTAGTCATAGCTTGCAGTATCTGCCGGAACAGATGGTATTTATTTGCTCCCCCACTGAGCAAATAAGGCACAAGGCCGTTTTTAATGTGAGGTAAAAACCAGCTCCCCTAAAAGTAGGCAAAAGGGGGGCACTCTGATTACCAAAAATAATAATTGTCCCAGTATAGAGGGTTTCCCCTCCATTGACTGGTACAAATTATCTTAAGTGCAGCATCTGCCGGAACAGATTGTATTTATTTGCTCCCCCACCGAGCAAATTAGGCACAAGGCCAATTTTTAATGTGAGGAGTGAAGGGAGGGGGAAGGGAAAAAGGGGCCAGCTCCCGAGAGGTGGGAAATGGGAGCTGGTTAAAGGTCAGGCATGTGGGGTTGCCCCCACATCTGGTCTTTGCTAGTCAAAGCTTGCAGTATCTGCCGGAACAGATGGTATTTATTTGCTCCCCCACTGAACAAATTAGGCACAAGGCCGTTTTTAATGTGAGGTAAAAACCAGCTCCCCTAAAAGTAGACAAAAAGGGGGCACTCTAGTTACCAAAAATAATAATTGTCCCAGTATAGAGGGTTTCCCCTCCATTGCCTGGTACAAATTATCTCAAGTGCTGCATCTGCCGGAACAGATGGTGTTTATTTGCTCCCCCACAGAGCAAATTAGGCACAAGGCCGTTTTTAATGTGAGGTAAAAACCAGCTCCCCTAAAAGTAGGCAAAAAGGGGGCACTCTGGTTACCAAAAATAATAATTGTCCCAGTATAGAGGGTTTCCCCTCCATTGACTGGTACAAATTATCTTAAGTGCAGTATCTGCCGGAACAGATACTACACTTTGAGATATTAAATCTTTTATTCATGTTAAAAAATACAGTAAAATTAACGGTGAACAAAAAACTTAGGCACATTGCCAACTCAAAAGGGGGGATTTTGGGGGTCGTTGGTCATCCTTGTCACTCCAGAACTAAACAAAGTCAAAAGTTTCTCCCAGCTAGTATCTTCTTTCACCATAATACCGCATTCACCCTTTCATATTGGGGGACGTCCTAGTAACTCCCAATTTTTAAAACATTTTTTATTGACGTGTAAAAACAAAAAAGATAACAATAAAATGGTAACAATAATTCATTTGTGTCGAGGGAGGGGGAAGAAAAAACAAAAGGTGATTAGTAGGACCCTCCCAACCCCGTCTAGTTGATAGACTGCCCGTTCCACTAGGTTTGTAAAAGGAACCTCGCTTCTGCGGGTCAGTCTCTAGGTGGGGATGCCCTCTAGATGGGGGTGAATGGAGAAAAGAAAATTTTTTGGGGGTAAGGGATGGAGGTTAGTTTGTATTTCTTTTTCTCCAAGATGGGTAAAATTTAGAGGAAGGGGTGAAAACAAAAATTGCAGGTAAGAGGGGATGGGGATCTTGGAGGCTTCCTAATCGGGGAGGGATGGAACACACACTCAGCTAGCTGAGAGACTACTTGTTTAATTTAACTTTACAGAACTGCGCGTTCCACACCTAGGCGGGGAACATGTATTAAAATTTGGCTCCTCTTCGTACACACAGACTTGCCACATGTATCCATCTTCTGTCAAATGCCGCGCGATGCAGCCTTCTTCTATCACATCTGATCTTCACCCGTAGTTGGTGTTTAAAGAACGCGATCAGATCTTGATCAGAAAAAGACAACACCCCCCGGCAACCTTGCAGACGCGACGTCCAAATCACCATTCTCGCCACGGCCAGGATCGTAACGTAGACCATTTGTCTTTCCCGGTCCCACGGCGGCCTCACGTTGTCCACAACATTGGATACAGTAATTGGGCGAGGATGCTCAGGATCGATGCGAGCCGTCACCCCACTGACATACGACCAGTACTGGCGGAGTTCGCGGCAATCGAAGAAAGCGTGATCCGTAGTTTCCACGGCCGTTGTCCCACAACGGGGACAATCAGGCGACTCCAGAAACCCAGAACTGCATTGTATGTTGTTGAGTGGAAGTGCATTTCGGGCCAATCGCCAGGTCAGAGAGAACTCCGAATTGTTCAGATGACTCGAACCTGGCGCCCAGCTTCACGCGGAGCGGATCTCACTCTGCTGCCACCCCAAACGCGCGCATAGCGGGTCGTCCGCGGCCCCCTTCACTAGATCCCTGTGGAGTTCCCTACGGGTAGCAGTCACAAGGTCACTGGACCTTGGTAGTCGTTTTAGCGTGGCTCGGCACTCTTTCATGTAGGCAGATTCTCCCCGCGGCCTGCGACGGCTCTCGATGGAAGGGTCGAGAACGAGGTCGGGGAAGGCGGCAGTAACCACGGGGTGCCACGGTTGGTCATCCTGCATATAGTGGCTCAGGAAGGCCAGCCTCTCAGCATCTCGATGACACTTCAAGTCCGGCATTCCCAAGACTCCCTCACACGGACGTTGAATACAGACCTGTCTGCTCACCCAGTGTCTTCCTCTGTCCCAAAGGAGCGAGGACAAGAGTTCGACAAGAGCTTTTAGGTGTTGTGCAGGCAGGGGAAGTACGGCCAGTCGGTAAAGGATGAGAGGAAAGACGTAAGTGGCGCACGCCTCAGCTCTACCTTTACAGGAAAGTTTCCTAGGAAGCCACGAATTGACTGCAGCCTCCACCTTTGACCGTACCTCCAACCAATTCTTGTCAAGCTGGAGACCCGGTCCGAACCACACGCCGAGGATCCGGACCGGGCCATCTGTCCAGCTGAAGGGCGCAGGGAGGTTTGCGTTGCCACTCCATGCGCCCAACCGCAGTCCTACCGACTTGTTGTGGTTTATCTTGGCCCCTGTAATTCTTTCGTACTGCGTGAGTGCCTCCGACACGACCTCAATGTCTCTGAAGCCCGACACGAAGATCGTGACATCATCGGCGAACGCGGATACCTTGGCAGCTGAGCCGCCAGGCAGAGCCATTCCGCGCAGGGCCGAATTTGCCTCCCCATGTCTCAGCTTGCGGAGAAGAGGCTCCAAAGCCAGGACATAAAGCAGGGGCGACAGCGGACAACCCTGACGAACCGACCGAGAGATAACAAAGGGTTTCGAGCGCTTTCCGTTCACTTGCACGACAGCCATGGGCTGTCGATACATTATGGAAATCCACTTGCAAAAGTCCGGTTTAAAACCGGCAGCCTCTAAGACAGATGCCAGTAAACGATGGTCGACCCTATCGAAAGCTTTGGACTGATCTAAGTTTATCAGCGCGGCTTCCGTGTCGTCATCTATTCCCCCCTCTAGGATCATGCGGATCAGGTGCAAGTTGTTCTGAATTGATCTCCCCTTCACAGCGTAGTTCTGTTCCGGTTCAACCAACTCGTCGATAACAACCTGCAGCCGATTCGACAGGACCTTGGCCAAAATCTTCAACTCTGTGTTTAGCAGAGTTATGGGCCTGTAGTCGTCTAACTCTTCCCCTCCATGCCCGTCACCTTTCTTCAGCAATGTGATCACTCCCTTGGTCACCTGCCCTGGGATGGATCCCTGAGCAAACCAATGGTTGAACATATCCGTCAGAAGAGGCAGAAACATGGGCGACAGCCTCAAGTACAGTTCGTATGGCAGACCATCAAGTCCTGGCGATCTGTCACAGCTGACCTGCTTCAGCGCAGTAAAGACCTCCTGCTCCGTCACCCGGCCCTCGCAACCAGCCGCTCTAGCCGCCTCGAGGCGGGGAGAGTCGGCCAAATAGTCGCTAAACTCAAGGACCGGAAGATCGGGCTGCTGCGTAAAACGCTCCTCGAAATGTTCTCGAAACCCCTCGCAGATTTCCCGAGTCGATTCCAGGGTGCGTCCATTCGGATGTTTGATTTTTGCAATGTATTTGTCCGAGCCACGCCTAGAAACCTCACGGCGCACGTCTGCATCAGAATTGACTGCTTCGTTGCCTATCTTTCTAAGCCTAGCTCTAACTACTTGGCCTTCGTAACGCTCGCTAGTCTCGCGTAGAAGGTCCTGCTTAGCTAGTTCCTGACTAACCCTATCACCCTCCCCTGTAGCCTGGGCTAGTTTCTGCTCTAGCTTCTTCTTCGTCTTGGCCTTATCTAGTGCGAGGCGCTGGGCATACTTGACGGAGAAGCTTCTGATCTTGGCTTTGAGACCTAACCACCACTTACTCCCGGTAACCGCCCCCACTAGTGCCTTTTTAATCAATTCTCTTAACTGATCTTGGAAGTCTTGTATCTCGAGAAGGGAGGTGTTTAACTTCCAGTACCCCGCTAACTTAGGCCTATTTCCTAGCTTCAGCCGGGCCATAACTAATTTATGGTCCGTCTGGCCTAGCCAAGTGAATGTGGGACAAGATAAGAAGTCTACTTCGCCTCTCTTAACTAACATCCTGTCCAAATAGGTATTTGGATAGGAGGAAACACTATTGGTCCACGTCCACATCTCCCGCCCTGGATGCTCGAACCGAAACCTGTCGACCAGACCGCATCTAGCCATCAGATCAGCCAGGCTGGACTCGCACCTCTCCGATCCTCTAGCTCCGCCTCCTACCTTATCTATGTCGGGGTCTAAGATGGAATTCCAATCCCCCATTAGCACCACCCGCTTCCGACAATCTACAAACGCGTCAAGCTGACTGAAGAATGAGACCCTCTCACGAGCGGTGCTGGGCGCATGAACCGCAATCACCCGAAACACAGAATCTTTTACGGCAACATCGCCCACAACCAGCCTGCCCACCGCATCTCTATGGACAACGTCGACCGTCGCCGACAGGGTACGTTTAACCAGCACGGAAACTCCCTTCCCCCGCGGGCTGCCATATGCTGAGAAAACCTCAAAGTCTCGGGCCAGCACCTGACAGTCCACAGAGGAAACGAAATGCGTCTCCTGAATCGCAGCCACATCCACTCCCAGGGACAAGAGGTCGTACCGGAGGCGAGCCGCCCGGCCCGGTGATCTCAAGCCCCTCGCATTCAAACTAGCCAAATTCAAAGCCATGGTACCTACCTTAGGGTGTGTCACACTCACCTCCGAAGTCAGCTGGGGAGAGGACGCCGACGTTATGTGCCATGCTCAAGGTGGTCAGGTTTTTCATATCCTGACCTTCTCTCGCAATGCCGCCGACGTCCAAGGGATAAATTAATTTTATGGCCCTGTAGAGTGACGGATGGACCAACACGGGGACCCTTCCCTTGCATTGTTTTGACAGTTCATCAAGAGAAGGGTCATTTTTTTTTCACCAGTTCAATTCCCGGAAACGCCCCTTCAGCGGCCTGCAGCCTTGTCCACAAGTTTGTCTTGCAGGCCTCTGGAGTTCTGACAAAGGTTATTAGGAGTGGGGCGTCCGGGAAATTTGAGGGGATATTTACATCTTTCCCCTCTATCTGTTTGTAATCGAGCAGAGGTTTTAAGTTTTTCCTCTGCCGATGGGAAATGTCTGTGGCCACAGATAGAGGGTCTACATTACATAGTTCCTCAGGGGCAAGGACCTTTGGTCTGCAAGAGGCAGAGGAGTCTCTCCTCTCCCTCGGTTCATTCTTTTCATTTTCTTTTTGGGGTAGTGGCTCAGTTTGCCTTGGTGTGGGGACGGGTGTTTGTGTGGTGCCTGGTGTTGGTGTTGGTGTTGGTGTTGGTGTGGTGTCTGGTGTTGGTGCGGTGTTTGGTGTTGGTGCGGTGTCTGGTGTTGGTGTTGGTGTTGGTGCGGTGTCTGGTGTTGGTGTGGTGTCTCGTGTTGGTGCGGTGTCTCGTGTTGGTGCAGTGTCTGGTGTTGGTGCGGTGTCTGGTGTTTTTGCAGTGTGTGGTTTGGGGGTGGAAGTTGATTTTGTTGTTAGGGGTGGTGTATGTTCACAGGGAGTGGGGGCCACCTTTTCTTCCTCTTTTCTTCTTTTGTTTTTCTTTTTCATTCTTTCGAATGAACCGGGGAGAGGTGAGGTTGAGTTCCTCTCCCTCTCACTTGCGGATTCATCCTCAGAGGAGCAGTCTTTTCTCCGCTTGATCCCCGTCTCGATTGGTGTGGGGACCGTTGGTTGTGTCTGCTCCTCTATTTGCTGCTGCAGCTGTTTTTGTTGTTGCTGCTCTCGCTGGTGTCGTTGCTGCTGCAGCTTCTGCTGCACTTGCTGATTTTGCTGCTGCAGTAGTTGTTGCTGCAGTTGTTTCCGCGGCATTGGCTGCGGTGGCTGTTGTTGTTGCTGCATTTGCAGAGGCTCCTGCCCCGATTTTTGGGCTGGTGGTGGGACGGTGGCAGAAGGGATTATGTGTTTCCGCTTTTGTCTCACTACCGTGCTCCATTCTTCCCCCTTGGCCTCCTGGGTGGTTTGGGTTTTCCTTGGAGCTGGGGTTGGTGCTGCAGTTGCAGGGGTTGTTTCCGCCTGTTTTGGTGCGGGCGTTGTCTCAGGGGTTGTGACCACCTTTTGGGTTATTGGATTAGGGGTTACCCTTTGGGGGCAACTCCTAGCCATGTGGCCCTGCTTTTGGCAGAACCAACAGTGTGGACGACGGCCCTCCACCACTACCGTTATGCTGGCGTCTTTGTATGTCAGCAGCGGTGGTATTGCTTGAAAACCTTCCCTCTTCAGCCTCATTGCTATTGTGTAGCAGCCCAGGTGAGTCCCAGTTTTTGACCGTACTGGGGTCACCTGTTCTACCTCACCGTACTGGCTGAAGAGGCATTCTAATACTTCCGCAGGTATTTGGGTTGGCACATTAAATACCTGCACCCGAGTCCTTCTCTTGCCCTGGTATTCAGGTGTTAGTTTGACTCTCCCATGCTTTATTTCTTGGAGGGAGAGTCTCTCCGCATCTTCCTTGGTGGGTAGGAGGATGTCCCACATGGCGTAGCTCCTCTGGTACAGGTATAATACCGGAATGTTTAGCTTGTGTAGGAGCCCTGCCATGTCTTCCTTTTTCATCCCTAGGAAGCGGTTTTCCGGCATATCCGAGATGATGAGGGAGAGCACTCTGTCTTCGATTGCCTCCCAAGCGCCTGGCACTGGTTTAATTTCTGCCCCCTCTATGTATTGTCTGTACTTGGTCAAGTACAAGTCTCTATACTCTTGAGGGGACAGTTGCTTCTCTACAGTCTTCCCCCATGCCGACCCTCTTGTTGGTGTTGGATCTTTGGAGAGGTTGGACTGTTTTTGCTATTCCTATGCGGAAGGGTTGCTATTTTGAAGGGCATTTCCCTTTCCGCTTTCCTTTGGGACCGACTCTCCCTGCTCTATACTTCTTCCAGGAAATACTTCCCTTTTTGGGGAGTCGGCCTCCTGGGGAGCATTGTCCTCTTTATTGTCCTTGGGAGCTTTTGCCCCTTTTGTTTTGGGGAGGTTTAGGCTGTATGCCCCCTCGTTTTCTTGATTTGCTCCCCTTTTGGGGCAGTAGCCCTCCTGGGGAGCACTGTCTCTCTTATCGTCCTTTGGGGCTACTGCCTCTTGATTTTTTTTGTCAGAGCGGGATGCCCTGTCCAACATTGTTTTTTCTCCCCTTTGTGGGGAGTCGCCCTCTTGGGGAGCACTGTCTCCCTTATCGTCCTTTGGGGCTACTGCCTCTTGATTTTTGTTGTCGGAACGGGATGCCCCGTCCAACATTGTTTTTTCTCCCCTTTGTGGGGAGTCGCCCTCTTGGGGAGCTGCTGGTGAGTTTTCTCCCTTCTGGGGGGCGTCCTTCGGTTTAGTGTCCGGGCGGTATGCCCCGTTGCTTTTTGCTTCCCCTGTTGGGGAGTCGTCCTCTTGGGGAGCAGTTTTTCTTGCGGTAGCCCCCTGGCTGGGGGTATCGGTATTGGTGGTCCCCGGGCTGGGGGTGTCCATTTTTGAAAAAAGCTCTCTCTTCCCTGTATAATTCACCAAAATGAGTGACGTGGAGTCGGCGTCCAAAGTGGGAGCCGACTTTGGCGCCAAAAAAGAAGTGGCGCCAAAGGCGGCAAGAGGGGAGATAGAACTGAGAGAGGGAGTGGGAAGTTAGTGGAGGGAAGAGAGAAAGTGAGAAAGTGTTTCCGACCCTCCCTCGCGGGAAGGTCGTAAATTATCAGCTCGGATCCCCCCGTGAGGGGGGAGAGCAGAGAAAGACAGACCAAGTGGGGGTGCGGACAGAACGCTATCCAACAAGCTCGCCGGCCACGAGAATGTGTCGCCAGAACAACACTGCCTATCGCTGTGTATGTATCAGAGAACAGATGGTATTTATTTGCTCCCCCACTGAGCAAATTAGGCACAAGGCCGTTTTTAATGTGAGGTAAAAACCAGCTCCCCTAAAAGGGGTCACTCTGGTTACCAAAAATAATAATTGTCCCAGTATAGAGGGCTTCCCCTCCATCGACTGGTACAAATCATCTCAAGTGCAGCATCTGCCGGAACAGATGGTATTTATTTGCTCCCCCACCGAGCAAATTAGGCACAAGGCCGATTTTTAAAGTGAGGAGTGAAGGGGAAATGGGGACCAACTCCCCGGGGAGTAGGGGAGCTGGATAGTGACAATTGGTATGAAAGGTTGCCCCTACATTGACCAAGGTCTTATATGTGGAGTTGCCCCCACATATGGTCTTTGCTTGCAGTATCTGCCGGAACAGATGGTATTTATTTGCTCCCCCACCGAGCAAATTAGGCACAAGGCCAATTTTTAATGTGAGGAGTGAAGGGAGGGGGAAGGGAAAAAGGGGACCAGCTCCCGAGAGGTGGGAAATGGGAGCTGGTTAAAGGTCAGGCATGTGGGGTTGCCCCCACATCTGGTCTTTGCTAGTCATAGCTAGTCATAGCCTGCAGTATCTGCCGGAACAGATGGTATTTATTTGCTCCCCCACCGAGCAAATTAGGCACAAGGCCAATTTTTAATGTGAGGAGTGAAGGGGAGAAGGGGACCAGCTCCCGAGAGGTGGGAAATGGGAGCTGGTTAAAGGTCAGGCATGTGGGGTTGCCCCCACATCTGGTCTTTGCTAGTCATAGCTGGTCTTTGCTAGTCATAGCTTGCAGTATCTGCCGGAACAGATGGTATTTATTTGCTCCCCCACTGAGCAAATTAGGCACAAGGCCGTTTTTAATGTGAGGTAAAAACCAGCTCCCCTAAAAGGGGTCACTCTGGTTACCAAAAATAATAATTGTCCCAGTATAGAGGGTTTCCCCTCCATTGACTGGTACAAATTATCTTAAGTGTAGTATCTGCCGGAACAGATGGTATTTATTTGCTCCCCCACCGAGCAAATTAGGCACAAGGCCGATTTTTAATGTGAGGAGTCAAGGGAGGGGGAAGGGAAAAAGGGGACCAGCTCCCGAGAGGTGGGAAATGGGAGCTGGTTAAAGGTCAAGCATGTGGGGTTGCCCCCACATCTGGTCTTTGCTAGTCATAGCTAGTCATAGCTTGCAGTATCTGCCGGAACAGATACTACACGTTGATCTTGGCCCGAAGGCCAATGTATCTGCCGGAACAGATACTACACTTTGATCTCGGCCCGAAGGCCAAGTAGCCTTATAAGTAATTATGAAATCAGCAGAGTGTATGTGCAGACCACTAGACCATTGTGTCAAACGACCTGGAATAAATGGAGCAGGGAATATATCAGACAAGTCTGAATAATAAAATAGAATACATTGAGACTAGAAACATTATGCCTGCGAGATACAGGATGCAGATAAAATAAAAGCTTGGGAGCAATCACATTATAGACACGCATGCGCACTGTATCGAAAACTCTCAAATCTGACATACATTAATCAACCCATAATAGTATTCTATACATCGCATGATAGTAGATTTGCAGAGTGTGTGGAATGGACAAAAAATTACAAGCATTAACTAAAATTAAAACCTGCACAGAAACAGTCTCGTGGTAATATTTTTCTCATATAGAATTTCTTGAAATCGTTTATATTCTAAATGTATACCCCCATTATCACTGCAGGACTTTTAGTATTAGTCTCAGGAAGGATTGCGAAAATATAAACGTTACTTTGGCCAGTTTTTGTTGAAATCAAGCAATTATTAGCAAGCAAGAGGATGGTGTAGTATCCGTTCTGTTGCAATATTACTATCTTACAGACATTCTCTTCATCCTGTAGTATCTAATTTTTTTTTTTTGTCATGAGAAAATCCTTTCAAACATTAAGTTCGTCTTTATTTGAGCGGGGCTGTGGTATGCTAAGAATATATTTAGTATGGTATAAAATAGTAGAAGTGTTCTTCGCAGGATGTATAAGAGATAGAGAAATATGCGAAACTAGCGCACTTCTTATACCTCCCCTAGAAATGTTGAAACTAATGAAGGCCAGAGAAATAGGTGTCCGAAACGATATAAAACAACAACTATGAAGATGACGATAACAGTTCTCAAAATAAATAAATATACAAATTACTCATCTGAAAAGTATTCCAATAATCTATAAATATAAAAACGAAAATGTATGTATGTTTGTATGCGTGTTCGCTTTTTCTGTATGTCTAGAAAAGTTTTTTTTCAGAGAAGCGGTCGGTCGCCTAACAACTTTTGAAAACTTTTTATATCACATATAAATCGTAATATCTCAGAGTTAACAACGGGGCTCGCCTGTCTATTTAATTTGCTCGACTTCGGGAAGATAAATATTCAACATTTGTCGCTCGCCGCATGTGGGTTAGTCTTTTTTCCTATAACATCTTGGAAAAATAAAAATTTAAAAAAGCGTTCCCGCAGTAAATGAAATACTACCCCGCAGTCAAACTTTACCTTATTAAGTAATTAAAACGTTCACCTGCCCAATCCAAGTAATTAAATAAATTCAAACGTGTTTCCGTTAGCATCTCGCGGTGGCTCAATGGTTACAACCGTCGCACACATTTTTTTTTCACACTCTTATTTACAACTTTGCCTCAACGGTTCGGGTTCGATCCTCATACTTACCTACCAAAACGTTTTTTTTTTAATTTTACCCCCCCGGAGTTTTCACACACACCTCCAAACACCTGGGCAACGCCGGGTACCCCTCGCTAGTAAAAATAATAAAGATGATTGCTGAACGCATAAACAACAAGACATTGAAGCAAAATTCAGTAAAAAGAAGTCAGGATCAGCAGAGTGTCGGTGTCGTCTCGTGCCAAGATGGAAAGTTATCACTGAAGAATTCAAATAAATTCAATATATTTTATAAAACAATTCTGCCATCCGATTCGTTCTTTCTTATCTCCCCTGGATATGAGTAGAATCGCCCAAATCTGTGTGGCCATATTCTTAGTATGCATAATATCACGCGACAGGACTTATGGGAAGAAAGGACAGATATGTCGTCGTTGTAGACAATGGATTACGAGACAAGAAAGAAGAACGTCACTTTTATATTTCAGTGCGTGTTAGCGTGATTACATTCTTTTATAAGTCATTTTAGAAGTTTATAAACGTTTCGTATTCACTTCATAAAAGGTGTAAAAAGGATTTGGTTTTATTTGTGATCTTTGTATGAAAGTAATACCATTCAATTTTATTTGTCCGGCTTAATTTGTTTTTTACATTTTCACCCCAAACAAAGCATAGTGCCACTTTGATGTAGGGAGCTACTGTCTGGGACATACCATGCAGGGATACTATTGTTACGTTGTTGCTCTATAATAAAGGGTTGAGTGTGTTTGTTGCGTCATCTCTAATAATGGATTAGAAGAGATGACGTGTTATATTATATTTTTATGTTGTATCATAAAGGGAATCGTGTGTGAGTGACATGTATTTTCAGAACCTACCTCTGCTTCTTCGACGTTGGATCATCTGGAAATTTCTCGTACTGGAGGGAGACTTGATACCTGTTTTTCGATGAAGATTCAATCACTCAAAGACAAGGAATTAGTTCTATAGTTTTTATTTCACTTTCTCCAGATGTCCTGCAGAAGGTGGAAGTGAAATCGGCCTGTGTGGGTTCTTCTTCTACACACGTCAGCGTTCGCCCCCCCCCGGTGAAGAGGAGGAGACAACGGGAAGCCGTCCGTTGTCTTCTGAGTCCAAATCAAATCTCCACGATTCAGCTAACCTGATCACATGACTCACACGCAAACAAATCAGCTGATCTTTTACTTCCGGCCAACGTGTCTACACTATAACTCACCTCTTCCCTTCTCTCTCTCTTTCTTGATTCATCTTCATCTCTCTCTTTCTCTCTCTCTATTCCTTAACACTATGTAGGGAGTTGAGCAGCAAGATGTCTGTCCGCATGATACTTGAACTTCTGCATGTCAGTACAGTTGGGAAAGCAGGAAGCTGGAAGGGAATTCTAAAGTCTTGCTGTTCTGGATAAGAAACTATTAGAGCAGAAAACGTTACAACATCTAGAGATCTCTACTGTGTAGGGGTGGGACTTTGCTGCATTGCTGAGAGGTTACGAGGGCTTGTTGTTCGTCGTAGCATCCACCATTAAAATACTTGAACCACAGGCAGAGGGATACAATATTTCCTCGATGGAACATCGGTTGAAGCTTACATTATATTTAAGCACCTATCAGGTTGGCGTCTCTCTTTTGAACCCTGTCCAGGAGTTAGAGACTAGTAGCAGATGCACCAGTTCAAATGTGACAACAATACTCCATACATGGGGCAATGGTGGCCTTGCAGAGGTATATGATACCCGAGGCGTAGGTAACTTTTATAGCATGGTAGAGAGAGACCAACTTCTTCACAGCAGCCTTAGCAATGCTTTCAATAGATCTGTTACAATCTCATGTTTCTTGCGATTGTTAAGCTTAAATAGAGAGGCAGACAACTCTACACCCAATGTCGTTTTCATTGTTCAAAATGACTTTTGTTTACTTTGAACTTTAAATTGTTGTTATCTCTTTCATGTTTTTCTCTACTAAAAAATTATAAAATGTTATAAACAAAATCCTATCATAAATCGTGTATTTTTTTCTTTATAAAATATGTATTCATTTCTATCTGCGTCTGAACGGTTTTTTATTGTTTTGCTGTTGTTTATTTGTCTGATTGACATCATTTTAATCGCCATTTTAATTCTCAAGTTTCACGGATAATTGATTATTTGCAGGCGTTTGCTTTCACGAATATTCACTCTTTCTTATTTGTATTTTGTCAGATAATATCTTTTTTTATATTATCTGGTTTGATTATTGATTCATATATTCCTCCTTCATTTTAATCTTTTTTTCCCAAAAATTTTAAGATTTCTTTATCTGCCATTTTTTTTAATCAGAAAACTCCCATTTATCTCATTTTTATTTTTGCTACATATATTTTCATATATATATTTTTCATTACACGTATTTTTTATCTTTTTTATTACATGTTTTATGTTTTTATCATGACATGTCGTATTTTTTATTTTCATCACATATATTGTGCTATGTTTTTTTTTATTTTCAAGACATATATTTTCCTATGTTTTTTCATTACATGAATTTTTATGTTTTTCATTACATGATTTTTTTGTTTTCTTCATGCCATGAATTTTTATGTGTTTTTTCATATGTATTTTTATTGCACGAATTTATATTTTTTCATTACATAAATTTTTATGTTTTTTTTCATTGCATGAAATTTTATTTTTTTTTGCCTGAATTTTTATGTTTTTTATTACATGAATTGTTATGTTTTTTATTACATTAATTTTTATGCTTTTTTATTACATGAATTTTATGTTATTTCATGACATACATTTTTTCGGTTTTTTTTTTCCTTTTTCGTTATATAAAATTTGATGCTTTGTCATGACAGACATATTTATGTTTTTTTTATTACATGAATTTTTGAAGTTTTTTTTCATTACTTGAATTTTTATGTTTTTTATTACATGGATTGTTACGTTTTGTCAGTTATAATATTTTCTTAAGTTTGATTTATATTACATGTGTATTTTATGTTTATTTTTTTCATTACATATATTTTCTTGTTTTTTTTATTTCATTACATGTATTTTCTTATCTTTTTCATTACATATATTTTCTTATGTTTTTCATTACATGTATTTTCTTATGTTTTTCATTACATATATTTTCTTATGTGTTTCATTACATATATTTTCTTATCTTTTTCGTTACATATATTTTCTTATGTTTTTCATTACATATATTTTCTCATGTTTTTCATTGCATATATTTTCTTATGTTTTTCATTACATGAATTTTCTCATGTTTTTCATTACATGTATTTTCTTATGTTTTTCATTATAAATATTTTCTTATGTTTTTCATTACATATATTTTCTTATGTTTTTCATTACAAATATTTTCTCATGTTTTTCATTACATATATTTTCTTATGTTTTTCATTACAAATATTTTCTTATGTTTTTCATTACATGTATTTTCTTATGTTTTTCATTACATATATTTTCTCATGTTTTTCATTACATATATTTTCTTATGTTTTTCATTACATGTATTTTCTTATGTTTTTCATTATAAATATTTTCTTATGTTTTTCATTACATATATTTTCTCATGTTTTTCATTACATATATTTTCTCATGTTTTTCATTACATATATTTTCTTATGTTTTTCATTACATGTATTTTCTTATGTTTTTCATTACAAATATTTTCTTATGTTTTTCATTACATATATTTTCTTATGTTTTTCATTACATATATTTTCTCATGTTTTTCATTACATATATTTTCTTATGTTTTTCATTACATATATTTTCTTATGTTTTTCATTACAAATATTTTCTCATGTTTTTCATTACATATATTTCTTATGTTTTTCATCATATATATTTTCTCATGTTTTTCATTACATATATTTTCTCATGTTTTTCATTACATATATTTTCTTATGTTTTTCATTACATATATTTTCTTATGTTTTTCATTACATATATTTTCTTATGTTTTTCATTACAAATATTTTCTTATGTTTTCATTACATTTTTTTTATGTTTTTCATTATATATATTTTCTCATGTTTTTCATTACATATATTTTCTCATGTTTTTCATTACATATATTTTCTTATCTTTTTCATTACATATATTTTCTTATGTTTTTCATTATATATATTTTCTTATGTTTTTCATTACATATATTTTCTTATGTTTTTCATTGCATATATTTTCTTATGTTTTTCATTACAAATATTTTCTCATGTTTTTCATTACATATATTTTCTCATGTTTTTCATTACATATATTTTCTCATGTTTTTCATTACATATATTTTCTCATGTTTTTCATTACATATATTTTCTCATGTTTTTCATTACATATATTTTCTCATGTTTTTCATTACATATATTGTCTCATGTTTTTCATTACATATATTTTCTCATGTTTTTCATTACATATATTTTCTTATGTTTTTCATTACATATATTTTCTCATGTTTTTCATTACAAATATTTTCTCATGTTTTTCTATTATATATATTTTCTTATGTTTTTCATTACATATATTTTCTTATGTTTTTCATTACAAATATTTTCTTATGTTTTTCATTACATATATTTTCTTATGTTTTTCATTACAAATATTTTCTTATGTTTTTCATTACATATATTTTCTTATGTTTTTCATTACATATATTTTCTCATGTTTTTCATTACAAATATTTTCTCATGTTTTTCATTACATATATTTTCTTATGTTTTTCTTTATATTGTTATTACATGTACTTTTATGTGATTTTTTTTATTTTAATTATATGTGTTTTTAGTGTTTTGTTTTAGTTTCATATATTATTTATGTCTCTAAAGTTTTATATAAGATTGATTATGTATTATAATCTGACTTTTAAGATTTTTCTATTATTTTTACCAACGTCTCGGTCGCACAAATATCCTATCACATTCAAGTGTGTATAGCAGATTCGTTTATAAAGTACTTGGTAAAATTTATTTGTAAGTTCTATTCTACTGGATATTTAAGATTCAATACCCAGTGTTGCCGACGTTCAGTAATTCAATAGCGAATTATTAAGGACTTCTACCCAGTCATGACTGATGAAATAAAAGCATGTTACTCCCTTGGATTAAATCAAGGGTTTTGTTGTGAACGCATCCCTACTGCTTGGAATAATGAACTATTCTATAACGTCACTTCTGTCGATGACGTCACTTCCGGGTAACGCGAACCGGTTGACAAAGTCAGCCAGAGTCGTACACGCGGAGAGTATGGTCGTCACCTACTAGTCCAACAGTTTGTCACAGATGTTTCTCAATTTACCCTTTTCATGTATTTCCGTTTTTTAACTGTTTCTGTGTTCTCCCTCGTTAATTATCCAAATAAAAACACCACACCATTATTATTATAAATGTTATGAATATAACACTTTTAAATGGGAACAGTAGTTAAAAAAGAATCTAAATGATACTAAGTATTTTCTTTATTTTGAACTGTAAAAGATTAGCATTTGATTCAATATGCAGCAAGTAACATGCATCTTTACTAGCCTTTCAACATCATATACTCTTCTACAGTAGCCCAGTTGTTTAGTAGTCCATAGGAAACTAACTCACATACATATATACACTCACAAATTTCCTATTATATAATAGTAGATAGATGCGATGCCCCCGTTCGGTCTCGAAAGACAAAGGATAGCCCCTGTAGGGGCAGCTGCACATTTAATTTTGAGGCAAGTGTTGCGCAATCCTCAACCACACCTCTCCTGAATCGGCACTGTTTAAGTCCAGTGGCAAGGAAAAGTCCAGGACGACTGGAAACAATGTCGAGATAAACGGAGAGCACATACACCACTTGGAAATCCAAAATGGTCCCCCATTTAGCACTGACCAGATTCAGCGTTGCTTAACTTCAGTGATCCAGCGGGAACCGATGTGTCAACGTCATTATGCTCTATTCTAGTAGATTGATACTTATTACTAAAATTCTAGAAACGTCAATGATTTGATTTATACATAACTTATTTTATTCTGATGATTAAAAGAAATAAATCACCCACCTTTGTGTTTCAATAATAAAGTACAAGATTTCTTTCTGACACAAGATCACCATCTTTCAAGACTAACATTCACAAAGATAAGGGTTAATATATTGACAGGTTTGCAGTTAAATGATAACATAGATTGGTTTAAAATTATGCATAAAATAAACTAAATTTTATGAGTACCAATGGTGAGACCATCTCATTCTATGCGATCTTACAGTCGAAACGTCAGTGGATCTGACACGACAAAGTCTATATTGTTTATTTTAATAGTATCCTGCATCTTTACAAATCCACCCTTCGCCTATGCATAGATTATGGTTGTCTTTCATTCCTATACAGATGTACAGCACTATCAACCAAGGTCCAACCTCTGTAACATCGCCGCAATATTGCATCGATGTGCATGTGCGACTCGTAGCACCTGTTGTTTCTCGACGAAATACTTCGACTATTTCAATAAACAGTAAAATCACACCCCACCTCTGCACTGCAGAGGTCCCTATTAATTAGAGACCTTTCTACTCTAATATTTTATTTACTCGAAATTCTAGACTTTCAAATCTTTGTTTCATTGACTTGTGGGGGTCCCAGTGTTCGTGTTATCTGAAGGCTGTCGATTATTGTGGAGGTTGCGTGTTCGATTACTTAAACGTGACGCATGGTTGTCGTTTGTATTTCGAACAATTTAATAAAAACCATCAACAATAAAGCATGTGCCGCGAGTACATTTAAGAAGACATTGAATGAAGCAGAGTTACATATATTCATACATACAGAGAATATTTATTTACACAGAGAGGTATTGGACAATACAGAACGAATGTTCTTGACTATGTAATTAGCGTGCATTTAATAAAATGTTCTTTGTAAGTGCATTGCATATACAGGCACGGAGTTATAACGTTCTTCGTGCATACGTGTATTTGGATGTTTGCATGTGTGATCACAAGAGTTTATACTGTATGCATGAGTTAACATGTGTATTCATTCTTACCTTGAGAAAAGTATACGTCCTGCCGAGGCGTGACTAAGGTTTGCGTCCGATCACATTCGAGGTTCAAATCGAAAAAAGAAAGATAGAGAAAGGAAAAGACGGAAGTAGACAATGCTACCTGTTGGGCAAAACGAGGATTACCACAAGGGCAGGTAATCGGTGCGCATTGACTGTGTGTATGTGCGTGTGCGTGTGTGCGGTTTGAATAATACATGTTAGGTTAAAAAAGTATGCACCTATAAAATATGATGAAATGTAATTGTAATACGAATTAAAAATATTTAATTAATTATTTTGGAATAGTGATAATAATACACTTCATAATTTTCTTAATCATTTGGGAAACTATTTTATATATTTTGATCTAACATCGATCTTTTAGAAAAAAACAAACCCTTTTGCAATTTTGGTTCATGAAAATTTTCCACGCATGTAAAAATTGTGACGTTAAAGATGCAATAATAATAATTGTATATATAATATCAAGCAGTCGTTAAGGTTGTGTGGCGTAGTGGTTATCACGTCTGCTTAACACGCAGAAAGTCGTGAGTTTGAAACTCGTCAGAATACGTGACAAAAATGCATGGACTGAATATAATAAGATTGAGGGCCAAAAGAGACAGAGTTAATTTGCCACTACTTTCTCCTTGCTCTGTCAAGGCTCACATTTTTCATTGTATAAACAGACCTACAAACGAAAAATAATCATTATTGATCATGGTTTGAGGCAAAATATAATGATTCAAATAGAAAACGACCAAAAGTTGACAATTCAGATATTCAAAATAATTTGGACCTGAAATTGCTCAATGAAAAAAAGGTTTGTTTTGCTAATAGCATTATTCAGACAATTTACGACCTTCGTTTATTGGCTGACATCATTAAAAGCACTCTAAACATTGAAATGTAATTGTAATACGAATTAACATCTAACAGCTTAACTCCCTATATGGTGCCCTCTGTTGATATGGTCGCAAGTAGTTACCACTTACGTCCAAGTGGCAATATGTCTTTTTGGGGGGTAAATAACAGTACAAAAGAACGACACATATTGCCAAGCGGATTAACAACTTGTTGATTAATAACAAGTGACTTGCTCCTGATTCGGTTGAAATTGATCGGCTTGTGTCGAGAGATCACAAAAACCCAACGAGTACGAAA
This sequence comes from Euprymna scolopes, assembly GCF_053919585.1. NCBI lineage: Eukaryota > Metazoa > Mollusca > Cephalopoda > Sepiida > Sepiolidae > Euprymna > Euprymna scolopes. Next base: position 129,038,009 of record NC_136500.1, on the reverse strand, counting down.
AGAATTTCTCCTATGGCTTTGTAAAGATAGGGGCTAGTTGCCCTAGCAGATTGTAAAGCACAGTGACTAGAACATTATCAGCGCCAGGTTCCGTGCTAGTATCAGCTTCTTGATGAGTTTGAGACATCCCAGGAAAATATATGGATGTCATTTAGAATATTGATAGTAATAAAGTGTAGGGTTCTTATGGAAGAAAGTTGCCTTGATCGCAAATGTGTGTCAAAGTTGTTTACAAAACATCTCCCCTTTTTAAATGCTGACGAAATCACCCCTGTTTCATTATTAATCATTGCAGAAAAAAAATGTAAACACATTCTTGCTGAGTCGTAATTTTAAATAATCGATTGCCACCAGTTTTCAACGACCGTACTAATATTATCGGTAGTTCACCATCCACCTGTAAAATTCTTAAACCTGTAAAATTCTTAAACCTGTAAAATTCTTAAATCTTATCACTGAGTGACTTTCAGGTCTTGATAAGAGGTTGTTCGTTTGTAAAAATAACCAGCCGCTACTTGACAGTCGTTGAGGTAACAAATTGAATCTCGTTTCCAGCAAAATATATATTATAATTTTGTGATTAGTCTCATTTTCAACTATTATGAGAAACTTTCTATCGTATTACCTGCATCACGGGAGCCTCTGTATATGTTTTTTTATCTGTTTTTCGATTGCCAAATCACTTAAGGTTGTAGCTTGAAAACGGACCACAAATCTCTTGCACATTGTACTTACTCATCAGCAAACCAGCGTCTGATGACCATCCCCGTATACTTGTATAAGGTTGTTGCACTAATTATTAGATTAGTGCAAAACTAATGTCGTTGTTTCGAAGTTCAAAATATATATAAAAAACGGCATTATTTTTGCACTAACCTAATAGCATGCAAATTAAAATATCACCACCCCCGCTAGTATGTACATATATATTGCAACACCACACGCATATATATATATATATATATATATATATATATATATATAAATTAAATTGTGATTCCATCAATTTCAGAAACCCTTATTGAAGTCAGTGATAAGAAACTCAACCACTTCAATAAGGGTTTTTGGAAATTCATTGAATCACAATTTAATTTATTTGCTCTGTCTTGCATATCGAGCAATTCTTATTTAGATGGGGTAACTTATAGAATATCACTGCCAGTAATATTGTGTAAACCTTATAATCACAGGTTTCCATACCAACTGATTCTTAAAAAAACTATTCTGAAATATATATATATATATACACATATATATACATGCATATGTATGTATATATATATATATATATATATATATATAATAAATGATAAAAAGTGCCTCTAGCATTGACAACTCGCATAAATCTATATTTTTGATTAGAAGAATTCGACCAAATATCTAGTGATTGGAAATACTGTGAAACTGCTGTAAGTTTTCAAATAATTTTCCCATTTGGTATTTAAAGAAGGATAATTTATTGGAGATCGAGATATTACAAGGAAAGGCGGTCCCCCATCCATGTAAATAAGAAGTCCATTAGGTAAGTGGAAAATGAGATTAAGATAAGCCGAGACTCGAACCTTGTAAGCAAAGTTCAGAATAGATTCAGAAATTGGAACGTTAAAATTTAGCTGATGTTTTGGAAATAGTTAGATATTGTTTGTATTGTAAAAAGAATTTTATTGTTCGTTCTGTTATGAAAATCGAATTAAAAATTAGTGGAGAATTCTTTGTTGTAAAAGTCTGTTAGGAGAACTTGTGCTGAGCCATGTGAGTTGGTCACGTTTTGAAACTAAACATCTGACGTCATAACAAAAAGGTAATTCTCAATAATAGAAGCTAGGATTGGCAGATTAGTCAGAGTATAGCAGTCGGGCAGTCAGGTTCGAGCAGTCATCAGAGTCGATCGGAAAGAGCTGACATGTCCAGAGGAGGGTCTTCTCAGAGGCGAAGAGGGTAGGTTTAACCATGTAGAACCAATGTGAATTCCTGACGTAAAATCATTCGACCGGTCGAATGAAAGAAAGAATATCATCGATTTTTGTAACCGCTGTCTTCGTGTCGTCATTCAACAATTGAAGGTAATTTGTTAATCATTTAATATGAACCTTGTTTACCCCCCTTCCAAGTAATGTGCCCCCCTCTCTATCATAAATAATGATTCACCTCTGATGTAAAAAGAACTGATGACCCTCTCTCCTCGCTAATATATGTTATAAGAATCCACAGAACGGTAATATGTATAAAGGTCTTCCCTCCCCTCATTATTGTTATATATATATATATATGTGTGTGTCCGCTGTCTCTCGTCAATATGAATGCCCCCGTCATGTCTCTTTTAACATGAACTCAGTCTATACAACAGAGACTCTCATTTTTTTCCAAATCTGTTACTTTATCTTAGTTCACGCCCGGTTTTTTGTAAGGATTCTTTGCTTAGCTATATATATATATATATATATATATATATATATATATATATATATATGTATATATATATATATTATTTATTTATTTCTTGCTTATATACTATTATTTATTTCTTGCTTTAAAATTAGTTGTGATTGAACATTCCCAAAGTGAATCCAAACGCATTATTTCCCTGAATATTTAAGGACGATAGAACTTGAATAGAAGTATATAAATAGACAAACCAACTTCAAAAAACATTGTTTTTACACGTGATTTAACGAACCAATCAAATCTATTTCCCATATGTGAGTATAGCAATATAAGTATGCGTGCTTGTACGATTATGTCTGCGTGTACAATTATGTGTGAGTGTGTGTATGTGTGTGTGAGATTGTTGATTAATTAAATAAATGAATGCACGGATTTGTAGTTTTGTTGTATATCGTGTGTAGGCAACACCAATGCGTATCTTATGCATGCATGTATAAAGTAAAACTTTTTCGCCATTTATAGAATATATAATGCTATTTTGTTACTAAAGTACGCATGCGTGTTGCGTGGGTTTAAACATATGCAATAAGCAGATCTTTTAAACGAATTCACTAATTCAAAAACGCGAGCGGTGACAGTAATAAAACTTCAGGCGTGCGTGACGCACAAATAAAGCAATATTTATATATATATATATTTTTTACGTAAAAGTCACCATTATAAAGGTCATGAGGTCATTCGACGACAAAGGTTATTGAGTTTACAGTAATCAATGGTATAATATCGTAGTAGTAGTTATTAATGGGAATTTGGTAGATTGGATTACTTAAGAGGGCGGTTCATCAAGTATTTGTTTATGTTGGACTTGAAGAAAACCAAGTTGTAGTCAGCTCGGAAACAGGCAAACGGACGAGAGTTCCACAGGCATGCAGTTCTAAGAAAGAAACTTTGTTCATGGAATCTACATTTTGATTTAGGAACAGTTAAAGAGTGGGGAAAGCTATTGACAGTGGTTTCAGCTAGACGGATGTTTTTCTAGAAATATTGGCGAAGGGGAGACCGCAGATTGGAGCTCAGACGAGCATTTGCCGTGCAAGTAACGATAATACAAAAACAGGCTCGCAACGTTCCTTCTGTGGGAAACAGGTTGCAGGGAAGAGAAAAGGCCATCCCCCACTAAGTTACAAAGTCTATTTTGAACTCTGTCAAGGCAGGATAAGCTGCTTCTAGCAGCTCCTTCCCAAATGTGGCAACAATACTCCATCCCTGGACGTACTTGGTTTTTATATAGAAAGAGAACTGCATCAGCAGTGAGATATCTTTTTTCGCTGCCACTTCTTAAGGTTAATTCTTCCTCGTATTGATTATCAGATGGCATGTAAATCAACACAAAGACAACTTCTTCTCTTCCAGTTATATTTCAGTCTTCAATATCCCATAGTTACCAGGACATAACGTCAACTCTTCCTCGCTAGTGTTTACATCTTCAACCATGCGTTGTGCCCTCTCGCTTCCCAACGAGCAAAGCCTCTAGCCAAAAGGAAACTCTGTGGCTAAGCGAACAACTTCTTTCCAAGCAAAAACTCAGCGTCTCCCAATTAAATAGTTACATAATTATATAAATATAACATTACTTTTTTGTACTAAAAAAACTTTGACATCTTCCGATACTAGACAATTGCGTCATTCTTTGACGACCGAAATCAGCGGATTTATTATTGTTATAATTTATACATTTCTTTAACCTTCAAATTCTTAATTTCTATCTATTTGTTTCAGTTCTGTATATTGCAAACCCCTCATTATACATACTTAGTAAACACTAATCTCTACCGAAGGGACCCAATCCGTTAAAGGTATCTTTCCTAAAATTACCATGAGCTGATTTTCACTGTACTACAACATGGTTGTTTTCAAGTTCAATGTAGATATGTCCTTGCTAAGCTTTCTTAAATAGTCGAATTCTGTCCAATTTTACCATAATCAAGATAGTGCACAATGGCAGACTTACACTACCGCATAAATATTAAGATAGTGCTCAATGACAAACTTACAATACCGCACAAATATTTTGATAGTGAACAATGACAAACTTACACAACCTCATAAATATTTAGATAGTGCACAATGGCAAACTTACACTACCTCATAAATATTTAGATAGTGCCCAATAACAAGCTTACAATACCGCACAAATATTTTGATAGTGAACAATGACAAACTTACACAACCTCATAAATATTTAGATAGTGCACAATGGCAAACTTACACTGCTTCATAAATATTTAGATAGTGCACAATGACAAACTTACACTACCTCACAAATATTTAGATCGTGCACAATGACAAACTTACACTACCTTATACATATTTAGATAGTGGCCAATGACAAACTTACACTATCTCATAAATATTTAGATATTGCACAATGACAAACTTACACTGCTTCATAAATATTTAGATGATGCACAATGACAAACTTACACAACCTCATTAATATTTAGATTTGTGACAATGACAAACTTACACTATCTCATAAATATTTAGATATTGCACAATGACAAACTTATACAACCTGATAAATATTTAGATATTGCACAATGACAATTTTACAATAATCAAGATAGTACACAATGGCAGACTTACACTACCGCATAATATAAAGACAGATAACAATAGCATACTTACACTATCTAATAAATATTTTGATAGTGAACAATGACAAACTTACACTACCTCATAAATATTTAGATAGTGCACAATGACAAACTTACACTGCTTTATAAATATTTAGATAGTGCACAATGACAAACTTACACTACCTCACAAATATTTATATCGTGCACAATGACAAACTTACACTACCTTATACATAATTAGATAGTGGCCAATGACAAACTTACACTGTCTCATAAATATTTAGATAGTGCACAATGACAAACTTACACTGCTTCATAAATATTTAGATGATGCACAATGACAAACTTACACAACCTCATTAATATTTAGATTTGTGACAATGACAAACTTACACTACCTCATAAATATTTAGATATTGCACAATGACAAACTTATACAACCTGATAAATATTTAGATAGTGCACAATGACTAACTTATACAACCTGATAAATATTTAGATAGTACATAATGCCACCATTACGCTATTTTCTCATCAATCACTGTATTAATCCTTATCCTCGATTGACTCTTAAGACTTACTAAACGCTGACTCCCGTATAAGAAATGTATTGTACCTATGGTCAATAAAAAAAATCTACCAATTAGACAAAAAATGTTTTAATCTTTTTGCTCTACTATATAATGACTAATGTGAAGAACACCCTATACATGTCTACACAATTCGAATATATACTCATGCTAAAGAATAAAGATGGTTACTCTCTGATACGATCGAACGTGTCTTATTACCCTCGAAGGTGAAAATATTGTTGTCTGTAGAAGCCATTACGTGAATCACAAATGATAGGTTTCGTCATCGAACAAGGCGGGATAATTACGGGATGAAGGCATGCGAAAAGGTGGATGCTGGAAAAATGAGCAGCATTTGGGCGATGATAATAATGGCAGCCGGAAGCACGCTTTAAGCGTTTCGTTCGCGTTGAAATGACATTTTGATGTTTGCCTATGGAAACGTCAATAAATAAATTAGTTCAATTATGTCTTGCATGGATCCTGGCGATCTGTTTGAATCTCTGACATGCAGAGGATCTTAAACGATTTATTCTCCAGGACAAGTTATTCATATAAACCACTCTTCTCGGTTTAGTTACACTTTTCAGTGAATCAAATTTCCAAGTTACCATGAATCTATAATAATAATAATAATAATAATAATAATAATAATAATAATAATAATAATAAAAGATAACTCAATAAGAACCAACCATATCAAAACAAGGATCGATAAAACACAAGAAAACAGCAAATGCAGACTATGTGGACAAAGAGACGAAACGATAAACCATATAGTAAGTGAATGCAGCAAACTGGCCCAAAAGGAATACAAAAACAGACATGACCAAGTGGAGAGGGTGGTGCACTGGGAATTGTGCAAACGGCTGCATTTTGAGCGTACAGATAAATGGTACAAGCATAAACCCGCAACAGCACTCGAAAACGAGAACCACAAAATCCTATGGTACATGGACATACAGACGGACAAACCCATCCAAGCAAGAAGATCAAATGTCGTAATAATTAACAAGAAAGAGAAATCCTGCCAAATCGTAGACTTTGCTGTCCCAGCTGACCACAGGGTGAGTATGAAAGAAAAAGAGAAACGAAGCAAATACACAGAACTAGCCAGAGAGTTAAAAGGGATTTGGGTGATGGAGAAAATCAAAATAGTACCGATAATAGTAGGAGCACTAGGAACAATCCCGAGAAACCTGGGAAAAAGAATGGCAGAAATTGGAATCAGAGGAGTAGCTGCAAAAATACAACGCCATAACGATAAGGAAAACGGCTGAAATATTAAGACAAACTCTTGAATGCGGAGAATAACACAAAACAATATAACGAAGAAGCGTTACAGGAAATGAAGAACACCGAAGCGGCAGATCTACACGCTCTACCCCCCCAATCATGCATCTCTCCATTATTTGACCACCGCCCTTCCCCTAATAAAAAGTGATACCAAAGAGTGGAGAAGGGTCAAGTAGGATGGAAAGACCGATGAGGGAGCACTGACCAAACCTCCGTTGGAGAAGTGCGAAGAGAACTAGGATCTTAACGAGGCTTAGTGCTACTCAAATTCCAGTATAAACCAATGGGCACTGGCAGCGAGAAATCAATGGTAAGATGATGTTGCGATGATGCAAATCTATTTGCAAATGCTATCGAAGGAGGAGGAGGAGAGAGCTGGACGTCTGGGGAGACTTGTTGTCACTCAGCTTCCAGAGAACACCACAGGTCTCCAATCAGATCGTTTGCTTACTTGTGTGAAAGCTCCATGTGAGCCAATAATAATAATAATAATAATAATAATAATAATAATAATAATAATAATAATTCTGATTTCGTTTATCAACGTCTTCCTGAAAAGAGATGGGATTTATTTCCATAGGACTTCCCACAATCCCGACTCCAAACCACAAGCTTCAAAGATCAAGGGTTTTCCTAAGGATGCTGGTTGTACCTATATTAGCAGAGGTGTGAAGGCCACCTAAAACATCGGGGATGCGTAGTTTTTTAATTGTCCCCCGAGACGACTTGATACTACTCCTAGTGTACCAATAATAAAAATAATGATGATGATGATGATGATAACAATAATAACATGATGATAATAATAATATATGTACACACACGCAGACACATACACACAAATATATATATAAATTTAAATCAATATATCTATTATTATTATTACTACAAGCAGTATATATATATACATATATATACATATATATATATATGTATATATATGTATATATGTGTATATAAATATATATATGTATATATATATATATATATATATATATATATATATATATATATATATATATATAATGGATTTTATGTTTACAAGTGTCACCACAGGTCTTACCTTGTCCTCCAAGATGAGGTATTCTGAAGATATCGACTTGCCTATTGCCGTTAGTCTTAAAAAGATCAAATGTTACAGGTAGGAGGAAAAAAAATCAGCAGAAAGCTTGTTGTTCTTTGAAACAAGAGGTTTTAATAAGAAGTTGTATCACCATGCGCTTTCACAACAGCAGATTGATGGAGATCGCTAAATCACGAAACGGGTGACTCTTGCACTTTGTCTCAACTGTTCTGCACGGTAAAACTTCGTCATTATTGCGTTTCGAATAATAGTACAATTGTTCTGTTATGAATAAAATACTTTTAAGATGATAAAAAAGTAAAAAAAGTAAATAGATACATGTAAAAATTAGAAAAGTCTGTTTACAAGATGTATTATCTCTTAATCATGACGTCATCACGTAGTATAGTGTCATGTGGTGTATTAGGAGCAGTGTTCATCGCAATAAAATGGCTTCGAATGAATCGAAAAACAGTGATTATTTACAAACTAATTCTATCATCAAATCATTTTTCGGTCGGCTTAATTGTATGATATAAACCTTGGAACTTACAGAAATATTTTCCTTGCTTAGTAACCCTACATCATTTTTCGGTCAGCTTAATTGTATGATATAAACCTTGGAACTTACAGAAATATTTTCCTTGCTTAGTAACCCTACATCATTTTTCGGTCAGCTTAATTGTATGATATAAACCTTGGAACTTACAGAAATATTTTCCTTGCTTAGTAACCCTACATCATTTTTCGGTCAGCTTAATTGTATGATATAAACCTTGGAACTTACAGAAATATTTTCCTTGCTTAGTAACCCTACATCATTTTTCGGTCGGCTTAATTGTATGATATAAACCTTGGAACTTACAGAAATATTTTCCTTGCTTAGTAACCCTACATCATTTTTCGGTCAGCTTAATTGTATGATATAAACCTTGGAACTTACAGAAATATTTTCCTTGCTTAGTAACCCTACATCATTTTTCGGTCAGCTTAATTGTATGATATAAACCTTGGAACTTACAGAAATATTTTCCTTGCTTAGTAACCCTACACCATTTTTCGGTCGGCTTAATTGTATGATATAAACCTTGGAACTTACAGAAATATTTTCCTTGCTTAGTAACCCTACACCATTTTTCGGTCGGCTTAATTGTATGATATAAACCTTGGAACTTACAGAAATATTTTCCTTGCTTAGTAACCCTACATCATTTTTCGGTCGGCTTAATTGTATGATATAAACCTTGGAACTTACAGAAATATTTTCCTTGCTTAGTAACCCTACAGCGTAAGGACCGCATTGGGGATCCTGTAATACACTTTGTCTAAATTATAAGTTATTAAGTTTACTCTAGACTTAATTAGTGCCCGCCACACAAGACCGGAAGATTGGTGGAGAGACAGCGTAACTATGAAGGGTGCATTCTAATAAAATTTGCCAAAGCAAAAACTAGGAGGAGGTAATCCCAAGGATTCAATATAACCATATCTATCCCCAATAGAAAAAAACGCCAACGAATGTTTCAGTTGAAACCCTTCCGTTGGACTAATTTTGGAGGAAATATCATCGATGATTTTATTATTTATTATTTTTTTACGAAGGCATCACCACTTATCAAGGCACAGAGACCACTCGAGGATAAGGGTTAAGAGTGTACAGTAGTCAATTGGACAATACAGTAATCGTTAGTAATGGAAATTCGGTAAATTTGTTAACTATAGTGGAACTTCTCATCAAAAACCTGTTTACCTTGGACTTGAATCGTAGTCAGCTGGAAAGCAAGATAGTTCAACATGCGTGCAGTTCTAAGAAATAAGCTTTATTTAATCTACGCTTAGGTTTAGGCACATATAAAGAGCGGCGGGAATTATTGATAGTGTTTTCAGCTAGACGATTGTTTCTTGTGAAAGTTTGGTGAGGCGGGACCATAGGCTGAATCTCAATCAAGCACTAGCCATGAAAATAACCATACAGCAGAGACAAACTCGCAACATCTCTTCTGCAAGAAAGAGGTTGCAGGGACGAGAAAATAACATCTCTTACGAGACTACGAAGTCTATTTTGAATTCATCTCTAGCAGCTACTGCCCAGATGTGGCGACAGTACTCCATCCTTGGACGTACCTGGCTCTTATATAGATAGAGAATTGTATCAGCAGTAAGATATCTACTGGATCAATAGAAGGATCCCACCATTTTTCCAGTGGCCTTGGCAACGGATTTAATGTATATGTTCCATTTCAGATCAGGAGGAAAGGTCAAGCCCAGAATATTGTCAAAACATGAGCCCTTCCCAAGACGAGAGCCATTCATTTCAATGGATGCCAGATGGGGTTCAGAGCGTTGATGATGTAAAGATAGAAGCTTGTTTTATTGAAAAATTATTATGAACCAAGGTTGACTGGCCCTCGTGAATGAGAACTAGTCAGATGGAATAACAGTCAGTTGAAAGATGAAGAACACCGCGATATGATTATTTTAATGTGGTTGTCTTCAAGTCCAACGTAAAAAAATTCTTGATGAACAGCCCCAATAAGTAATCCAATTTACAAAATGTCCACTACTCACGATTACTATATTATCCCACTGACTACTGTACATTCAGTAACCCTTTTCCTCGAGTGGCCTTCGGGCCTTGATAAGCGGTGTCTCTTATGTAAAAAAAATCACCCTAGGCGGGCTGAACCTGCTTCCTCCGAAATAGGAAGCGTCCAGGGTATATTAAATTCACAAGCAGTCCACAGTCGCCTGTATATCGCCATCAGGGAAGATGGCGACGCTAGGCTGTTCTTACTGAGAGGTTTCAACGCCCTCTTACATACAGTGTTTGATATATCGAAATAGTCACTCATCTGGTACTGACCAGGTTTAATGTTGCTTAAGCGGCGATCTAACTAGAACATGTATGTCAACGCGATTATGCCGTATATCTATAAAAGAATTAATGGTAATTAATAGGGTGAATTAAGTTCACTTATCTGTCGGGACGGTATATAACGAAGTTCTATTGACACTAAAGACGACAATGTTGTAGTCTGTAAGGAAGCATTATGTGTATAACAAACGGGAAGCTCTTGCAAAAACAAAAAAAAAATACCTGACACTAGACACACGAGGAGACAGAAGTTTTTTTTTCGTTGTGGTAGTAAGGCGAGTTCTTGCTATGCATGTTTTTTCAAGTGACAGACAGATATTTCAGGGAGCAAAAGCTTCTGTGCTGTCTCTGCGTCATTTAATTACCTTTATTCTGACCAGCTTGAATATGCACTATTTCATCATGCGCTCAACCAATCAGAGCTATTTCCACTGCTCGTGCGACTTGTACACCCACTCTAGCACTATTTACCAAATTAACTCTCTTTATCGATAAATTATGAACAAAACCTAAGATCGATAAATTAACATAAACATCGCAGGAAATAGAATTGAAAGAGAGCGAGAGATAGAGCGAGAGAGAGAGAGCGAGAGAGAGAAAGAGAGGGAGAGAGAAAGGGAAATGCTTTGAACATATATCTGCTGGTGAAGAAACCAACACAGAGCGACATCAAATTATTTATGCCAGACAGCCACTGTCAACGACGACGCCATCCTTTCTAAGTCGGCTGACGGCGGCTATACATTGAAAAAAAAAATCTCACAATGGACAAATTCGAGGTGCGATTTTAGTTTGTAAGAAGCAGTACAAAACAGAGACGACCTCTTAAATTTAACCAAAGCGCAACACCTGTCCTTTGTTTCATTGGCTAGCAACATCGCAACGGAGGATGACAAGACCTACCTGTTGCTCAGCTATACTCGAGATCTGGTAACATTATTTATAGTACATTACGTAATATTACAGCATACATTCAATTTTATGCACACAAACACATAAACCTCCCTTGCTATGTGTGCGCGTACATAAATATAAATCTAATATATAGACGGCATTATGTCTGTCAGTCTGTCTGTCTGTCGGTCTGGATGTCAGTTTCTCTGTCTGTATGTCTTAAGAATTTCAAACTCTACTCCACCGAAACTAAACATTGCAGAGCGGCATTAGGGATCTCATATTATTAGATTTTTTTTACGGGCCGTACTTTCATGGTTTTTTTTTCCGGTTAGAATAGTTTTTAAGGGCTCAAAAATGTGTCAAAATTGAAAAAAAAAAATCGTAAAAAATGTTGTCCATTCACCTTAGTTACTTTTTAAATGGTTTGCAAGTGTTTCACGTTGTTTCAGTAATAATGTGACCAGCTTTGAATGCTAGTCTAGCTGATGGTACCTAAAAACATCTCTTTTTTTACTATTGAAATCACGACTATATTAATATATACTAACTCTGGACAAATTAAAATATATTTAAGCGTATTTTACGCCCGGACAAGACTGCCCCCCCCTAATATTTACATATATATTGAAACGCACGCATATATAGGTTCTAGGTTCAATCCTTGGCTAGGAAGAGATGCTAGTCTAGCGGCACTTATGAGTTGTGATACAACGAAACAGGACTGTATGTAGATGACTACAAATATATATATATATATATATATACATATATATATATATGATAAAACTTGTCATTAGCATGAACACATGGATATAGTTTCACAACTGATAGCAACTGCCATAAATCTATATTTTTGATTAGAATAATTCGAACAAATGTATGGTGATTGGAAATACTGTGAAACTGCGGGATTGTTTGCTTTGCTGTATATATATATATATATATATATATATATATATATATATATATATATATATATATATATATATATATATGATTGTTGAGCTGGATTAAATCCGAGGATATAAAATAAAATGTAGGTGAAAGAACCTGAATATTCAACGTTTCGCCCGATTTATGCCGGCTTTTTCAAGAGGGATGGTCATTGACGAGAGAGATGGAAGATTTGGGGCTATATATAATGATGGGGAGAGCAGCGTTTTTTCCTCATGTAAATTAGATGTCTACATACATATATACATTTTTTGAGAGAAAATGAATTAGAGTATACTAGCGTAGTGGATTACGTCTAAAAGTTAAAATATCGTAGATATTTAAAAGATTGCGTTTGAAAATATAACCGTGATAGATTGAGTAAATAAAATTAAACGAGATTACGAAGGGAGTTTTTTTTTAAAATTAGAGATACTTGAATTGGGATAAAATAGCGTATTAACTGTAGATGGCGTCTAAAAATAGACACTGATAAAATAAACTACAGTAAATAAGTAAAATAAAATAGTAAATCATTATATATAGCCCCAAATTTTCCATCTCTCCCGTCAATGACCATCCCTCTTGATAAAGCCCGCATAAATCAGGCGAAACGTTAAATATACAGGTCCTTTCACCTCCATTTTATTTCATATATATATATATATATATATATATATATATATTTTATTTCATATATATATATTTTATTTCATATATATATATATATATATATATATATATATATATATATATATATATATATATATACGTAAATTGAATAAAATCACAACCTACATGAATAGAAATTCACTTATTTTGGCGATAAGCTCTTACAACTGTTTCGTGAAATGATGGACAATTACCTCTCGTCCATAGAACTGTAAATCTTCCATCCAGTCACTCCTCAGAGACGCTTACAACTATTCCCAACAAGTTTTCCAATCCATTGTGAACACGTTTATTATAATAGAGTTGGTATTATAGACAATTATATTCTAAACTTGCAACAGAAAGGAATTGTCGATAAAATAAAATACTATATATATATATATATATATATATATATATATATATATATATATATATATAGAACGATACATAAAAACAGCTTGTCTGTGTGTGCGACACTGTACAATCACCAATAGGTATTTACATGCATGTATATTGCTGACGTGTGTCGGCATGTACGTCTCTGTTTTCCGAAGGGTCGACGACGTCACTTTTCGAAACGCGTTTTGAAAGTTATCAGCTACGCACACACGCACACACTCGCACACACACACACACATATAATCAGTGTCTTACCTCGATTATATATATATATATATATATATATATATATATATATATATATATATAATCGAAATAAGACACTGATTAGAAATCAGATGAAAGATCCTGATAGATACTACTTGAAGTAAGACTTTCAGGGCGATCCTAGCCAAAAAAGAGAAGCTCAATATTTAAGCATAGAGCAATATATAAGTTTAGAAGTTATATTTAAGTTCAGAAAAAACAACATATAGACACATATATTCGAATTAAGAATTTGTTGTTTGAAACAAGGAATACATAGAAGGGGTTATTTTGATTTCCTTAATCCAGGGATTTTTAATAAAGGCTCATATCATCACATTTGTGCTGAAAAGCAAAATAAGTGTCTATTCACAGCTGAACATATTGCTAACCGCATTTCATTTCCTCTGATGATATGAGCCACAATGTAAATATAACCACTAAACTTATATATATATATATATATATATATATATATATATATATATATATATATATATATATATATATATATATATACACACACAAAATTGTATTTCTGTTTCTTTGGGGAAACTCTAAAGTTTAAAAATAATGCTCAATAACAAGGAAGATTGTATAATATAATAGAATTTATTCGTTAATAAAAACATCCTTGGCTACACATGTGCATATATGTTTCAGCTTAAACATATAATAGAATAGAAAGGTGTTAGAAAACTAATGGATGTTGTAAGGCATTTATCTGCTCTTCCTGATTTTATTCTAGTGAAATATTCATATTAATCGATACCTTCTTATACATATAGTTATCACTGTTAATAAACCTATCCTTCTTCTTTATATTTTTTTATTTGACATTCGTATTATACCAATGCGAACGAGAAAAATCAAATTGGGTTTGCTCTATCCGGTCAAGTATTCGAACAATGACTACATATCCTCCTTACATTTCGTTCACATGTATGCATGCGTGAAGCTTTTCAGAAGAAAATGGTGAGATAAACTGCCACGTTGAATAATTGTTTTGATTAGAAATGATTATTTTAATGACAGGAATTATTCACGTTCGATAGTTCTGGGTAATTATAACGAAGGATAATCAGTTTAAGTCATAAAGCATGGAAATCTTCTAAAACGTGTTGTTCAGCATACACGAAGAACGACTGGTCTGTTCGGGAGGAATTGCTGCCTTGCAAAGAGAAGAACGTCATAAACGACCATCTTGTGACAGAGAGAGAATAATCTTTCCACTGCTCCACATCAAGCTAGGCCTAATTAAGCTCTGGACAAGGATGGTGATGGATTCACTTGCTTATGCCTGGCTTATTCAAGATTGACCACGGAGAAGTTGAAAACTGTCATCTATGACGATTCTCATATTCGGCAGCTCATCAGAGATCAAGATTCGAAAATTTAATGAATGAAGTGGAACTGGAAATGTGGACGCCATTTGTTCTGGTAGTGAAGAACATTCATAGAAAAACTAAAGCCAGAAACTACTCAGAACTTGTCAGGAGCAATCTGGACTTATTTCAGAAAACTGAGCTGCTATATAAGCAGAGAGATGCACTACCTATTTTTACATATAAACCGGTTTCCTGAGAATTTGGGTTCAATGAGTGACGAGCAGGGGGAGAGATTCTATCAGGACCTGAACGAGATAAAGACCAGGTATCAGGATTGCTAACATGCAGTTATGATGGCTGACTACTTTTGGAATCTGAAGAGACCTCCCTACCGCTGAGCATTTTAGTTCGAAGAAACAGAAGTTCAAGCTTCGATATTTAAACAATGGTGAAGAAATATGCAATTTACGTGTACTTAACTTTATCAATACCAATGATTTAGTTTAGAGTGTTTGATGTTTTTATTAGGTAATCAATAGATGTTGTTGGCAAAACGTTTTTCTCTTAAAAAATTTATTTGATATTTAGGATAATATTTGTTGACAAAATCAGCTGCTAATGTCATTAAAATGTAATCGATTCAGCAACAATTAAAAAAAAAAGAAACTAGTACAAAAAGCTGACCAGATGGAGAAAACCAGATGGCATTTCTTGATTCAGCAAAATTGGCAAAATTACTGTAAATCAGATGGAGAAAACCGGACACCATTTCTTGGTTCAGCAAAATTTGCCAAATTACTTTAAATCAGATGGAGAAAACCGGACACCATTTCTTGATTCAGCAAAATTTGCCAAATTACTTTAAATCAGATGGAGAAAACTAGACAAAATTCAAAAAATAAAAATAAAATTGTTGCTCAGTGAGCTCTACACTTCATTTCGACTACTGTTATGTAATAATTAGGCCTATGGCAACAGAACATTCTTATCATTGTTTTGGCTCTCTAGTATATATCCGACACAGTTAGACACAGTAAATCAACTGAGAACCACATCCCTCTATCTAAAAACATAAAAGATATTAACTGATATATACTCGAGAGTCACAATTATGAAAAGAATATTCCCTAGTCATAGCCCTAGTAATAAGTGAACCACAAATATATGAAAAATAATTAATACCTAAAATCATTCAACATGGAATCAATCTATTTACCAGAAAGATTAAATTCTTATTATTGGGAGTGATGCCTTTTTTAGGAATTGCTCGCTCCTGTTACGTAAATAGCAAAGTACAAAAAGAAGGACGTGGTTACCAGATACGCAGTTGAATCAGCGGCCTGTTTTTAGCGATGCTTGCATATGAATATATATATATATATATATATATATATATATATATATATATATATATATATATATATATATATAATGCGCATTAGAGGGTTAATTGGAGGGTGTTTCAGCGCATCAAATTTGTTTGCAACAAAAACAAAAGCTTGCAGTTTGATGCGTGCATACACGGAGTCAGGGAAACAAGTAGACCTAACAGCACGCCCCACAAAGCAGACACCGCTGTGTCTGTGTGTGCGACTTTCTTTCTGTTCTCTTCAATATGTAGCAGAGATTGAATGAAAGACACTTACTGTCGCTCGGTCCGTCACATGTGTGTTTGAAATAGAAATTTTATTGATGCCACATGCTTACAATTAAAAGAGAATGTTCGTTGGTCAGTCGGGCTTAAGTTTGAAATAGTCTGTCATGCATCCGTTGATCTACCAGGACGGCTTGAAATAGGTTGTCTGTCATGTTTAAAATTGAAATAATAGTTTCGCTAATATGTCACGTGTTTTCATTGATGAACCTGACTTTTGTTTAAAAAAAGAAAAACAAAACAAAAGCCTGTTTATTAAGTCGTGTTTATCTGCTGACGTCGAATTGGTTGCTGAGAGGCGTTTCGAAGGGAACCGTAAACCCATTACATGTGGACATAACATATGACGGATCATTTGTCTGAAATGTTCTAGTAATTGTTTTATAATAAAGCAGAGGATGATGTTTTTGATCGTGCTGTTTTTAGGTGAATGTATGATAGTGATTTGAACGCAAAACTATAAAATAAATAATTTAAACTAAACTTCGATATGGTTAACAAATTTGTCTTGATAGAAAAAAAAACCTTACATGTAAAAATACTTGTTTCTTTCCCTTACAATTGAAATACATTTAGTGCAATAAGCTTTCTGTTTATCTTAAAATGTTTGATTTCTCTTGATAGAAAATTCTACTTTGTCTGTGAAAGTACACGAAATTAAAATCGTATATCTGTTCGTCGAGACCCGTAAAATAAAATACGACGACCGACTATTTCTCTTACAATGAGTCGTTCTTCGAATAATCTATGAAAATACATCTCTGCACGTGTTCACGTCCAAAGAGAGGAATGGGCTTTACGAAGAAACAAAAGAATAAAAGACATAGGAACGGAGAAGGGAAAACGCGGAATAATAATTATAAAAAAAAGAAAGGTCGAGGTGAAAATTTAAATATAAATAGTGTTACACATTTGCTTATAATTGTCTTAAACCGTTTTCAACAACTACGAGGCATTTTTCTAAAACCTAACTTTTCGGCATGTCCCGCTTACACCAAATTGTATGGCGTCATTTTTCGATTGCAACGGATTTCTCGTTATGAAGTTCACAGCTAAACGCGCAGATTAAACAGAAGAAGGCGAATAATAATTTAAAGCTAACGAAAGAATAATAAACTTTTTTCAGTGCAATTAAACAATTTATCATTGTAAATGAATAAACAAATTTTTTTTAATAAAATGAACAAAGGAAAAACAGAATGGCTTACCATGACGATTCCAAACTTACCGAAAGTCAAGACTAAAAGTGCGGGCATCCTCAGACAATATAATTTATAATCTTTTCTCACGTGTCCTATACGCAAATTTACCAGCTGAGTAAGGTGTATGTAACATAGTGCGCGCGAGCGCGTGTAAAGTATCAGCAGCAGCGAAAGATGGCCGCCATGCAAAGAGAATAGCAGCAGCAATAGGAGAGAAAAAACGCACACATACGAATTGGGAAGAGTGCACGAGAAGAGGAATGAAAGAAAAAGTGCGTCAGAAAGAAACTCGACGTCAAAAATGGACGTGTAAATAGCGAGCACAAGATTGGGTCAACGTAAGTGTGTGAAAAAAAAAGGTAAAATTATGCAACACGTGCCAAAGGGAGGTAAAAGATGAGGTCGAAGAGAATTGACGTATCAAACGTAGGCGAGAAATGGCTGGCTTTGGCCAACGTGCCGTCGGTGGAAGCAGAACTGCATCAGGTAAAATGGTACCGAAATTAACAGGAATAAAAAGGATTTGTAAAAAAAAAAAAAATGCCGACCCGGATATTAATTTTTTTTCTTTTTGTTTAATTTGTTTAGCTATTTGCGATACAACGGCCAAGTTACATGTATATATTGAGTAATCTTTGCAGCTGGTCGGTTTTGGTTTCTTTTTTTGCCTTTGTTGTCGAGTAATGCTGTAGTGGAACGGGGAGGAAGAAATTGCCGATTTACGAGTAGCTATTTCGGTCTTATTAGAACTACAGTATTAAGACAATTTGGACTTGTGAACTGTACGAAATAACAAAAGTGGAGCGAGTCCTGCCACTACGATTGAAATACGCGGAGCGAAAAACGTATCGGCAGCTGTCAGAAGAACAACGGAATAATATTGATGAAATCACACGTCACCTACGAAAGAAAATCATGTACGGGGGAAATTATAGACGTGTTCTTGATAGACTAGTATCGGCTAACACGGCTGGCAGATGAAATGCCGCTAGAATGCCAGATGAAAAGCGCCTTCATTAGTGAACTACCGTCAGCGGACGTCATGGACTCAAAAATTGAACTGATTGTTCACCAAAGAAACACACACGGTTATAAGATGCAGAGTTGAGCCAGCGTTCCTAAAGGGATAGCCCCGAGCAAAACTGTTGTCATTCACGGGTCAGGGCGCCTTACGTCACCTCCAATGTGGAGAGGCAAAGCAAATTGATCTTCAAGCAATACTTCATTATTTTAAATTTATTTTCGATTGCCACCGGCGCCTATTTGGTATAATCACGATTCTCGTCTCGAAATTAAACGGTTCTGGGTGCGCAACCACGTGCCCCCACTAATTTGCTTGCGGCCTTCAATTAATCATAAATAAAATCACAAAGAAATTCTTCTGGCGAATTTATCTAATGCTCTTGAAGTTATACATAATTATCCTTTCATTATATTGATTAATTTTATTGTTACTCGAACCCGTTTAAATACGATAGCATACAGTTTAATTAGTGTGAATGTATTAAATTAATATATCGCTATTATTGCGAAATATACAAACTAGCACATATGCATATAAATTAGAGGAAATTGTCGGAAAATTGACAGCAGTTCAATATTTCTATGTATAAATAGGTGGAATTAATAATAATAATAATAATAATAATAATAATAATAATAATAATAATAATAATAATAATAATAAGCTACTATACATACTAATCGATGCCAGAAATTCCCCTCCGAGACCAAAATACAGAGGATTTGCAATGACATGCCACAAATTTATTATTCACTATCTTATGTGACATTAGAACGCCATTTGAGACACATATAGTCATGATATTAAAATCCTACATTACATCCTCGACGCAACACCATCACAATCGCAATATATTTTGAGGAGGCAGTTCATATTTTTCCATCTAAATCTACAGTCGTCTACCCGCCCCCAATCATGATCGAGACTATATACACACCTTATAACAATTTTTTTCCTGGCACTCTTCGTAACTGGTTAATACACTCATATATATATATTGCAAGGTAGTCACCACTTATCAAGGTCCGGAAGCCACTCGAGGATAAGGGTTATTGCGTGTAAAGTAAGTTAGTGTTAAGATTTGATGAAGTGTCTTATTTAAGGGGGGTTTATCAGGAATTTGTTTATGTTGGACGTGAAGATATCTCGTTTGTAGCCAGTTGGGAAACAGGCAGACGGAACAGAGTTGCACATGCGTGCACTTCTAAGAAAGAAACTTTATTGATGGAATCTACGTTTTGATTTTGGCACAGATAAAGAGTGGGGAAACTTTTTGACAGTGGTTTCACCTAGACGGGTGTTTTTCGTGAAAGATTGGCGAGGGAGGACCAGAGATTGGAGCTCAGGCGAGCACTTGCCAGGGAAGTAACGATAAAACAAAGATAGGCTCGCAACGTCTCTCCTGTAGAGAGAGAGATTGCAGGGAAGAGAAAAGGGCACCCCCACTAAGCCACGAAGCCTATTTTGTACAGGATAGGCTGATTTTAGCAGCTCCTATCGAGATGTGGCGACAGTACTCCATCCTTAGACGTACTTGACTTTTAGAGAATTGCATCAGCAGTAAGATATCTTCTGAAGCGGTAGAAGGATCCTACCGTTTTTCCAGCGACCTTGGCAATAGACTTAATGTACGTGTTCCATTTCAGGTCAGGAGTAAAGGTCAAGGTCAGAAGCTTATCAAAACATGGAGCTTCCCCTAGTCGAGAGCCATCCATTTCAATTGATGCCAGATGAGGATCAGAGCGTTGATGATGTAAAAATAGGAGCTTAGTTTTAGATACATAAATAGTAACCAGCCACGTCTTCCCCCACTGTACCACACGCTCGAGATCAGAGGAGAGAGAATCAGAGAGAACCTTTGATGTGTTGCCATAGATGGTCGTGTCATTAGCATAGATGTCAACGAATGATTTTAGTATGTGTTTTAGGAGATCATTGATGTAGACCAGGAAGAGAGTTGGGCCCAGGATGGACCCACGAAGGACTCCAACATTAATACTGAGGGCCTCTGATTTCTGCCCATCAACCACTACTCTTATGAACCTATCGGAGAGAAATAATTTAATGATCGAGAAAGCATTTCCAGTTACACCGTAGCTGGACATCTTGTGAAGTAAACCTTTATGCCATACCTTGTCGAAGGCCTTTGATATGTCAAGAGCAATTGACCTAGAAAGGAAGCGTTTTCCAATAGATCCACTAATCCTATGAGATATAACCGTCAGCACATCTGCTGTAGCTCTGGCAGAACAGAAACTATATTGCATGTTAGTAAGAAGATTATTTCTGTTGAGGTAGTTGACTACTTTTCTATTTCATATGGATTCCAGCAACTAACTCATGACACACAGGAGACTTATTGGTCTGTACTGAGAGGGAGACAACTTATCATATGAATTCTTAAATACAGGGCATTCTGATGATGTTTTCCATGGTAGTGGGAAGCACTTCTCTTTAAGGCAGCGCTTAAACAGTTTTGTAAGTATGGGAGCAAGTTCTGGTTGAAGCTTTTTTAACACTATAATTGGAATACCATCAGGGCCAGTTGCTTTACTGGAATCTAGGTTTTTGATTAGCTTGGGGACCTCACGCACAGATATTTGTATGTTGCATCGCGTGTTGTCTGTTATAAGAGGAAATACGGGGAGTTGGTGGCCTTCGTCGCATAGGGTAAGATTAGTAGCAAAGTTATTGGCAAATACGTCTGATGCTGACGAGATGACCTCAGGTCCGTTGATGATGGTTGGGATAGAACGCACGCTTCTGTTCAGGATCCTGTTTGCTATTTGCCAAAACTGGTGAGAACCAAGCCGCTGCTCAGCTACTTTGGATTTAACGGACTGAGCATATAGCTCTTTGCATGTTTGATTACTCTTTTACAGTGGTTGCTGGCAGCCCTAAAAGCAACCCTAGTCACAGTGTATCTATTACGTTGGTAGCTATGGAAAAATTGATTTCTGTGCGCGATGGCAGCAGCACATTCTGGGGAGAAAAATGGCTGGCTATTAGGTTTTTGTTGGAACTTATTGGATGGTATGAATCGGTCTATGCCTGGTACTATGGCGGACACATCTTTTTTAAACAAGGAATGTATGGGTAGATTAGATATAAATGTACGGAAGCTATCCCAGTCAGCCGTAGAGTATCGATATAGAGTACGGTGTAGAAGTACGTTTGAAGAATTATTGCATTTTGTTTTTATCTTAACTGATACAACCGAGTGGATAGTATGGAACATGAACATAGCTCAGGGGAAGTTCTGAGAAAAAAGTCTAGAAGGCTAGCATATTGACCGGAAGTATCGGGCACACGGGCGGGTTCGTGAACAATCTAGGTGATATCATAGGCAATGGCGAAATAATAAAAGAACCACCCCTCATCATCTGTCTTGTTCGAGTGGGTCAGCCATTCCACATTGCGGACATTGAAGTCACCACAAATGTGGATGTTAGCAGACAGGATGTGGTACATTTTCTCAGATATGCTCTTAAAGAGAGTAACACTGCTGTTGTGGGAGCGATAGAGGGCAAATATAAATGAAGTGGTGTAAGCAAGTGCAACCCGGAAGCACATATAAGGTAAATTAGGGTCTTAACTGGAGATGTCCCTACCACACGGAAAGCCATCCCTAATGTAGGCACATATTCCATGCCCATGGCGATCTTGAGGGGCAGATTTAAATGTTAAGTTAGAGTATTCTTTAATTATGAACTCGTCTAGGGAAGTGGTCGGCCCTATGCCAGTTTTGCTTAGGAAGAATATGTTCGGTTTCGTCTCCTGTAATTGAGTTTCAACCTCTGGAAGGTTGGAACGTAGACCCCTGATGTTGGAGAAGGAGACCTGGTAGTAGGGGTCTACGTTGGAGGATGGGGTTCTAGGTTTATTCGTGATTTTTTTCTAGGGATATTTCATGTAGAAGTTTTGCGATTTGCGGAACACGTGGACAGATTTGGTTAAAGCAGGAAAGAGAGAGAAAGTAAGAGAGAAAAAGACAGGATATTTTTTGTAGAATTATATATATATTATATATACCATTATCTCTCCTGTAACCGCTTGCAAAATAATAAATTCTCCCTTCTCCATTTGCAGCGTGTCTTATTGGCTGAACACTGACGGATCCATTGTTCGGCAATAAATAATTTCTTAAAAAAAGAAAAAACGAATGCGTCAAACCTTAAGAAATGTGGCGTCTCTCTCTGCGCGGTTACTAAAATATTATATGGCATCATTACCAAAGATATTGTTATTGCTTCTGATACAGAAAACTTACATAAATTTATATAAACTGACAAATACATTATTACATGTAATTAAACATTAATTTATAACTACTTCAAGATACTTGTTTATTATTACATTTCCGCATCACTCCAACTACAGAACCGACTTTCGATCGTATATATAAAAAAAACTTCTTTTCGTAGTACTGCTACTACTTTACGGCACTTGTCCCGTGTTGTATTGTTATCATAAAAGGGCCGTGTGTGTGATCGTCTAATGTTCTGTCTATTTGTGATATGTTCATATCTAATTGTTCATATGCAGTTGCGTGTGTGTGCGTGTGTGTGTGTGTGTGCGTGTTGTGTGTGGTACATGTATTTTGGACATACCTTCTTCGTGCGTCGTTGATCTTCCACCTGAAATCTATCTTGTTCTTGGAGGGGAGACTAGAAACCTGTTTTGGACGAAGATTCATTCACTCCAAGACGATGAATTGATTTTTATAATTTTTATTCACCTTCCAGATCGATCAGCCGAAGAACAGAAAGTGAATTCTTTGCTTGCGTGGTCAAGGTCTTATTTTCACACACGTCAGCTCGCCCCCCACCACCCCCAGTGAAGGGGAGGGGACGACATGTTAAGCCGTCTACTCTTGTCTACGTCCCAAATCCAATTCTCTGGCTCCATCTAACCTTATCACGTGACTCACATGCAAATGCGATCAGCTGACCCTCACTTCCGGTAAAACGTGTCAACAATATAATTTACACGCCTCCCCCTATTTCTCGATCCAATTTTTATATTGAAACGCAGTTATTAACAAAAAAATAAATAAAATAAATCCCCTCTTCGGAGTTATAACAGCGGTGCAAAAATAAAAATACTGACAGAATCGCATACAATGCCTCAATTTAAACAAAAAAATTAGCAACAAAAACAGAGTATCCAACAATGCAAATCATTCAAATATTTAACATCATTTATCATCAAATAAAAATAGTTCGTTACAGAAAACTGTTCCATGTTTCTGACACAATCGCAGAAAATAGGCAAATCCAACCATGGAAATAAGTAAACTATATAGCACCATTTATTATAAAAAAAAAATCGGTGACTTATCAGATAAATAATTCTTTAAATTCCCTTAGAAAACGGTTCTATGCCTCCGTCAAAAACAAATAATGGTTAATGTTTTACGAACCTAATAAAAGCATTTAAATACACTGCAACGAATAACTCTTCCAGGTAGGTAGAAGATTACATTATCTAACCGTTGACACTTGCCAAACCGGTTACTTGCTGCTTTTATTTATTTTTAGGTGCAGTCATCTTTTTTTCAAAGCATTTCTGTTGTTTGAATAATCAACCGAGAGATTGTTTTTCAACTTCAATAGTACAAGTTACCCTTTTTTAAAATTGCATTTTGTATCTCAACAAAATGTAAGCCTTCATCTAAAATAACCAAGTTTTATTTTTTACGGTTTTACTTTATTTTTTGTACATTATGCGGCTTTTTTATTAACACGACAGTGTTTTTTTTTCGTGTGTGTGTCTGTATTTATTTTCTTTCAAGTTTATAGAATGTTGGAGGTTTTGCCAAAATGAAACTCAATTTCGTATAATTTATTCCCAAACATCAATGATAATAATAATAGAAAACATAGTTAGTTAATGGTAGAGGATAGACACATACATCCGTTTTTAGATGTGAGGAAAATTGGCATAAAAACAGGTGAACGCAAAAGTTATGAGGAATGGCATGGCAAATGAAAGAGATGTGCAGATTGCTGAGGAAAAGAAAAATAATGTAGTGGAAGATGTGGCTGAGGTGGCAGGAAATGGAGAGAAAACAATGGAAGAGTAATTAGTAATAATGGAAAAACTGATGGTGAGGTAATGGAAGAAACTGAAAGACTGAACGATATGATAGCAGGAAAAAGAAGTGATCGGATAAACAAGACAAAAAATACCGAAAAGAAGTAAATGAAGCAACGAAATATGTGATCTGTAAGACCATCACAGAATCAAATAATTTGATTGTATTGTTTGGATTGCGGAAAAACTCGGATTGAAAAGATGGAACGCCAGAATAAAAATCAACCAAGGTAGAAAAGATGAATAGAAGATGACATAAAAAAAAAAATTAGAAAACATGTGAATTTGCTTGAAAGAAGTTTGAGAAGACAATTGGGTGTGAGGAAGACAGAGAGGTTAAAGGAGATCAAACAAGGAATGTTAGCAAAACGTGCGAATATGAAGAGAGACCTCACCAGTTCAGAGAGAATAGGTTATTTAGATTTGACCACAAGAACTTCTATGAAGGACAATAGACCTTCAAATTACGTAAATGAAGTACAAAAGTCAAAAAGAGTGCACAAAGTTTTGGAGTGTAAAAAAGAAACATGATAGAAATGTTTTTTTTGCTGGAATGTATTTATATATTTATATATATAAAAACGAAAATGTGTGTATGTATGTTCGCTTTTTGTGTATGTCTGTAAAAGGCTTTTTTTTCACTGGACTTCTCGGTCGGCTCATTCCTTCTTAAAAATGTTATATGCTGACTAAATGATAATATCTAAGAGGTACGGACGAGGGTCGCGTGTGTATTTAATTTGCGCGACTTTCACGCGTTATTTTTTCCAGAATTTTAGATCGTCGATTGTATCTTTCGCTTTTCAGTATAAAAAAAAGCAAAACTAGATTCGAATCGGCACTTCCCGGTGGTCTCCGGAAAGCGATGTAAACGTTTGGTCAATGTCAGCATTTTTTAGCGTCATATCAAACAATTGCTTTCGTCTGGACACTCCCCTAATAAACGGGGAACTGGTTTTTCCCAAAGTTGGGTAAAAACAAACAAACCGAGTTATTGACCTCATTAAAAACTGTCCCGCAGAAAATGTTAACTGCTGAATAGCTATTGCTTACGTCGTCGTCGTCGTAACACTCGCACAAAATGTTAACTCTACGACTTCCACTTAACGTCATTTAGTGCGGGCACCTGTCAATTCTCTTCTTAATTAAATAAATTCAAACTTCTTTAAGTAACTCATTCTTGCTGGCCGATCGTTTAACGTGTCATGTCTTTTTCACATTTTATTTTCCAACTTGTGAGAACTGAAGTATAAATTAAGTTAAAGCATGTTTAAAAAAAAGGATGTGTCCTCTATAGTATCAGACCTGACGAAATGGTTAATTGTAGGTATAGATCGTTCCATACCCTTGAAAAAGTTCCAGCAAAGCCTAACAGCCAGCCGTGGTTCTCTTCGGAATGTTCTGATGCCATTGCACACAGAAATAACTTTTTCCATTGTTTTCAACGCAATAGATGTTCTGAGATTAAACCCGCCTTATAAAGAATGCGAGGGACTTGTGTCCTCTATAGTATCAGACCTGACGAAATGGTTAATTGTAGGTATAGATCGTTCAATACCCTTGAAAAAGTCCCAGCAAATATCTAACTGCCAGCTCTGGTTCTCTCCAGAATGTGCTGCTGCCATTGCACACAGAAATTACTTATTCCATTGCGTCCAACTTAATAGATGTACTGAACAGGAACCTCTGTAAAAAAGTAATAAAGTATGCTCAGTCCGTCAAATCGATAGTAGCTGAGCAGCTGCTAGGGTCTCATCAGGTTTGGCGAATAGCAGAAAGAATCCTGAACAGAAGCGTGTGCTCTATCCCATCGTCAATGGACCTGAGATAATCTCGTCAGCATCAGACAAGGCCAAACTCTTTACCAAGATCTTTGCAGCTAATGTTACCCTTTATCACCAAGGCCGCCAACCCTAGTATTTCCTCGTGTATCTGAAACCACGCTATGCGACATACAAATATCTGTACGTGATGTTGCCAAGCTAATCATAAACCTTGATTCTAGTAAAGCAACTGGTCCCGATAGCATTCCAATTATAGTGCTGAAAAAGCTTCAACCAGACCTAGCGCCCATACCTACAAAGTTATTTAAGCATTGTCTTAATGAGAAATGTTCCCCAACACCTTGGAAAATCTCATCAGTAAGCCCTGCATTTAAGAATTCAGGTGATCGCTTATCTCCATCTCAGTACAGACCAATAAGTCTCCTGTGCATCATGAGTAAGCTCATGAAATTTGTGTTAAATAGAGAAGTAGTCAACCATCTCAGCAAAACAACCTTCTTAGTGACGTGCAATATGGTTTCCGTTCTGCTAGGTCTACAGTAGACGTGCTTAAAGTTATATCCAATAAGATTAGCAAATCACTCGACGAAGGCTTCCTCTCTAGGGCAATTGCTCTTGACATATCAAAGGCCTTTGATAAGGCATGACATAAAGGCCTACTTCACAAGATCTCCTGCTATGGTATAGTTGGAAATGTCTCCTTAATTATTAAATCATTTCTCTCTGAGAGGTTCATAAGAGTAGTGGTTGCAGGGCAGAAATCAGAAGCTCCCAGTATTAATGCTGGAGTCGCTTAGGGGTCTATCCTGGGCCATACCCTCTTCCTGATCTACATTAATGACCTTCCAAATCACATCCTTACATCATTCGTAGACATTTATGCTGACGACACGGCAATCTATGGTAACACTTCACAGACCGTAAACGACCAAGTTCTTTCTGGTTCCCTCATCACTGAGCTTGAGCATATGGTTCAATGAAGACAGAGTGGCTGATTAATTTTAATGCATCTTAAACAGAGCTTTTATGTCTATACCATCTTGCTCTGATGCCAATCTTGCATCGGTTGAAATGAATGGCTCTCATCTTAGGGAGGCTTCATGTTTTGAAAAGATTCTGGGCTTGATCTTTTCTCCTGACCTGAAATATAACACATATATCAAATCCATCGCCAAGGTCACTGGAAAAAATGGTGGGATCCTTCTACCGCTCCAGTAGATATCTAACTTCTGATGCAATTCTCTACCTATATAAGAGCCAGATGCGTCCAACGATGGAGTACTGTTGCCACATCTGGGCAGGAGCTGCTAGAAGCAGCGTATCCTGCCTTGGCAGTGTTCAAAATAGACTTCGTAGCTTAGTGGGAAATGCCCCTTTCTCTTCCCTTAAACTTCTTCCCCACAGAAGAGACTTTGCGAGCCTATCTTTCCTTTACTGTTGTTTCCATGACAAGTGCTCAGATGAGCTTCAATCAATCAATCAAGCCTTCGCGAAAAACAATCGTCTAGCCAAAACCACTATCAATAATTTCCCACACTCTTTATCTGTGCCTAAACATAAATGAAGATTTAATAAACAGAGCTTCTTTCTTAGGAATGCACGCCTGTGGAACTCTCTTCCGATTGCCTACTTCCCAGCTGACTACAATCTGATTGTCTTCAAGTCCAACCTAAACAAGTTCTTGATGAACCGTCCCCCTAAGTAATCCAATTTACAAAATTCCCACTACTTATGTTTACTACGCTATAATTACATTGACTAATGTATACCCTTTAACCCTTATCCTCGAGTGGCCTCCGGGCCTTGATAAGTTGTGATTCCTATGTAAAAATGCAACCTCAAAATGTAGTGCATCCATAAGAATGGCGAAATCGTTTCGGGTGTTATTTCTTGTCCAGAGTTTATTATTAAAGTAAGCAAGTAGAAAGTGAGTGAAAAATGTAAGAAAATTCCAAATTAGAGAGCTCCCGGACCAGATCGTGTACAGCGGCATTGGTTGAAACCTACCACTTTGCATGAAAGGATTGCATC
The DNA here is from genome assembly GCF_053919585.1 of Euprymna scolopes. Taxonomy (NCBI): domain Eukaryota; kingdom Metazoa; phylum Mollusca; class Cephalopoda; order Sepiida; family Sepiolidae; genus Euprymna; species Euprymna scolopes. The sequence continues at coordinate 129,008,931 of NC_136500.1, read as the reverse complement.
ACAAATTTATAAGAAGTGTAATTCGTGAAAGTCAGTTTTGTTTGAGTTTTCGCCTGGCTTAATCATGGTTTTTCTTGAACTGTGATTTTATTTTACTTAAAAGTTTCAGATAGGTCAGAGGTGGTGAACAAGTGGTTGTACAGAATACTAAACACGCAATACAAGTAGACCATCAGCTGACTCTTCATCCCCAGGATTGTGGCTTCAGGAAAGCCCACCGGAGATGAGTGCAGGGTCCCTTTCCATGCGCGACATGGAACTGCACAAATCCCGATATTATACAACTGATGATGGAGCAACCACTCTAAGCGCGATCAAAGAGTTAGGGCACCTGTACTATCAGTCGGAACAGCAGACAGGATCGGTCAATCCGGTACCCTCAACCCATTAGACAAAAGTCACCCCAATCCAATTGCACTGGCATATATGGCACTCAAGCACCCTTGCAGTGCCCAGTTTAGGGGAATTGGATGTGGTAGGAGCGGAGAAAACGGCGTTCATTGCCCTAGTCAGAAAACAAGGGCGACCACTGTGTGTTTCTGTCGAGTTCCTGTGATAGCACTTCTGCGCTTGGCTAATAAGTAAACAAGGAGTATGAAAGCCGGACGATAGATAGAGTCTATCTATTCCTTAAGCAGTTTAGGTTTGCAAGCCGGTAATGTGTTTGAGTTACAAGCTCCAGGAAGATTGTCTTCCAGGACTGAAGAGGCCTCCCTCCGCTAAGTTTAGGTTCACAGTTTTCCTTCTCTTAGTCGGATGACCTGGGAATATCTACGGGTCCATAAACACCGAGAGGGTTTGCCTCACGCTTGGGTCCCAAACCAGGTATTTCTCCGACCCACATGGGTGATTAATGTTAACAGGTTAGTTAGTAGAGGTCATATATCTACCGAAAAGTTACACCCCTGAAAGTAATTAAAAGGGACACTACTATGTTTTCCATTCCATTGTTACTGGAAAAGGGGTTAAGTAAGAATTCATGCAGTGGAAGTTGGTTGGTAGAGAAAGAAGTTAATGGTTAAGATATAGTTCATATGTTTGTTTAGGAATACGATAACATGTTAAAGTATGAGTAACTTGATTTTAGGAATTAAAAAAATATTTAAGACGATAAGAAGAACTGAAAACCCCTACATTTACATATTTGTAAGAGGTCACATCTAAAATATTGTTTATGTAAAGGATTTTCAAATTAATGCTAGGTACATTTGCCCGGGTTAAGATATACACTGCTGGAAGCAAAATGTAATTATTTCATTAACAGAATAGACTACTAATGTCATCTTTATGTATATTATACATTAAATAGTTACAAAAAATGAAACTGAGAAGGTTTAAGATACGCATTAAGATATACAATAATACTTGCAGATCTTGCATCATATTTTGGAAGAAGGACGAGAAAATAAAAGAGTAAATTTGAACAGAGACTTAGGGCTACTGGCGAGACATTTATAAAATAAACCGCCCTTACTGATCCTACCTTGTTTGTGCATGTAAAAAAAAAGAAGTCTTCGTCAATTTATGTTTCGTTTAATCGATTTGATAATAATGTATGAGGACAGAATATTCAAATATTGGAGGTTGCCAGCCTTGGTCGCAATGGGTAGAATTAGCTGCAAAGTTCTTGACAAAGAATGTGGCTTTGTCTGATGCTGACGAGATTACCTCAGGTCCATTTATGAGAGTTGTGATAGAGCACACGCTTCTGTTCAGGATTCTGTTTGTTATTTGCCAAAACTGGTGGGAATCAAGCCGCTGCTCAGCTACTTTGGATTTGACGAACTGACCATACAACTCTCTTGCGTTCTTTATTACTTTTTTTTACAGTGGTTGCTGGCAGTTCTGAAAGCGGCTTTAGTCTCAGTACATCTATTACATTGGAAGCAATGGAAAAAGTGATTTCTGTGCGCAATGGCAGTGCACATTCTGAAGAGAACCACGGCTGACTGTTGGGTTTTTGCTGGAATGTTTTCGAGGGTATGAAACGGTCTATTCCTACAATTAACCACTCTCTCAGATCTGATACTATAGAGGGCACGTCCTTTTTAAACATGGAACGCAGAGATAGATCTGATATAAATGTGCGGAAGCTATCCCACTCAACCATAGAGTATTGATATACTATACGATGGAGAGGTACATCTGAGGACTTATTACATTTCATTTTTATCTTAACTGATACAACTGAGTGGTCGGAAGATTCAAGTGGAGACAGAACAGAAGCTGAACACAGTTCAGTGTAAGTTGTGAGAAAGAGGTCAAGGAGACTTGCATACTGGCCGTCAGTATCGGGAACACAGGTGGGTTCGTGAACAATCTGAGTGAGGTCATAAGCAATGGAGGCATCATGACAGAACCGTCCCTCATCATCGGTCTTGTTTGAGTCAGTTAACCGTTCCACATTGTGAACATTGAAGTCTCCACAGACATGAATATTATCTAAAGGAAAAGCAGATAGGGTGTGGTCAATTTTCTCATATTCTTTTAAAGATAGTAACTCCGCTGTTGTGGGGGCGATAGAGAGCAAATATAAATGCAGTATTTTTACCTGGTGCAAACCCGCAGCACATATAGGATAAGTTAGGATTTTCTCTGGAGATGCCCGTTTTACATGAAAAGACATCTTTTATATAGGCACATTGAACTACTGACAACAGGAATACCTGCATCATCAATCGAGAACCAACATATTTATCGGACATGAAAAGTTTGAGACAAAAAAAAAAACACCGTGAAGGTAACTGCTTTTCCAAACTCTCTTTTCCCGAAAAAGTGAGGTAATGTCATTAATTATTTCTAATCCCAGGTTCAATATCCTAAAAGAAAAATGCAAATTCCTCACCACCAACAGAAACATGTTTCCTTGATTCGCCATCTTAATCTGGACTGAGGCTGTATATAAAATATTTCGATACTACTTTGCAATAATGTCTATAATTGTAAGAGCATTAGGAGACTTCCCGAAAAACTGTGAAAACAAGAATGGGAGGAATTGGAATGAAAGGAATGTGTGGAAATGTACAACAAACAACGGAAATATTAAAAAAAAAAATCTTGACTTGGATTGCCTTTACATAGAGCTGGAGATCCATAGAATACATGAACATATTGAGTTCCTGTGTGGGAGACAGTTAATTAACAGAACAGAATGAGAATGAGAGAGATACATAGCGGATATATAGCGGACCAGACAAACTGCTGCAAAGGCAAAACATGAAACACTACATGGAAACAAGAACACCAAAACCCCATAGCTATAAGTTCTCTAATCCAACGTCACCCCAAGCTTTCCTCTGCCACATCAGTGACCCCCACCACAAAAGGGGGGGGACAAAATAACCAAGTAAAGTCAAGGAGGAAGGAAAGACCAACGAACTGAGCAGGCCTCCACCGGATAAGTTCGAAGAAAACTGGGACATTGGGGAGGCCTATTGCCGCTCAAATTCCAGTGAAGACTAATAGCCGCTGCCAACGGGAAATTAATGGCAAGCAGCTGTTGCAATAATGCAAATTTATTTGCAAATTATATCGAAAGAGGTGGAGAGTACTGGAAACCTGGTGATACTTGTTGTCGCACAGCTTCCAAGGAACAACACAGGCTGTTTTCAAGGAAATCTTTGATGACTAGTGTGAAAACTCCTTGAGGGGCAAAAAAATAAAAAAATATAAATAATAATAATAATAATAATATTATTATTATTATTTATATTATTATTATTATTTATTATTATTATTATTATTGTTATTATTATTATTATTATTATTATTGTTGTTGTTATTATTATTGTTATTATTATTATTATTATTATTATTGTTATTATTATTATCATTATTATTACTATTATTATTATTATTATTTATTATTATTATTATTATTATTATTATCATTAATATTATTATTATTATTTATTATTATTATTATCATTATTATTATTATTATTATTATTATTAATTATTATTATTATTTATCATCGTTATTATTATTATCATTATTATTATTTATTATTATTATTATTATTATTATTTATTATTATTATTATTATTATTATTATTATTACTGTCATTTTGATGACTAGTGTGAAAACTCCTTGTGGCCCCCCAAAATAATAATAATAATAATAATAATAATAATAATAATAATAATAATAATAATAATAATATAATAATAATAATAATAATAATATAATAATAATAATAATATAATAATATAATAATAATAATAACAATAAAAATAATAACAATAATATAATATAATAATAATAATATAATAATAATAATATAATAATAATATAATAATAATAATAATAACAATAATAATAATAATAACAATAATAATAATAATAATAATAATAATAATAATATAATAAAAATAATAATAATAATAATGGCAAAGGAATCATTGTGAATGACCTTGGAACAGCTAATTTTTATTCTAGCTCGACAGAGTGGACACTAAGTTTGTTTTGAACTAAGACATGTATAAATAAATTTAAACATAAATAATGTTATTCAGGAAGGTAGAAGAGTCTTGTTTTTGGTAACATTTATTTGGTGGACATTTATTCTTCATGTTAATTTTATTTTTTTGTTATGTATAGTAACAAATGTCCGAAACACTCTTCTTGGTGGATGGGAGAGGTCTACGTTTAAATGTACTTTTCTTTATAGTTCAGAAAACTTTTAACGAATTCTCATTTGTGTATTTAATCCCAGATTTTGATAAACTCATCGTGAGATTTTTATCTATATTTTTTCACGTGAATTTAAAGCGACAGAGGTACCATAAACATTAACTATTTCAAATGCAGCAGATCGCAAACAACGACAGTGTTTAGATAGCGTCAACTAAATTGAAAAAAAATTGTCAAGAGTCATTAATTTTTTTAATATCATGAGATGTTTAGCGAATATGTGCAAAAAGGTTTACAAAGAGATGTTTACAGTAATAGACCAATAAAAAAAAAACGAATTAGACTCAAATTATTAATATTAAATCTCAGAATGAGTTTTATAACCCATTCTGTGGCTCCTAATCTTATGTTGTAAATGAATACCTTCTAATAAATAAATAAATAAATACATTTTTGTTTGTTCTTTTTCTTTTTTTTTTTTCTTTTTTCTTTTTTGCCAAGAAAACAAATACAGGAATTGTTTTGGAATCGGAGCTTAGATTTAAATTCTTCCGATTCCGATACTCTGAAACGTTCCGATTCCGATTAATCGTTCCAAGTATCTATCTCTCTCTCTCTCTCTCTCTCTCTCTCTATATATATATATATATATATATATATATATATATATATATATATATATACATATATATATATATACATATCGTTAGAATTCAAAAGATTGCGCAGCTAAAGGCGCGTTTCTTCATTTTTATTTACTGTTTAATTTCTAATTTTTCATTTATATGTATATATGTACTGTGTGCATGTCTGTATGTGCGTACTTATATGTGTATATATTTAAAACTGACGTGGTACATTCTCATTGACTATACCTCCTTCTGTTCCTTCTTCTCCTCCTCTTTCCTTCATTTCTTTTTCCATTCCTCTTTTCCCCGTGTATGCTCATACTTTCACTACACCGATGAAGACTGAAGGATCGGTCAAAAATTATGTACCTGTAAAAAAACTTTTTAAATTTTTCTTTCATAATATTATTTTGTATTCTTGCACGTCACCAATTGAAAACAAATAAAGAAATGTTATCAGCTTTCATACTTTTCGTATTCTTTTTTATACATTTCCATTCACATATATATATATATATATATATATATATATACAATCCAACAACGCAGCAGCTTACAGAAAATATGGAAGCTGTAAACCGGAAGTCAGATTCGACTTCCGCTCTGTTCAGCTAGTTGAACATATTCGAACTCATGATTCGAAATCAGAGTTACTTTTACGCAACATGCAAGCAAATCATTGAACTTACACAGATCAAGCAAACTTGGAAATGATCTGACAGATGTATAACTGAAGAATAAAAGACATCAAACCCTCTGAAACATGCAACTAAACAAAAAAAAATAATCCTAGTTGGAAGACCGGAGAGGATAACGGTCAACAAGATAAGTAATAACTACAAGGTTATGAATTTCAACGTCCCTGCAATTCCTATATATATATATATATATATATATATATATATATATATATATATATATATATATATATATATATATATATATATATGTAGTAATTTATAAAATATATATGGCGACTAAGCTACACTGAATATTCTGCGTTTCATCCACTGTAGGATTCGTCAGGCTTATGCGCATAAGCCTGAGGAATCCTACAGTGGATGAAACGCAGAATATTCAGTGTAGCTTAGTCGCCATATATATTTTATAAATTACTAACTAGCTCTACCTACGTATTGAGCACTTTTGAAGTAAATACTTAAAGTTTACCCATAAAACTATACTTTCGTATGTTAAATTTGTGTGAGTAAATGAAGTAGTTATATATATATATATATATATATATATATATATATATATATATATATATATATATATAAGTAAGTAAATCTATTTAACTTGGCATAGGGCTGAAGATCTACAAAATATGAAAACAGTGGTATTACTCCGTTCTTGTGAGGGGGCAGTTAATTTACAGAAAGGGGAGAGAATGAGGGTGATACATACCGGATGCGTTTCTTCTCTCCCTTCTACTATGGAAGTGGAGAAGAGTGAGGAGTGAGCAATAGAGAAAGAGAGAAAGTAGAGAGAAAGAGAGAGATATATGAACTTGATAGTGAGAGCTATAAGGAAATTTGTTGGCGAGTTGTTAAGGAAAAAGAGAAACTATGCGAGTAAACAGGAGCGTTGGCTAATATAGACAAAGTTATAAAAAAAAATTAGAGAAAAGGAAACATGTCAAAAGTTTGTGATTGATTTGTTGCCCGATTAGATAAACACGCGGTCTTCACATATCACAACTGAATAAGACGTTTTACCTTAATTTATAGCCATTCTCGTGCGTTGTCTGTGTCCCTGGGGCTTATGTTGGGCAGTTGCCTACCTTTGGGACCGGGGTGGAGTTTTTTACGAACGTATGACGATCAGGGTGGAGGTCAGATACTATCGCCGTCACGACGAACGATCGATATATTTACACCCGCTTCTGACCTAAACGTGATACGTAATGCAAATCAGTAGTTTCCTTTTCCCTCGTTCATCTACTATATGTTGTTTTAGAGGTATGCGAATAATTAAACGAGCACACAAGCAGACCATACACATACGCACACACGTCTCTCGCTCTCTCTCTCTCTCTCTCTCTCTCTCTCTCTCTCTCTCTGTATATATATATATATATATATATAAAGTAATTTAGTAATTTCTAAAATATATATGGCGATTAAGTTACACTGAATATTCTGCGTTTCATCCACTATAGGATTCGTAAGGCTTATGCGCGAATTCTGTGGTTGCTTCTTGCTTTTATATATCTTGAGGATTTCTAGTTAGCCAATCAGCTTTCTAGTATCCACCGCGCCCCTTCCTATCAGCCAATGGGCATGCATTTTATCGAACAAAGGATCTGTTTTAGAACTAGGTTAGTGGTTTAAGGTAGACGTTTTCCTTCCTTTTTTTATATATATGTATAAATATACCTATGTGTACACACACACATGCACATATATATACATATATATATACATATATGTGTATCGTTTATGTATATTCATGTTTATTTAATTTATTTATTTGTTTGTTTTCTATTGTTATTGTTAGTTAGCAGAATATTCAGTGTAGCTTAATCGCCATATATATTTTATAAATTACTAACTAGCTCTACCTACGTATTGAGCACTTTTGAAGCAAATACTTAAAGTTTACGCATAAATCTATACTATTAGGTTTATGTGAGTAAATGAAGTAGTTATATATATATATATATATATATATATATATATATAGAGAGAGAGAGAGAGAGAGAGGGGGCCAAAATAAGGGTCCTATATATATATATATATATATATATATATATATATATATATATATATATATATATATGAATGATTAAATTTAAAGATAGGATCCTTATTTTGGCCCACCCTGTATATATATATATATATATATATATATATATATATATACATATATATACATATATATATATATATATATATATATATATATATATATATATATATATATATATATCGGCTGGTGCATCTGCTGCTTGTCTCTCACTCCTGGACAGGGTTTAAAAGAGATAGGTCCTGAACTGTCATCTAAGCTTCAGCCCCTGTCCGATCTACGAAATGTTGCATCCCTCTGCCTGTTCTACAAATACTTTAATGGTGGCTGCTCTGACGAACTGCAAGCACTTGTACCTCCTCGACGTGACTACCCCCGATAAACCCGACAAGCAACTAATTTCTACCCCTTTACAGTAGAGACCCATAGGTGTAAGGAAGCCTTTTACTCTAATAGTTTCTTCCCCAGAACTGCAAGTCTCTGGAACTCCCTTCCGGGTTACTGCTTTCTCAACTGTACTGATATGGAGAAGATCAAGTGTAATGTGAACAAACATCTTTCTACTCATCTCCCTTCATAATGCCCCCGCAAATTGTCCCCGAATAGTAGCCCCCTACTTCAAAGTGGCACTTGCCTTGTTTGGGGTGAAGATTGAATATATATATATATATATATTGCTTTAACAAAATCAAGACAACAAAAATTGGATTGATAGCAACAAGTATTGTATGTACACTATTTGTTTCTTTCTTACACAGAAATCACCACTTATCAAGAGCCAGAGGCCACTCGAGGATAAAGGTGAATGGATATACATTAATCATTGTGATTATAGCGTAGTAAGCATAAGTAGCGGGGATTTTGTAAATTGGATTACTTAGGGGGACGGTTCACTAAGAACTTGTTTACGTTGAACTCGAAGACAATCGGATTGTAGTCAGCTTGAAAGCAGGCAATCGAAAGGGAGTTCCACAGGGTGCAGTTCTAAGAAGCTTTGTTCAAGAAATCTAAATTTACGTTTAGGCACAGATAAATAGTGTGGGAAATTGTTGAAAGTGGTTTTGGCAAGACGAGTGTTACTATCAATCCAATCTTTGTTGTCTTGATTTTGTTAAAACAATATATGACTGCTCGGTTACAAAAACTGGTAATTTTGAAGCTTACAAGCTCAGTCACCTTATACTGACTTAAAATTTATTGGTATAATTACTGCATTCTTAATTGCATAACAGAATAAAATTCAGAATATCATAAATTATATATATATATATATACATATATATATATATATATATATATTAAGTAATGTGATTGATAATTTAAAATGTTAAAATCAAATTATAATTAAATTAAAAATCAGTTTCATAAGAAGGAACAACAACAAAATCAGAGAAGATTTTGTTGTTGTTCCTTCTTATGAAACTGATTTTTAATTTAATTATAATTTGATTTTTAAATTTAAAATTATCAATCACATTACTAAATATTAAATTAGCTCTAGGATATTTACCTATCGAGCTTATTATATATCTAAATTATAACGTGCACTTTTTCTTTCCTGTATTTTAATTAAACTAGTAATTTCACTATTACATTAAAATACACTCTGCTCTTTAGACTATTGTTCTAATCTCCTTTAAATTATATATATATATATATATATATATATATACATACATACATACGATTAGCAAATCTTCGTATTTTGAAGACATAAATTTCATCCGTACAGTGTGTATCTTGTGCATTCTCTGCATGGCGATAACATCGATAAGTGATTAGAGTTCTGTGAATGAGTATGTAATCATATGGGTAATTCAATATTATTTAGTGATGGAGCGACTTTCATTTAAATGTGCAAGTATATCGACACAATATTGGTCAGAAGTAAATCCTAACTTGCATGAGGAGGGGCATCATCGTTGTAATTAAGAAAAGCATTATATACACCGAGATTCGAACCTTGTAAGCAAGGTTCAGAAATAGAATCAGAAATGTAATGTGGAATTTCGCATTGTTCAGTTTCAAATAAAATAGTTTAGATATGTTGTTGGAAAAGGAATTGTGATTGTTCAATTCTTTTTTATGAAAACTGAATTAAAATAAGGTCAGCTAGAAATTAAAGAACAATGCAATTTAAATATATGGAAAAATAGGTTAGGAAAAATAGGTCAGTAAGAATTCCTTGTCTGCAGAAATAGTTTTGAAACATGTGGGAACCACGCACATTCAGACCACGTGGGTCGATCACATTTTTGGACACATGCATGACGTCTCGGCAGAAATGAATTCTCAATATAGGAGCTAGAGTCGAAGATGTTGGAGACGAAGACAGAGCTGACATGGTCAGAGGAGGGCTCCTTTGGAAGCAAGGGAGAAACCTTTAATCATGTAGTCGACTTTGAATTCCTGGGTGTCAACATCATTTTGACCGGTCAAATGGAATAAAAGAACATCATCATATTTTCGTATCGTCTTTCTACAACAAAGTAATGTCCCTCTCTATCTTAAGTAATGACTGTACCTCTCTATAATGTGTTATAAGAACTGATCATCCTCTCTCCTCTCTACGATATATATATATAAGAAACCACATGTCTAATGTCTTCTCTTCCTCATCACCATCGTATATGTACCTATTATCTCTACATATGACCCCGTCCCCTATGCAACATCATCAAACAAACCCTAAGGTTATAACCAGCGCTAGAATATTTTAGGAGGACATCGTTGGCCCCTATTCTTTCAATTTTACACACAACTATGAATGCCGGCGTGAAGGAGGAAGTGTGCGCCCTACAGGCGTTAGACAAGCCAGATTTTGACTGGGAAGATAAAGAACTTCAGGCTAATCAAGTCCGTCAGGTTGCTCAACCATTTTGAAGCATCACAAGAAGCTAAACATGCTCTGGTTCTTTTCAGACGAAAATAACTTTTGTCAGAACGATCGCTAGATTGCTTCGAATAACAGAGACGTTCCCAGGATGCTGAAAACAATTTTTCGGCCACGGTTATGATCTTTGGTGTGGTTTCAAGTGAGGGCCACATCATGCCATCTCACATCTTCGAAGTCGGCTTAAAAGTCAACACCAAAGAATACCTGGATGTGCTTAAGAGTGTGATGGCCCCCTCTTGTAATCAAGTGGCCGCTGGAAGACTCTGAGTGTGGCATAAATACTCGGCATCGGCTCTCAAGTCCACAGGGACCCAGACTTTGCTTCAGAAGGAGTTATACGACTTTGTACCTTTCTCTTACTGTCCCCTCCTTTCTCGACATGAACTACTTCTTTTGGGTTAGTTATACGTCGAGAACATCACCAACATTAAATCACACAACACCAAAGCCAGGCTGATTGTCGCTATCTGCCGAGTATTCGCCGGACCTCCGCCGAAACTTGTGGAAGAGACATGCTCCCAGTTACAGAGCCATTTTGAGGCGGTGATTGAGACTGAAGGCGGCTCCATTGAATATATTTGAGCTCTACTACATAATCAAGTTACGTGAATTGATTTTTTCAATAAAAATTTGAAAATAAAGCTGTAGTGTTATTTTTTGTAATGCGATTAATATAAAATAGTTTGAATATTGGCATGTCTTTAAAGAATTTATGTATGTTATTCTTATATATATATATATATATATATATATAGGATAACGATAAAAATAATTTAAAATAAACAATAACAATAGAAAATGAATAAATAAAATAAAAATAAGATAAACATAAATATACATAAGTAATCATATATATATATATATATATATTTATAGGATAACGATTAAATTATTTAAAATAAACAGTAACAATAGAAAATGAATAAATAAAATAAAAAATAAGATAAACATAAATATACATAAGCAATCATATATATATATATATATATATATATATATATATATATATATATATAAACTAACATAATATTCAAATATGTACATAAAGAAAAATATATCACACTTAACTATACCTAGGTTTAAAATAGGTAATCTTACTAGATGTCTACGCTTCCCGCGAAAAAAAGCCCACAAAAAGGAAAAGGTGAACGTAGAGTCAACTTTATCTTTGTCCTGTAAGTGCCTGCCTATTCGCTGATTACGCGGGGCGTGGTGGAATCTAGGAAACTGACTGGCTAACGAAAAATTCAATAGAATGTACGCATATAAAAACACGAGATAACCACAACTCTCTGCATAAGCCTGATGAATTCTCACGAGAATGACACGCGGAATATTCTGTGTAGCTTAATTGCCATATATGTTTTTTTATAAATTACTGTATATATATATATATATATTAATTTTATGATTCTCTCATTGTTGTGTTTAGATTTTAATTATTTTTTTAACTTTCAACCACTAAAAGCAATATAATATAATATAGAAAAAAAACTATATGCCTGTCTCTCTGTCTTTACTTTATTTTTTTCTTTTTAACTTCCATTCCTGAATCCTTTTCCTCTTCATTGAGTTTTTCTGATTATGCTGGTGTTGAATATATATGGTTATATTAATTATTCTATCAACTCTTCAATTGATCGTCCCTTGAATGGGAAGGGTTTTAACAACAGGAAAGCTGATTGGGAGAATTCCACGAGTTGCTATCTTTGTTACGTCTCCGAATCCTACTTCTAAGTAAGATACTAACACATTTCTTACTAATTGTCAGTTTTAAATCAAACTTCCTTCTCCTCCCATTTGTACATCTGCCATTGCACATTGTAATTATTATTTCAATCAGGATGGCCATGAGGATTCTAGACACTCTTATAGAAGAGCTAGTAATTCTTGCAAAAGAGCAATTTCTGGGGCTAAGTCTTGTTATTCTCAAAGAATTCTCCACTCTATCTGATGTCAAAGGTTGACTCTCGTGATTTTTTGGAGAATGAGAATCTATGTGGCAAGTCTGATATTTATCCTTTTCTAATGGTTTCTTCTTCTAAAGATTAAGCTGATCCCTTCGGGTATTTTTTGATTTATTTTCCTGGCTATCGGTGAATCTGGTGCTGTTTTTTTTTAATTATTTTCCCCCGAAAACTGATCAGACTCTTGAGTCTGTAATTATCACTTCAAATATGGTTACTAGAATTCTTGCTATTCTTGAGCAATCTAGAGCTTCCGGTCCTAATTTGATTCTTGTCGTTGTTCGCAAACGTTAAGCCCGTGGACTTCTTTTATCCTCTCGGAATAATTCAATCTGTATTTGTCTTTGTCACGTTTTGCTTCTTGGTGGATGGAGTCGTCAATAGTTCCTATCTTTAAAAATGGGTTTGGCTAAACTAAATCTCGTCTTGTTCGTCTCCTTTCTGTTATCAGCGGAGTTTATGAATGGTTGATCAACAGCAGGTTTGTTCATTTTCTAGAAAGTTTGGAACTCTTTAGTGAGCATGTCTTTCGTGGAAGAATATTTTTATTTATATAACTACAAATACATGTGTATATATTTATATGTTTCATACACGTATTTTTTATATTTGTACCGTGTTTAAACCAAAGTCAAACACATATCTGACGAAGAGATCTTTCTTGAAATGTTAAAGAACACGGATATTCCATATGACCAGTTGACACAGGTAATCACGGTACAAATATAAATAACATGTGTGGATGAAATGTATAAACATATACACATGTATTACTGAAACTATTCTTCATCTGCTTCAGTTTTTGTCTTTCCGTTACCTCTACATTGTATTGCCTTCTGCATATTACATCTAAGTGGTTATGTACAAGGGAAAAGTGTATAGTTTAAGAAAGATTATTATCATTCTTTTTATCTATTGCCAAGAACCTCCCCCCGTTTTTATACAATCATCATCATCATCATCATCATCATCATCATCATCATGACGGGCTCCTTGCCCGGACCAATGTGACTCTTCCTCTCCAGAGTTTCCTGTCTTCCATCAGTTGCCTCAGATCTTCAGGTTCACAGTTGGCGTTGTGTGCTATTTGTTGGATGTATGTGGATCTGGGTCGTCCTCCGCTTGCGCGTCCGTGTTGTGGAGTCCATAGCTATACATCACTCACCAATTCATGCTTGCTCCTCAGACAATGATTGGCAAATAGTAGGCGTTTTTCTCTGATGGTATTAGATATGGCAGGTAGGTTTCCATAAAGTTGCTGCTTAGTGGGATGATTTTTGCAAGATATATTTAATATTATTCTTTGCATAGTATGTGCCGTCTAGTTTTCTTTCCAATCTTTTGGTGAGTGTCCAGGTTGTAGCACCGTAAACAAGGACAGACTCTACCACTGCCCTGAAGAACTGCCTTTTCAGTTTGTCAGCCAGTCTCGAAATCCATACTGAATGTAGCCCATAAAATGCGATCCATGCTTTTGAGATGCGAATTCCGATATCTCTCTCTGTGGAAACTAAATCTAAATTTAAATCTCAAGCAAAAAAAAAAAAAAAAATTATACAATACCTTATTAAAATATGTAATAAAGAATGAGGGGGGTGTCTTTTGAGCAATATTGCATGAGGCCAAAAAGGGAATGGGGGAGAAATGGGGGGAGGCGGGAGTCATCCACTTTGTATATTCCCATAGCTAGTTTATTCCTCACCGTAATGCATTATTTACTCTGTGGGCCTAAGCTATTTAACATACCCCACGTGCGTTAACGTTTTTCAAAGTTTTATTTACAACAAAATAATAAACGATTTTTTATACAAAAACATGGAACATTTTTTTATTGGGCAAAACAAAAGTAAAAAAGTAAAAAAAAAAAAAAAAAGATTATCATCATGTTTATTCTTGCTTGGCCTTAAAGTCAGGTTCCAATATTTAGATTCGACATCGACCATTGATATGACAGAAAGTCTGTATTTTTTTTGTTTTTTTTATTGTTGCTTATTTTTTGTTGTTACAAATCTTTCACGAAAAACACTCGTCTAGCTGAATCCACTGTGAAAAATTTCCCCCACTCTATATCTGTGCCTAAATCAAAACGCGGATTCCATGAACAAAGCTTCTTTCTTAAAACTGCACGCCTGTGGAACTCTGTTCCGTCTGCCTGCTTCCCTCCGGACTACAACTTGGATGTCTTCAAGTCTAATGTTAACAAATTCCTAATGAACCGCCCCCTTAAGTAAACACTTCATCAAATCTCCTCACTAACTTAATGTACTTGCAATAACCCTTATCCCTGAGTGGCTTCCGGGCCTTGATAAGTGGTGATCACTGTGTAAAAAAAAAATAAAATAAAATAAAACTCAGGTTACGATGATTTGTGATTGGTATTTCGCCTATATCTATATTTATATAAGCTGAAAAGGAAATGGATAAAAAAAGATTGAAAAATACTGTTCGTATCTAATGTTAATGCTCATAATCAGTCTATGTGTTAGCTTAATTCTCTCTCTCTCTCTCTCTCTCTCTCTTTCTCTCTCTGTGTATATATACAGGGTGGTCAAAAAGTCAGGTAACATTTTAAAGAAAAACGATATTAGCAATACACGTATATTAAAGTTATACCTGAAAGAAAGAAGAATATAAATGACACAACACATAGATTTAAAATTAAAGTTTATATATTACACTCAAATATTTAAACAAATAATATTAAACGAATAGAGATTATAATGGATCATATTGTTTTTTCTACCTTTAACATGTTACCTGACTTTTTGACCACCCTGTATATATATATATATATATATATATATATATATATATATATATATATCAGATATCTATCTATATATCTATAAAAGTGAACGAGTCTGTGTGTCTGTGTGTGTGTCTGTCTGTCTGTGTGCATTTCCCTACGCATTCACTCTGTCAATTTTTAGTCTACAGACTCGAAATTTGATATACAGGATACTGAGATTTGGGAAAACCTTTGTGATTGGTTTTCCGCCAGAAATTTGTCTGCTAAGGGTTCCAAGTTCAACGATTTGGCCTTTGAGAACTCTACCCAACTCCTCCGAGAATTTTGGGTCTAAACACTTGAAATTTTAGATATAGGTTCCTT
>NC_136500.1:128717945-128987945 GCF_053919585.1 Euprymna scolopes | reverse complement strand
GCCTTCACCACGGCTTACAGGAGCCCTCTCTACCCCAATACACACACACACACACACACACACACACACACACACACACAAATATACACGGTGCTAGTTGACCGTTGACCCAGAAAAGAGTTCATTCGCCCTTTGGAATGTCATATGCTACTGGTACCATGTAACCCAGTACTACCTGCCTCATGGTCGGGTCACCGGCGACTAAACTGGTTCCCCCACCAGACTTGTTTGGTGAGGAGGGCGGCTAGTCTCCCTGAAGGATTAAAAACAAGACCACACACATACATATGCCTATACATATGTACACACACAAACACATGTAAAATACACAGGAAGGAACATTCCAAAAGCCATACGTAGTAAGTGATCAACGGCTGGACCGTTTTTGTCAGCTTTCCTTCCTGAACTTTTTCCTCCTTCCTTTTTTATTTATTTATTTTTTTTCAAATAAGTTTGTTTTAGACTCACACATAAGCAGTACATGCTGACTACGTTGATGTTGACGAACTCACACATAATTCCCCAAATAACTGAACGTACGACTCGACGATAAAACAACAGTCTAATTGATATGAAATTACGGACGCTTGGAATTTTTTTTAAATAAGTTATTATTATTATGCAATACGTGTTGATTATGATATACATACATACATACATACATACACACACACACACAAAGGTAATTGGATGCTAGGCTAAATGAATAATCGATTGAAACATTCAAAAATAAAGATGCGAAAATAGATAGATATAAATATCCTTAATCAACAGAAAACGGAAAATCCTCTGAAGGAAGAAATGTAGGCAACTCTTTTATCGCATGGTTTTCCTTAAAAGGGAAATAGATTACATATTCTTCATTAAAAAGTTTTTATTCTAGGTCTAATGAGAGGCCGTTCTTGTGAATATCTTCAAACAAATATAAGGTTTGAAATTATCCGAATGGCCGCTAAACATTTGTAAAGAACAATGAAAATACATTACTTGTTTCTATCAATCCCACTTTTGTTGTCTTGATTTTGTGAAAATAATATATATATATGTATATACATATATATATATATATATACATATATATATATATATGTATGTGTCAGGTCATGTCTTATGCTACTGGTACCATGTAACCCAGTACTACCTGCCTCATGGTCGGGTCACCGGCGACTAAACTGGTTCCCCTACCAGACTTGTTTGGTGAGGAGGGCGGCTAGTCTCCCTGGAGGCTTAAAAACAAGACCTTCCAAAGGGCGAATGAACTCTTTTTGTGGGTCAACGGCCAACTAACACCGTGTTTATTTGTGTGTGTGTATATGTGTATTGGGGTGGAGAGGGCTCCCGTAAGCCGTGGTGAAGGCAACCTTTCTAAGAGAAGCAAATCTCTGATTTAAAAAACCATAAAGCGGAAGACCAGTACCCGCATTAAGCTGGTCTGCAGTTTAATTTGTTGCTGGGTATCTTGTTCTTGCTTGTTGCTGGATCTCAACATGTTGAACCGAGAGAGAGACTTAGCTGTCGTACAAAGCTAAGTCTCTGTAACATCATCTTTGTATAGATACTCCCTCAGGAATTTGGGCTCATGGATTTTAAATGTCTGAGGGAGTGGCACTCGTCTGACAAGACGTTGCAATCATCATGCAATCATCATATATATATGTACATATTAATCGTTAATTCATTACCCACACGGCATCAGCCATATAGCGTAATGGTGAGACGCCTTGACTGTCATTTGGGCGGTCTAGCCTCACTGATGAGATGTGGAACAGCGAAACAGTGCAATACTGTATGTGGATGAGTATACATATAATAGTTATCTTTACGTTCAAGAAAAACTGTGCATTGTTTACAGTGAACAAAGTAAAATAAAGTCATGTTTTTTTATTACAGTAACTTTTCTATAATCTTGCCACAAATATAATTTATAAATTATATTTACACATAGTGTATTTATATTACAAGTATTAAAAATATCCTTATATCAATACAATAGCATGCGTGTTATTTTCTGTGTCCCGCTTACATCCGGGTCGCTTAATTTTTATATTCTTCCATTTCTTGTCATAAATAATTTTATGAAGATTCTTCATAAGTTTTGGTTTCGGTTATAGCTGATAGACTTAACCCATCAGTTTTATTTTTATAAATAATTTTATCAAGAATTCTTTATAAGTTTTGAAATCGGTTTTGATTATAACTGATGATCTCCAGTAAACTTTTTTTTATAAATAATTTTATCAAGAATTCTTCATAAGTTTTGGTTCAGTGGCTGAAGGAACACAATTTATATATATATATATATATATATATATATATATATATATATATATATATATATATATCGATTATGGAACAAAAAAAATATATATATATGTATATATATATATATATATATAAATTGTGTTCCATACTCGAAACTGATATATATATATATATATATATATATATATATATATATATATATATATATATATATATATTCATAAGTTTTTTCTTCGTTTTCGATTCTAGCTCATGCATCCAAGTCATATGGTTGTATGGTTGCAACTTTATAATATATAAACATCGATTGAACATTAACTGTATAATAATATATACGTCATCTTCAAAAATTAAAATGCCTTATTTAAGCGTTCTTTACGACCGGCTTTTCTTGGAAATAATGCCCAACGGAAGGGTAATACAACCAACATCAAATAAAAGCGAGAAAAGCGAGTGGGGGACACACGACATAGAGTGATAACGATGGAAACTTAATAAGAGATGGGTGGCTCAAAAAGCAAACCAACTACACAATCTAGTGAGGGAATATGTTTTCTCTTTTCTACGACCTCTTTCTATCAAAAGAGACATTGCCACACTCTTTCTCTTTTTCGATCCTTATTTTTATGACACGCGCTCTTCTCTGTCTCTAAATTTTACTTCATCAAATATTGATAGATGATTTCGTTTTCCTTCCAGGTATGGTCCGCTATACTCAACTTTTCAATATGTCTACACATTACGGCTTTTCGATGTTCGTCTAACCGTACGTTTAGTGGGCGGCACGGCTCACCTTTGTATAGTTTTCCACATTTACATCGAAGCTCATATACACGGCTCTTAGTCATGATTTTTTCTATAGAGGGATTGACTTGCACATGATGTTTCCAAAGAGACAAATCACTTCTCAATATTGTCCTGCTTTTATATGGATTACATATTCTTTGAAGTCTTTATAATAAACGTAATTATAGATAAAGACTTATGGAGCTCGTCACCTATCATCTATATGTTAATAGGATACCACGCGTGTTATTTATTTTGCGTGTAACGCTTACATCCGAGTGCCTGTCGTTTAATTGTTATGAACTTCTATTTCTTGTAATAAATAATTTTACCAGGAATTCTTCATAAGTTTTGGTTTCGATTTTAACTGATGGCACTTAGCAATCTATCTTTTTTATAAATAATTTAATCAAGAATTCTTTAAAGGTTTTGGTTTCTGTTTCGATTATAGCTGAAGGAACTCAAGTTATATATATATATATATATATATATATATATAGAGAGAGAGAGAGAGAGAGAGAGAGAGAAAATAAAAAAAGGAACAAACCGTATTATGTGTTCACCAACGTTTCGTCTTTATTTCGAGACTTCCTCTGAAATAAAGACGAAACGTTGGTGAACACATAATACGGTTTGTTCCTTTTTTATTTTCTCTATTTTGTCGGAATACTATTTCCATTATTTTCATCATATATATATATGTATGTGTATATAACTAAAAGTGTATGTCTGTCTGTGTACATTTCCCTACACAATAACTCTGTCAAATTTTAGTCTACAAACTCGAAATTTTATATACAGGGAACTGAGATTTGGGAAAATCTATGTGATCGGTTTTCAGCCAGAAATATGTCTGTTAAGAGGTCAAAGTTCAACGATTTGACCTTTGAGAATTCTACCTAACTCCTCCAACAATTCTAGGTATAAACAATTGAACTTTTAGATATAGGTTGCGTGGACATGGATCTAACTTAATAACTTGATTTGAGCCCAAAACAATAAATGTTATGGGGTCATAATAGGAGTCAAAGTTTAAAAAAAAAATTGATTTTTGCGGTCTCTACCGAATTACTTAGACAATTTCTGGTCTAGGGCAAGCTTTTTAATCAGTTTGGGTCGAAAATTTGAGCTACCAATATATAAATGTATGCGTGTATGTTTGCATGTCTGCCTAAAACTTTCGACGGAGGCGACGGATTTTCATAGGATCAGTATCGTTTTTAAGCTCGACCCTTCCGACGACAAATATCGAAATTTTGGCTAAAGACATTAATGTCTTCACCCTCAACTGGGCACTTTTTTCTACAGGAAGGGGTCGCTTTTTTCGCCAATATTTTCGAAAGTCATCCCCTCTTTTCGATTGTCTAGCCTTAATTTAAACTTATGTCACTTCCGGTTTGGTGGTGTTCGTAACAGTAAAGACATCACGTTTTCCCCTGTTCTTTTCCTGCTTTAAGGTACGGGTTCGAGCCTGCCTTCCTACTACCACTTTTTTTTTTTTGCTCAACACTCAATGTTTTAATAAAAAGTCAATTAAGTAATAGAATAGACAATTATTTTATTTTATGGTATTAGATTTTATAATAAAAATACATATATTCTTATATTTTCATTTGATTTACGTATTATTTCAAGCTTCAATCTTTGTTCGTCTTTGCAATACTCTGTGCAGAACTCTTATTCTACTGCGACTACAAATAACGTTACATTTTCCCTCTGTGTGCCTCATATCAAACTATTTTTCCATGAACAAAGTTTATTCCCAGAAGGCACCGCTTATCAAGGCGAAAGAGTCACTCGACGATAACTGTTAATGAGTGTCGGGTAGACCATGAGCCCACACCTTGATGACCGGAAATAGCGGAACTTGGGTAGGGGTTTATTATTTAAGGGGAAGACCCACAAAAACTCACGTATATTAGATTTGAAAACAACCGCGTTATAGTCAGATGGGAAGCAACCTCGCGGCATTGTGTCCCACAGGCTGACAGTTTTATGAAAGAAATTTTGTTCATGCAATTTTGGTTGTATTTTAGGCACTGTTAGAGAGTAAGGGGAATTATTAACTATGAAAAACATTACCACTGAACTGCTTCCCCTGAAGACTATATCATGGGCGTCTTGAAATCCAATTTCAACAAATATCATCATAAATCGTTCTAATACGTAAGCTTTTCAATAATTAAAAAATATTCTTCATCACTTAATTGAAAATCCGTTCATATAATTAACTATTTACTTGAAGAAGCTTTGAGCCTCGGTAGTAGTTAATAGAAATGAATTTATTAAACATAACTCAATCCCCAAATTAAGCAATATTTTAAAATGTGTTTTTGTAGCATACTGGTGCGTATATTAGGCCAGGTCGATTTGCAACTTTTTTCAGAAAATCAACATGGCACTAGTGATGATAGTTAGGATTTGATGTGATAAGAACATCTACCAAAAATTAGATTCCCATCTTTAACAGAAAATTGAGCATTTAATTTTAAAAATCGTGTAGAAAAATGCTGAAAAATCCTTCATTTTCATAGCATTTTTCACAACACTGACTTTGAAATTTCACTATTTTTATAAAATATTCAATTAAAATTGATATATTTATATGAAATACATTGAAAGAAAAATAAATACATGAATTATAATTTTAATTATGAATCACAACTAGCAAAATATCTCAACTTTTACTGCATTAATTAAACAAAAATTGTAAAAAAAAGCTAATTAGCAACTAAGTCTTTTAAATTTCACAATTCAAAAAGATATATGGAGATGTATTACACAATATAAAAACTTGATATAAGTTACAGAATCATGTATTTTACTTTTTTATTAGAGGCAATAATATAAACTGTTATAATAGAACTAAATTGTTCTGTATAATTTCTTTTTGAGGAAAATGAAGGTCTAATTTGCTGGCACGATGACTTTGTAACAGTGTGTCTATGTCTTGATTCCTGCCCATATACAACTTTTTGAGAAAAAATCAATCAAATTTGACCAGTGTGTGGCTGCAAAATTAATAGCAGTAACCTTTTTAATTTTTTTTTTTTTTTTTGAGGTGTTCACTATTTCTGGAAAAATAACACAAAATAAATTATTTGAAAACACGGATTTTAAAAAAAATATTTTTGCGATTTAATATGAATAAAACTAACTATTGTTTTGGATAAATTAAGAAAACTAATGCAATTTAATGAATTAATATTTATTTACCTAATGGACAAAATCATTTGAATGCCCTCTTCTCTCATATCGAATCCATCTGAGTTTATAATCGATATTATATTTTCCGGAAGTAGTACAAAAGCACTATATGTTGAACAGTTTTAAACAGTCATTTGGAGTTCAGTTAACTGTTTTGTTATCTGAATATTTTAAAATATAATGTTGTTGGTTAAAAAAATATTGTCGGTTTTGATCTCAAACCAACTGCATACGGTTGGATGATAAATTTGACCAAAAATGTTTAATTTATCATAGTGTTTGTTATCTTCCTTGATTCAAGGGCTCAATTTTCTAAGTTAACTTCTCCACAAGAAATGCCAACATCATACTCAAAAAGTAGCCTCTGGTCTTCACACTTAAATTATTTGTTTCTTCTGCTGTCAGATAATGATGATCGGGAGGGATACTAATTTTTTAGAATTCTTCTTGAGGCAAATCTTGATAATTATTGATACAATGCTTCCCCAAAGGACCAGTAAATGTTGTTAGGCTTTTTGTTATTCCATCAATTAATTCAAAAATTGCTGTAAATGGCAGTTTTTCTACTGGAACATGAAAATTGGAAAATGTGCACATTTAATAATAGCGCCAGATTATATAATAAATACCAATATATTATTTTATTTTCCACAAAAAAGGAACATAATTCCAGGTGAATCTATAGAATTAATTTTACCTCCTTGTTAGAAGGACAAGTGCAGATTATGTGCCTTGTTTGACAATTTTCTGTCTTGCAAAGTCATAACATCTCAAGACAGAAAGTTTACAGCTACAAGTTAATATATCAATCTTTTCACTTTGATTGCTGCAAGAAATCTGTTTGGCCCTCTTATAGCAAAATACATTGACCTTCTGTCCTATATAATATTACCTTAACAAGGGCAATTGTGGATTGACTGCTTGCCGAATACTAATTATTTACTTGGTAATTAACTTAGAAATCTCACTATTTTTATAAGTGGGGATAACTGTTTTCGAGGAAATAACTAAACTGGATGACTTGTCGTGAAGTTGGGGGTGCTGTTTCATCCAAATGACAAGGTGGACCAGCAAATTTTGTGAACTACGGGTTAAAACTGAACGTCGTGCTTTTATTGACATTCTAATCTGAAAAGTAAAATAAATACATGGATTATAACTGAAGGAAACTGTATTAGGCTATCTTCCAGTTTCATACGGAGAAACAATAATTAAAAAAAAAATTATAAGAAATAATGAAAAACTTTGTAGAGTTGAATTAGATGTATTGAAAAAAGAGGACCAAACCAAATCAGAGGCATAGTAGTGTTTAGTTTTGGCATTTTTAGCAGGTTTTAGCTCATCCTTCGATAACATGAATTTATTTATAAGGAGATCTATTCTTGTTGTAGCTGTGCCATTTTAAACGAGTGTTTAGAGTTTGAAAAGCCAGTGCTTGTGCATCTATATTACTATGCTATATTTAATAGTATTTTCAAGTTAAATTTAATTTTTATCAAATTTTTGTTTATTAAATTTTTAGGTGAAAGTACAGAATAGTTACAATACAACCTCCTTCCCATATTGAGAATGGCTTTCTAAATAACAAAGCTATCTTAGCACAATAACATAGATGCACAAATAACAAAAAAACCTTTAAAGGGGTTTCCTTATTTACTCGTATCAATCTTTGTGGGTTATCTGATTTTAAAACTATAATGTGAGAAGAAAAACACTGCTTAAAAACAATTACTCCCTAAAAATTAAAAAAAAGAATGTGACACTAATTTTCTGTAAAGTATTTTTTATTAAGTAGAAAAACTTGAAAATTTACGTGGTTATGTTTCGTAAAGAATGTGTAGAATAAAATTGTATGGACTATTATTTTTTTTGCTTTAATATAAAACTGGAGTATTACCATATTTTAATAAAAATTTCAAATAGAATTTGATGTAAAATATTAGGTTGGTGCAAAATTAATGTTTTGTTCGTTCATTTGAACGTCAAAAAAATGCCATTATTTTTGCACCAACATAATAGAAACACAAATTAAAAAAGATAAAACAAATATGTTTAAATTCACCGCAGACACTTTAAATATAATAATACATATTTTAAACAAGTCTTTTTCGTTTTTCCTTTCGAAATAATTAAGCCTAAATCGTAATGTGTTCAAATTAAATAATAAACAAACGTTAATTTTCAATATCAATAACGAGCGTGTTTTGCAACGGTGAAATCTAAAATGTTTCCACACAAAAAAAGTTCCTGAAATCAAAAAGCGAACTTTGGTCGCTGTTATTTAAAAAAAAACATAGTTTTGCCTTTACAGTTCATATTTATTTTATTAATTCATTATCCTCACTCATTTTATTTTTAAATGTAGTTTAAAACATATTCTAAATAATGATTCCATTTTCTTAACAGTACGGATTGTTTTGATGACGGGACGTTCTTGACAATTCACCGAAAAACTTTTAATCGCTTCAATTTTTGAACTTTTAAAGTCATTTTCTCAAGCAAAGATAACGATTTTAAGAAAAATATTTTGTGTAGGTGTTTTCCATGTCAAACCCCAACTATCATCACCATTGCCTCACCGGGGTTCCAAAATCGACCTGCCCGAACTAATAATTCAGCCTAAAAATCGTAATGTCTTTAAATTAAAAAAAAAATAAACAAACGTTAATTTTCAATAGGAGTAACAGGCGTGTCTTAACAACGGGGAAACTCAAAATGCCCGCCCACAAAAAAGTTCTACTATGGTCGCTATTATTTAGAAAAAAAAACCCATAATTTCGCCTTTACAGTTAATATTTATTTTATTAATTTGTTATTCTCACGTATTTTTGTAGGGAAACGTGCGACTTACCTAATTAGCAAGTGTGCATAATTCAACGGGTCGGTCATGGAATGGAATGAATGAAGAAGAAAGAAACAAATGTGTATATACGTAGCGTCTGTGGTTCTCTTTGTTTTATTTTACTTTAGCCAAAGTTCTCAAAAATTAAGGGGTTCCTTCTTGGGTCTAACACTTGATCTCTATATGAGATACATAGATATTCGAATGTTCACTTAAAGGTATACTTAATCTCTCAAAAACTGAGTTAAAAAAAAAAGTTTGGGATATAATTTTCCTCTCCTCAATTGACCATTTAAATACATCATAGTATACTTTTCTTGGGATTTCTTGGTAATACTGGATTCTTAGACAAGAATTACCTTGAATTGGTGTATCCGGCTTTGTACTGAAACTTGAGGTGTGACCAAACGTGTGTGGCCCCGACAGATCGCCGGCTCCCAACTCTGTGTCGTGGATATTTTGTTCAACTATTCCTCTTATGTCCGGATCGTTATTTTCTCGCTGGCGACTATGGATGGGAACACCCGTGGTTTCACAAAGTAGAAATATAATAAGTCGTGTAACAAAGAAAGGAAAAAAACAAAGCAAATATTTCACATATATTGGACTTGTGAGTGTGTGTGTGTGTGTGTGTGTGTGTGTGTTTTCTCCCTGTTCTATTGATGTTACGTTCGTCTGTCAGTCGCAATTCGTCTCTATTTCTATTTCGCAGTCGACTCTAAAAACTGTCCAACCGTTGTCGCAATCAACTCCTATCCGCCGCGAACGACATCTTGTTCTCAACAGACTGTCTTCTCCCCATTGGTACCTGAAGTCGCCCACACACCTCCCCCGGCCACTCGGAAGCTGCCTTTCCCTTGTCTTCTGTGGGCTTGATCTAAAAATATGTACAGATTCATTGTTCGCTACTTCCTATTTTATTGTTTATTTTTTGTTAAAAAATTATTTGTTATTGGACATTTTCTATTCCTGTGCCTATTGCACTTCCCCCCGCGTCTCGGCACTTAGTGACCCAAGTCCACCTCAGGTCCATTTTATAGTGTCACAGGGGTAAGATCAATTTGAGATAAAACTCATAAAACAAGTATGGATTAGTCATACTGCGGATCTTTGAACACTTTGTGATTTTGAATATTTAGTCATGTTTCCCGTAATAGCACCAAAGTTAAGCAACGTTGAGTCTGGTCATTACTTGTAGGGAAAAAAATCCCCATGTCGGGTTCTCCTAACAAACCCCTATCCAGCCTTAGACACTCGAGGATAGTGTCTAGTGCAGATAAGTGTTCATATAAATAACGTGTCTATATAGTACGGCATAATTACGTTGACACACTGGTTCCCGTCAGACCACCGAAGTTAAGCAAAGTTGAGTCTGGTTATTACTAAAATGGGTGACCAATTTGGGAATTCCAGGAGCTGTATGTATGAGGATGTCGGCACCTCCATGCAAGACTTACAAAAACCTAACGTCGTCACCTCCCCTGACGGGGATATCTATGCGACTGGAGACTGCTTGTGAATTTTATACTCCCATGAAACTTCCTCCTTTGGAGGAAGCCAGTTAAACTATATAGCGGATTGTGTAAGACTATCCCTTGTGTGTATTTATAAAAGGACAGCGCCTTATCTCTTCTGTGTGTAAGAAACCTTTTTGTAACCAAGATTTATAAATATAATTGTCCACCACCAGACAATAGGGAAATTGGACATCTGGAATAGATTTGATTTTTTTTCTTTGGCTTGAATCTTGTAATTGTGATACTTTTCCTCGAATGAAAACGCCATAACACCAAGTTACAATTCACAGATAACTTTATTCACGTTTCCCTCGGAGTTTGCCACGCTTCTCTTAATCTTTCATCTTCATCTTCTGTAGTTATGACTACTGAATGCTTACATGGACCGCAAAAGACCAGATCTCTTCGGAGTCAACAGCTTCAGTCCCAACTGAACCCCGGCCGCTCTACTTTCCCTAACTGACTGTTTACGCCACTATAACATTAATTTCGCTTTGTAAAAACCTTATCTTTTGTTTATGCGGACATTCCAACTGCATCACCTGAATTCCAGCCATATTTAATTATTGCGAAACCCTGTAAATATCATTGTTTCAAATATCTATCCCATTTCAACAATATTCCTTGCCAACGAAAACCTCCATTTAAATAACACTGTAACATGTCGCAGCGCCAGCTTTTGTTTCTTTGCGCTTTCTGAAAAACACAGCGCCCTTTGAGAGTCACAATATGAAACATTTAGTTTGATTAAATTAAGAAAAATCTCTAAGGAAACAAACGTTACTTAATTAAGTCTTATTATGATCATCAATATTAGTGTTAAATTCAACAAATGCTTTACCAAAACTAATTTATTCCACGCAAGTAAAATGGTGAATCATAAGTAGTTTGATTGTATTTTTTTAATTATTAATTCTCGTTAGTTAAGGTTTCTCTAGATCTGACCTTTAAGTTGATTTATTGTTACGAGGCATTTATCATACGTTTTTAATTGAACTCCAATCATTACTTCAACCTGTAAAACATCCACAACAAGAAAACATCTAGCAAAGTACTCTGTATTTCATTTCTCTGCACCTAAAAATAAACGTAGATTCAGCGAACATAGCCTTTTCCAAGAAATTACAATCTTTAGGACACAATACCAGAAGACTATACCCTATAACTCGTGACGGGATGTGTCTCCTAGCGGCGTCGGCTGCAGGGAGACAGGGTAAGGTACTCGTCAAGGATCCGTTCTTCACACTCAGCACGACAGGTGCGCGGCCAGGAACCGGCTCAGTACCTGTCGGACTGACGTACACCGCTTGGGTACTACCTAGGAGGTCCACCTTCCCAGGCCTTGCCACCCGGTTTTCGGGTGTGGCAAGTTCATTGCTTGTCATCTGAGGTGCCCCTACCAGGGAATGCCGACGGTGGTGCCCAGACAGTTTTTGTTGAAGCAAGAGTGCCCCTCTTTCAGGGGAGCCTGCCTACTTTTCATTTTCCCGACCTTGTGTCACACTTTGGTGCGGTGGACACCAGACAAATATCTACCACAGGACTATTTAGCTTCCGACTACAATGCTGTTCGCTATCAAAATAATCAAATGCTGTCCTTGTTTCTAATCTTTTGGGGTTCAAAGAAGAGTCTCAAATCTAATACACCATGCAGTATCAAATGACATCAACTTGCTGTTATATCGCCGTCATGTTGTATCCCTTGCATGCTTTTCAATTACCTCAATCGAATGTGTTGTAATAAATTTATAGCACTTGTACCTAGTCCACATACATACTGCTGATCAATTTGGATAAAAGCACATCCCACACGTTCACTATCAGCTTCCATAAGTGCCGGAAAGCTTTCTTATTTTAAAAGAAATTCTTCTCGCGGACTGCTAGACTTTGGAATTTTCTTTTCTATCCCCTGTTTTCCTGACTGTAATGACGTTTAAATTTAAATGTAATACGGACAGACATATCGCTTCTCAACTCCCTACATAGTGCACCTGTAGTCATGGTCCCAAATAGTAGTCGCTTTCCGTCCAAAAGAGTAATAAAAATATCATCTCATAAAAAAAAAAATCATCATGCAACTGAGAATCTCATGAACACTTATTCTCGAGCGGCTTCTTTGCCTTAATAAGAATATTTGCACATTAGAATAAAAGGTTGAAAACGCTTATTAAACAAGCGGAGTCTAGTATAAATATGTCATGATCACGTTGACACACCGGTTTCCCGTTAGATCACGGAAGGTAAGCAACTTGAATATTATCAGTACCAATATGGGTGACCATTTGTGAACTCCAAGTGCTGTATGTGCTATTTGCTTATCCCGGCATTGTTTCTATTCGTCCTGGACTTCTCCTTTCCACTGCACTTAAGCAGTGCCGATATAGCAGAGGTGAAGTAGGAGATTGCGCGACCCTTACCTTATAATTACACGCGCAACTACCTTTACAGGGATATCAATTGTCTTTAGAAACTGAACAGAGGCTTCCAACATAATTGCGACCAGATATTTTTATTAGAGGTTCTATCCTTCTGTCTACCTGCCGTGTTTAAGTGAGAAAATATCATTTTCATGGCTAAACGCGAGGATTTCTCACCTCCCGCAAACATTATCGCTTTTTCGTCTTGCAATGTGAGTTGAGGGGCGTTGGGTG
Organism: Euprymna scolopes; assembly: GCF_053919585.1. Lineage (NCBI taxonomy): Eukaryota > Metazoa > Mollusca > Cephalopoda > Sepiida > Sepiolidae > Euprymna > Euprymna scolopes. The sequence goes on along the minus strand of NC_136500.1, from coordinate 128,974,680 downwards.
GGGGCGTAATAATTGGAAACATATTCACGTGCTTTATTGTTTTCTCGCGAGTTGCACAACACGAGATTTGAAAAAGACTACAGTTTGAGGAAACCAATCGTTCGCGCAGATATCGAATATCGATTATAGAAATGCCTGCACGATTTTCGATCACGAGTTCCGTCATTTTTCCCTTTATTATTTTGTTTGTGCTCATTTGCATGGCAAAGGAGAAGGTCGTTTCTTGTGGGATTCGAAAAAGACACGAATCGAACCACTCAAAGGAACAATGACAAGAATAATGACTGAAGAAAAAACAAAGCGTTTACACTTCTATCTATCTATCTATCTATCTATCTATCCCTCTCTCTCTCTCTCTCTCTCTCTATATATATATATATATATATATATATATATATATATATATATATATATATATATCCCTTTGCGCTTCTTCGTCTTTTGTCCATACTTCGCCTCCTCCCATCTCTATCACACACATTTCTACCACGTAATTTCTATGTAATTCATCTGTCTCCATCTATTTTAAACGATCTCTCTCGCCTTTTATGTCTCACTGCATCTATCTCTCTTTATCTCTCTCTCTCTCACTCTCTCTCTCTCTATATATATATATATATATAAATATATATATGAATACTTCATTTAATCACATAACTTAATATACGAAGATATAATTTTATGCGTAAATTTTCAGTATTTACTTCAACAGTGCTCATAACATAGGTAGAGCTAGGGAATAAGGTATATACATATGGCAGTTAAGCTACATAGAATAATCCGTGTTTCATTCTCGTGATAATACGTCAGGCTTATGCATACGCGGAATATTCTGTGTAGCTTAATGGCCATATATATTTTCACAACTTACTCTCTCTCTCTCTCTCTCTCTCTCTCTCTCTATATATATATATATATATATATATATATATATATATATATATATATATATATATATTGGACTTCCCGGTTGATTTCGACGTATGAGGTCTTGACACCCTAAACATGTTTAATTGGATGTAGCATGCTTACATCTAGTCAATCGTAAATGGCATCCGAGTCCTCCAAGAGATCTGCGAACGAGCCCACAATGCAGGCAAGAATGAAGATTGCGCAAATGATCGGCTTGGATACTTACAGATGATATTTATCCACCGGACGCGTATTTAAGCAATTAAACGAAGCCCACTATTTATGTGTTTGTAAACAAATAATGTTTTGAGTACTGTCTGCGACGGGCGGGTGTGGATTTAATACACACTCAAGGTGAAATATTTTGCAGCACTGATTTGTGGTCCGGTAGTTAGAGTTATCCACTGTCAACGCAACAGTTGTAGGTTAGATCCACGGCTGGGGAAAGATGTATATCTAGCCACATTGATGAGTTGTGATACAACGAAACAGTACTGTATGTGGATGAAAAATATATATATATATATGTATATATATATATATATATATATAACTACTTAATTTACTCACATAAAATTAATATACGAAAGTATAGATTTATGCGTAAACAAAAAGTGCTCAATAAGTAGGTAGAGCTAGTTAGTAATTTATAAAATATATATGGCGATTAAGCTATACTGAATATTCCGCGTTTCATCCACTCTCTTACATAAGCTTGAAGAGTCCTAGAGTGGATGAAACGCGGAATATTCAGTGTAGCTTAATCGCCATAAATATACATTATAAATTACTATATACATACATATATATATATATATATGTATGTATATGTATATATATATATATAAGGTGTCGTAAGCTTGTACTCTTTCGTGACGTTTTCGAAAAGCTTGAACTCTGCTCTTGAGCGTTTTTATTGAAGGTAGAGATGCTCAATATGTGGAATGAACTTAAGGAACGTGTAGTCAATGTAGATGTCAAGGATATTAAAGAAACAACTAGACAAGCGTTTACCATATAAATGATGTTCCGTCTGATCCATACGCTTCTCAGAAGACCTAATATAGAAAGGGTTTTAGAGACCCAAGAGATTGTTACGTTTTGAATATCAAACCCTGTTTCGATATGATGTCATTTTTACTTCTACGAAAAGCTTATGTTTTATCAGCACTACTTGATTGGTCGATGTGTCGATTAAATACCAAAGATCAGATATTTATATAAAAAAAATTTACATGGGATATATTTCGCGTTTAGAAATTCTACAGTATACTTTTCTAAAAATACGTTCAAATTGGCGGAACGTGTCGAGACTAATGTGGGGTTTGTATTACTGTACACATAGATTCGAAAAAGTTGTCAAAAAACAAATATATAACAAATAAATGTTATCAAAGGCAAGATAAGTTACTTTTCTACCTAACTGGATATATTTTTCGTGGTTTTATTCAATGTAACATGTTTATTCAACTCAAAAAGCATACAGTGTTTACTGATGCATTGGAAAATTCAAAATGGTTCCCGACTCTCTCTTTAACACGTTAAGTTCAGGGAAAGGTATTATAAATAATAAATTAGACAAAATACTGTTAGAAATTCGCTCATTATATGTTACCATGACATAAGTTGACATATATTCGGTGTTTTTTTAAGAGTATTTGTCTAGTTTATTATTTATAACACCTTTTCCCAAACTTACCACGTTAAACAGAGTGTAGGGCGCCATTTTGAATTTTCCAATACATCGGTAAAAACTGCATGTTTTTCGAGCTGAATAAAGATGTTACATTGAATAAAAAAACAAAAAAGGTATCCAGTTGGGTAGAAAAGTAAGTTATATTGCCTTTGATAGTATTTATTTGTTATATATTTGTTTTTTTGACAACTTTATCGAATCTATGTGTAGAGAAATACAAACCCCTGATGTGCTAAAAGTCGTGTGACCTGCCGCCGTTACAGGTGAAGTGCTACGATCACGGACCCACATTACTGACGATGACTAAGGATAGTTTTTTCTGTTTTAATTTTCAAAAAATGAATGTCACGTGTTCATTAAACTGGTTCAATAGTAACTGGATTGAATTTTCCGTAAAATAAAAAAATATATTATTTTTTAAAGCGTGAAGTTTAAAGGAACATTTTTTTTGCCGGGGGAAAAACTGTGGTGTTTTCTATCTTTTTTTTTTTTTTAGTTCTGATTTTTAGTATATTCAATTACTTATTCATACGTGATTTTTTTTTATACGTGATATTTATTTTTATTTATGCACTCATTTTCAAATAATTTTTAAAGAGATTGCCTCCCTTTGCACAGTGAACTATTGTAAAACGGCGCAAAAAATGTGTTCTGTAAACAGCTATCTTGTTGCATAACCCAATACATACTACCGATGCCTTCATGCTCCAGATAGTAGACCCCCTACATCAAAATAGCACTTACCTTACACTGGGTTGATTAGTCAAGGCCTTGGATATGACCTTAAACTATATCCGATGGTGAGGCCCCAGTTTGCGGCTTTTAGGAGTGTGGAGCCACCCGTTAATTGTCATTGCTCCCAGGTCCACTCTGACCCGGAATGGTAGTACCTGTTAGGATCCCAACTACGGGTTAAATAGACACCGACTTAAAAAAAACAAAAAACAAATATACTCTATTAAAAAATTGTTCTTCAAAATCACTGGATTCAGCATTAAATAACCTGAAAAGGGTTGATATGCCGTAAAACAAACAAACAACCATTAGTAAAAAAAATAAAGATATTTCTCGATTTTGGAGCGTGTTCGAAACCTTTTTTTGCTTTTGTCTTCCTTTTATTTTAGGGGGACGTTTTGGATTCTATTTTTCTGACATTTTTATTTTTTATTACTGTAGATGCTTCATATGTTGAGAGACTAACAAATCATACGACTATTTTTTTAATAAAACGCATTTTTAAACTCAAGGCCTGAATTCCATCCAGAAAAATACTCATTTTCATTCATTTTGATTCAGTTTGTATTTGACTACATTTACGCCGGTTTCTTAAAAAAAATTTGTCGGTCAATTAATTTACGCCGCTAAAGTACAAATTTACCCTTTATTACATTGCTTACGTTTTTGAAGATTTGTTTTTGTTTACTTTTTTCACAACTCATTATTGACAATGCTCTGACATTTTTCTATGTCCTTTTTTACCTTAGGTCCACCTACACAATTTCCTTTTAAACTGCCGACTTTTATAAGTTTTAGACTGAATAAGAGAATCTCTGTTAACTTTGGCGGAGATAAGTAGTTTTCGAGATATAATGACAGGCATTATTCACTGCCATTTACTGTTCTACACACGCACGATAAACAAATCTTCTTCTCTCCGAACGACACTGCCACCCAATTTCCCCCTGCCTTTGCGGGTGAGTATGCGGACAACGAATATCAAGGTAAAATTTGGAGCAAATAGTTTGACAATCTCCACTCATAACATTGGGTGTCTATTGCGAAAGTCGTTCTTAACATAGAGAGATTGGTTGTGTCTATTCCATACGATGTTCTTAACATGAGGACGTTGGGGGTGTCTATACAAAGGCCATTCTGAACATTAGGATATTGGGGATTGGCTACCAACAACAACCGTAGTATAATTTTTAACGAGAGGAGGCATACTTCCACCAGGCAACGCCGGTAAACGGGTCCTGCTAGCATTGATTATTTATAGTTTTAGTATAAATCGAATCGTTTTCCAGTATTTTTTCAATTTAATTTCTTAAATAAATAATAAACAAATTTTAGTCTTTTACAACCATGAAACCACAAAATGTTTAATTACTGTTGTTTCACACAATTTCCCATTTTAATTATTTTTTTAAAATTAATATTGAATCTGTTCAATTTCAGTTTCAGTAAAAATCGTTTTACTCTTTTTTTGTCTTTTTATCGACAATATGACTGTTAGACAGATCTTGCTTGCTAGGACCTCAAAAATAATAAAACAATTGAAGTGTGAAATATTCGTAAATCATCATTAAATCCCAGGCAACATCGACTCTCCTTGCTTGTCTTAGGTAATATACGAATTCAGTTAAAAAAAACATTGCAAAATTAAGAAAAAATGTATCATATTATTTTCCAACGTTCTCTCAAGATAAAAGCAACTCTTTTCGTATTGTTTTATTTTTGGGGGAGGGGAAGGGCAAATGCGTAGTTGAGCGGCGTAAATTATTTGTCAGACAAAAAATTATAAAAACTATTTATTTTTTTATATAAAACTATTTATTTTTATATAAAACTCATTATTTTTATATAAAACCCAAAAATTATTTTTTTTTATTATTTCTTAATCATTTTTTATTAGATTGAATGTACGACTATCGAGACCGCCATACTGTATTTTTTTTTTTGTTAAATCTCTTATTTACGAAAGTCCCGAACGTGTTTCCATGTTTCTGGAAGTGTCTCGAAATAGTTTGATTAAATGAAAAATTAGTGTTTTGTATTGATGATGAATAGAGTTTTTATAGAAACATTTCTACCGATGATCAATCTAGAAGCGCTCTTACTTTTTTTCCGGCAGACTTCACAATCTAGTGGAGAGTGACGTTTTATGTCTGTGCAAAAGATACATTACTTATCTTCCTCTACTCCATTATCAAGAAGTTAACTGATTTTGGTTTCAGTCCATCGTTTCCCATTGTAAGAAATATACAGCGAGAACTCATATTACTACCTCAATTGAAAATAACATTTCTTTTCTACTGCGCATGCCTAACATCAAACACGATTTCTCCCCGAGAGCTTACTGACTGCAGAACACATTATTACGGATTACTTCCCAACGAACTACAGTATGGTCGTTTTCAAACTCAGCTTAAGCAAATACCTGTCATAGACCGTTTTAAGCTAAAAATACACGGAACAAGAACGAATATTGTTCAAATGATTCTATTCGATACGTACGCTTAGCGATGAGAAATAATGTTGCAAATGAGTTCGTTACAAGCGAACTGATATCCGGACAGACAATGCCACTCATAACGATGCGTGGTCAAATGTAATCAACTACTGACTTTAACCTCAAACTCATTGATTTCATTCAATATTTTGGCGATGGGAAAGAAACAAACGTGTAAGCGATAAACGGATCAACGAAAACAACGTGTCCTCGATGAGAGGGGGGGGTGAGCACCGAAACCTTCTTATATATGTAAATTTTATATCTTCGATGACTCCGTTCAGTCTCAAGAGACAATGGTAACACCCTGTAGGGTTAGCTGCGCGAGATATTCTGAGGCAAAGGTTGCGCAATCACCTACCACATCTCTCCTGAATTGATACTGCTTGAGCTCAGTGACAAGGAAAACTGTTAGACAACTGGAAACAATGCCGAGATGAACGGAGATGAACGGAGAGCACATACAGCGCCTGGAATTGCTTAATTGTCACCAATTTTAGTACTGAGTAGACTCAGCGTTGCTTAACTTCGGTGATCTAACGGTTACCGGTGTGTCGACGTGATTATACCGTATATTTTATGCGACATATTTCATACGATTATAAGTAGAATACCTATCTATAACTATATCTCTACTATTGATAAAATTCTGAATGTTTATTTATTTATGTATTTATGTGTATGTGTGTATATATATATATATCAATAAACCTTGAAAACGGATGCTCTGAATTAAAAAAAAATCCTTTTTTTTTTTTTTACCTGAAAGGTGTGGATCCCTAGATTGTACTTATTTATACATGGTTCGTAACAACGCCGAGTCACACAAAAAGCCTGAAATAAGGATTTTGTGCAGTTTCGTTTTTTTCCGCAAAGGTAACTTGCCCATGTCCACGGAATTTAGCACTGTCTGTATACAGTCGCGTAACATCTTTCGGCACACGGACAAGAAATGTGGGGCAATGGATAACGCGTCTGACTACGGATCAGGAGAGTTCGGTTTCGAATCCTGGTAAGTTCGTAATAATTTTAACCATCATTTTATCCAACGTTTACTCATTATCCTTACCCTTAGTTAAGGTATTTTTGTTTTTTCAGTGATTTTGTTTTGTGCATATGGAAATTTCCCATACTCCAAGTTCACAAGGTAAGCGTTGATAGTAAGACGATGTTTAGTGTACTTGATGTTGAGTGTACTTGATTTTGTGTTTGATTCGGCGTTGTATGTGCCGCACGGCGCAGCTGCTAGTATATAATATTTATCTTAGTCTATCTGTTTGTCTGTCTGTCCGTTACATTTTATATCGGAAATAGTGTGGCGGATCTGAGTGAAATTTTGTAAGGACTTTAATCATAAGGTACAACGAACTAACTATTATGGTATCCGTCCGGTGCACAAGTATCCATGGGAATTTATATTTGATACACAATAAGCACAAATTTAACCATATTAAACCATTCATCTAACGCAAAGTTATCTATAAACGCTACCCATTATTAACTAGCATTTTGTTTATTTATAAAATATCAAGCATAATATATGTTTATATACTTTAATCTCTTCGCAATCTTATTAATCAACCATTATGAATTTGAAACATATCTGCTAGACGAAAGAGGTTATTATGTTGAGTATTTCATTTACATGGAAGTCACCACTTATCCAGGCCCGGGGGCCACTTGGGGATACAGTAATCAATGGGACAATATCGTAGTAATCGTTAGTAATGGAGATCTGATAAAGTTTCTTACTTAAGGGGGCGGTTTATCAGGAATTTGTTTATGTTGGACTTGAAGACATCCAAGTTGTAGTCAGATGGGAAATAGGCAAACGGAACAGAGTTCCAAATGCGTGCAATTCTAAGAAAGAAGCTCTGTTCATGGAATCCACGTTTGGATTTAGGCACAGATAAAGAGTGGGGAAAATTACTGATAGTGGTTTCAGCTAGAAGGGTGTTAATTATGAAAGATTGGCGACTGGAACTAGAGATTGGAGCTCAGACGAGTACTTGTCATGGAAATAACGATAAAATAAAGACAGGCTCGCAACGTTCCTTCTGTGAGAGAGAGGTTGGAGGGAAGAGAAAAGAGCATCCCTCACTATGCTACGAGGTATATTTTGTACTTTGTCAAGGCAGGGTAGGCTATTTTTAGCAGCTCCGTCCAAGATGTGGCAGCAGCACTCCATCCTTGGACGTGCTTGGCGCTTTATTTGGATTTAGCTTCAAACAAAGAGGATGAAAAGGGTGTGTAGTCCATTTGTGAAGGTTCAGCATTAGGTTTTGTGAAATTTAAATAATAGACATCAGTTATTACATACTTCGCGAACGTAAGTTTTATTTATTTATTTTAAAGGATTTCGGGGAACACAGTATGAACAGTTTTGCGTTGAATTTATTATCATTAGTAGAACTATGTCAACAGCATATTCTTTCCTTGTTTTGACTCTCGAGTATATATCCGACACAGATAGACACAGTTAATCAATCGAGAACCACATCACTCTATATAAAAGCATATAAGTTATCAACGGATACACACTCGAGAGTCAAATTAACGAAAAGAATATGCTGTTGTCTTAGCCCTAGTCATTAGACACGAAAAAGATTCCCTTCATTCCAATTTTATCTAACCTTATGTGGATTTTACCAGCTTCCCCCAAAGAAGGAAGTTTCATGGGTTTATGAAATTCACAAGCGGTTCTCAGTCGCATGTTTATCCCTGTTAGGTATTCGTGTGTGTGTGGGGGGGTGACGACGTTGGGTCTTTGCAACTCTTGCAGCGAGGTGTCGACGTCCTCCTACATACAACGCCTGGACTTCCCAAAATGGTCACCCATCTGGTACTGACCAGGCTCAACTTTGCTTATAATTAGTGATCCAAGGAGAACCGGTGTGTCAACGTGATTATGCTGTACCCTTACGATTGCTAATGTTAAGCCGTGTTAAGCCGTAACTTTTATAGATCTTCACGAATCAGCATTTGGATAAAATCATTATAAACGTAATGTTTAGTGTAACTATATTCTGATTTTAAGTCAGACTGTTTAACAATAGAGCAACTACATCGGAGTTGTTAAACTTTAGGATAAGGTGGTCACGTCGACGACAGCTTAGTGATCGTTTTTGGTGGGAATTGGGCTAAAATTGACTATCTAAGAACTTGTTCACATTGGACTTCAAGACAGTCAGCTGAGAAACAGGCCAATGGAGTTTCATGGAAAAGTTTAATTTAGGAACTGATAGAGCGTAGGGAAATTGTTGGTAGTGGCTGTAGGTTAACGAGTGCCAGTTGTAAAGGTTTTGCGGAAGGATCGTTTAATGAAGTTCAGACGAGTATTTGCGGTGAAAATAACGGGAGAGCAGTAATGGAATCGTAACGTCCTTTCGGTGGAAGGAGAAAGGGAATCGCCTACTGAGTTTCGGAACCTGGTGATGTCAAAGAAAGATAGGATGTGGCAACGGTACCCCGTTTAAGGGTGGGATTAGCTTTTATACAGTAGGATGATTGCGCAGAGCATGAGATACTCCTGCACCGGCAGAGTGACGCGACCATTTTCCCTGTGACATTGGAAACAGATTTGATGTACCTCTTCTATTTAAGGTCAGGATCGAAGGTCAGTCCAAGAAACTTGTCGAAGGTATGCGCTTCTATGAGAGATACTCATATCAATTGTTATCAAGTGGGCATAAGGGTATATATATATATATATATATATATATATATATATATATATATATATATATATACATACGACCAAACAGTTAATAAAACATGTTAAAAAACACTTTGAAATCAGTTAAAAACATATACAATCTGAAAAGGAAACACTAGATAAGTGGATAGTCCTTAATCCGCGGAGTTTAAAAGAAATACTTTCCTTCTCATCAGAGGGTTGGAATTAGCAAAATGCGGGATCGGATTTTGCATGCAGAAGTATTTGATGAAACAACAAGTAAGTCAAAGATCTTACTTGATAACAAAAAAAAGTGAAGCAGAGGGAATATGGTAAAGAAAAAGGTGATTACGAATGAATGGATAGTCTGATGGAAGATAAATAATCCAATGACGAGGAAAATTGTGAATTCGAGAGAGCAAGTTGATACATTGATTGCAGGTGATAAAAAAATTAAAAATTAAATAAGTTTTTTTACATAGTTTTGAAGGTTAAACTTCTTCCAAGGCTATATATATATATATATATATATATATATATATATATATATATATATATATATATATATATATATAAAGTGAACGTGTCTGTGTGTCTGTGTGTTTGTCTGTGTGTCTGTGTATATTTCCCTACGCAATAACTCTGTCAATTTTTAGTCTACAGACTCGAAATTTGATTAGCATTGTACTGAGATTTGGGAAAACCTAGATGATCGGGTTTCGGCCAGAAATTTGTATATATATGTGCATATATTTTGTGATCCGTTTGCGGCCAGAAATTTGGCTATTAAGGGGTCAAAGTGCAACGATTTTGCCTTTGAGAACTCTACCAAACCCTATGACAATTTTGGGTCTAAACACTTGAAATTTTAGATATAGGTTTCTTGGACATGGATCTAACTAAATAACTTGTTTTGAGTCCAAAACTATAAATGTTTAAGGGTCATAATAGTGGTCAAAGGTAAAAAAGATTGACCGTGTTTTTTCACAGCATACACCTCCAAACACCCGGGCAACGCCGGGCACCCATGCTATTATATATATATATATGTGTGTGTGTGTGTGTGTGTGTGTATATATATATACATATCCATGAATATCTATAAAAGTTAAGGCTCCATATATATATATATATATATATATATATATATATATATATATATATATATATATATATATATATATAGGATGGCCCACTTAAAAATAGCTCGGTTTCTCTAATCTTTTTATCTTAACGACCATCTGACACCACAAGACAAAATGCAATACTTTTTTAAACAAGATGACGCTACATACCACATGTCTCACAAATCACTGACACGAGTTCATGGCCACCATGTTCCCCGGACTTGTCATCATGTGGTTTTTATCTCTGGGGAACTTTAAAACAAAAAGTTGATGCAAATAATCATCACAATCTAGACCAACTAAAGGAGAACATTACCAACGCTATCACAAGAATCACCAGAGATGATCTACAGGCAGTATCTGCAAACGTTGTCAAACGTGCCCAGAAATGCATAGATGTCAACGGAGAGCATTTACAGAATCTTGTATAACATTACATGTGATTTCAACGATGGTATAAGTCATTGAAACATTTTCTGGGCTACTTTTAAGTGGGCCACCTGTATATAAACTGTGATTCTCGTATTATTGCAGATAATAATTTTGTTAGTAACTTCAATACTTCAATTAATCATGAAAAATTGAAATTTTGCACACTGATAGAGTACTTTGAAGAATGTAAGATACCAAAATGTCTTTCAAATCTATATGATATTTTAAAGGTTATAGGCATTTATGTTTCTGGCTGCCATTTTCGCTGATTCTCGGTTTATTGTAGGCTTGTGAAAATTCCCCAAAAGGGACGTTTGGCTGCTACTGAAAAACAAAAGGATTGCAACACGCTTTACAGAGGGGTTGACTCTTCTGGGTTTAGTCAAGGAACTGGAAAAGGATAAGAAAACCTTGGTTTCTTTTGTGGAGAAGCCCTACGCCACATCACGAAAAGATCCGAGCACAAGAAGAAGCATTTCCCCTCATGATATGCGAGAAATACGCAGGCAAGTCAATAGGGAACCAAATGGCATCAGCGCCTCCATTTTTGCCAAAGTTGGCATTCGTCCGCTCCCCAGAAAGACCAGATGCAGTGTATAAAATGAAAATGCCAGGAACGTGAAGCCTATTTCCATACCTCCCTTAAATCACACTCATAAGAAAAAAAAAACGTATTCCGTGAGCAGAAAAATACATGATGGATGGGCTAAAATTGGAGTCCTATCTAAGCTGCTATCCCACATCGTGTTCGTCGCCAACAAAGAGGGTGGGAGTTATGTTTTGGGCGGATCTCATAGGCGATTCATTATTAGAACTTTTTCGGGTGCCTGAATGTGTGAAACTCACAAACCAAGCATGAATACAGTTTTAAGATGAGCATTTGTCCCGTTGGTTGTTCAACCTGCCTTTACTTCGTTGATGTAAGCTGATTTAGCAAATGCTACGACTTTTCTGGGGATCAAGAGCGAGACTCTCAGGAATTCGGCGCCTTGTTTCCCTGATTTAAACCCAATTGAGCAGTCCTGGTAAATTTTGAAGAGGTAGCTTTATGAAAGAGAACAACAATTTACATAAAAACGCGCCCTCTGGAATAAAATTGTTGAAGTCGCAAGTACCATAACGTCTTCTCAAATCAACAGATTGATTTCATCTGTTGATAGCAAACTGCTAAAGCTAATGACAAGGAATGGGAGCTATGTTGATAAATAATTTGCTTTTGTCTTACGTATCTAGTGAATTCTTTCTGACTTTCATCCATACTGTTACTTACGATTTAATTTATTGAATAAAATAAGTTAGATAAGCAAAAGTATGGCTTTATTACCTTTAAACTGTATTTTTTACAAACCTGCACTAAAGCGAGAAACAGTGAAAATGGCAGCAAAAAATAAAAAATTAATAAATAAAAGCCTACAACTTTTGAAATACCATATAGATTTAAAAGATATTTTGGTAGCTTATATCCTTCGGAGTACTCTATCAGTGTGTAAAATTTCATTTTTTTATGATTAATATTATTGAAGTTATTAACAAAGTTATATATATATATATATATATATATATATATATATATATATATATATATATATATAGTAATTTATAAAATATATATGGCGATTAAGCTACACTGAATATTCCGCGTTTCATCCACTCTAGGACTAAGCCTGAAGAGTCCTAGATTGGATGAAACGCGGAATATTCAGTGTAGCTTAATCGCCATATATATTTTATAAATTATTAACTAGCTCTACCTATGTATTGAACACTTTTGAAGTAAATACTTAAAGTTTACGCATAAATCTATACTTTTATATATTAATTTTATGTGAGTAAATGAAGTAGTTTATCTCGTCAGATCACCAAAGTCAAGCAACGTTGCGCCTGGTTAGTACCAAATGAGTGACCATTTGGAAATTCTAAGCGCTGTATGTGCTCTCCGCTTATCTCGGCATTTGTGTCTAGTCGTCTTGTACACACACTTCGTTTGCCACTGGTATTTAACAATGTCGACTCAGGAGATGTGTGGTTGGATATTGAGCACTCCCGGCCACGAAAATTTCACGCTCAGCCACTCCTTCATGGGTAACCATTGTCTGTTAAAGGCTGGAAAAGGCCTATCTATCTATCTATCTATCTATTTATCTATTTATCTTTCTCTCTCTCTCTCTCTCATATATATATATATATATATATATATATATATTACTATGGTGTTATTGCTAATCAATGTCATAATGCCACTCATGGGTAAGAGTTAATGAGTGTCAGCTGACCAGTGGCACAACATCATGATGATCGCTATTTGTATAAATTATGTAGAATTTTATTATAAAAAAAAAAACCCACAACTTAACAAGAACTTGTTTGATAGAAGACCTATCTTCTTTTTTTTTTCTACGCAATCGGTACATCATGAATTATGTAAGCATTTTCTTCCCTCCCGCACCTACTCACTTTTTTGTCCAGAGGAACGTTCAACTCTATTAAGATAAAGACGTTATCTTTTATTCATGGCAATCTCTTCCTGTTCTTGTGTTTTTGTAGAAAAGTGACTTTGGCATTTCGAAAACAAAGCAAAATATTTATTTATCTAATTTGGGCTATCTTTAAACTGCACCAGAGCATCCAGAATATCTATTTACTGCTGATGCAAGCATGATAAATTCTTTGAAAAGGTCGCCCAGTTAATGCGATATACGTAACGCAATGCACTGGGTAAGCGCTTAGACTAGCAATGCTCGGTGCGATGCGTATCATCCGTCGACGCTGACAAGATCCATCTTGTTTTTGGTGTTTAAACTCAGATCAGGATGTGCGATTTGCGTACTTAAACGCGTAAATGACCCACACATAAAGTAAATAAAACGAGATGAGGATGTGAGAGTTGCGCACCGAAACGAAATTAGAGAAAAGACAGCTTGTTTAACGACGTATGCGGCCGAGAGGAGACTGAAATAACAAAGTGCCTAACTTCGCGGAAATTGTTTACAATCTGTTTGATGATAACGGAAGCTAATCTCATGCACTGCGAATGGGAAACGTATTATGTTACTCTTTCTAGAAGGGATAATACTACTACTACTACTACTACTACTACTAATAATAATAATAATAAGAAGAAGAAGAAGAAGAAGAAGAAGAAGACAAACAACACCATCAGTTCTACTACTACTACTACTACTCATAAAAAATATATAATGGTATCAATACCTGGCCCTCGAGCGAAGATCATAGTGTATTATCTGTTTTGATGCGTAATTAGTCCTTTTTTTTACACAGTGATCACCACTTATCAAGGCCCGGAAGCCACTCAGGGATAAGGGTTATTGCAAGTACGTTACGTTAGTGTGGAGATTTGATGAAGTGTTTACTTAAGGGGGCGGTTCATTAGGAATTTGTTAACGTTGGACTTGAACACATCCAAGTTGTAGTTCGGTGGGAAGCAGGCAGACGGAACAGAGTTCCACAGGGGTGTAGTCAATGTAGCGGAAACCCTTCATACCGAAACAATTACTATTTATTTAGACACTGTCAGAGTGCTCCCTTTTGGGGGTAACTGGTCCCCCCCACATTAAGAAACTTCCTTGTGTCTGATTTGCTTTCGTGGGGGAGCAAACAAATACCATCTGTTCTGCAGATGCTAGACTTCAATTTTTTTTTCATATGAATGGATAGTCCGGTGAAGGGTAAAATTCATATGAAATCTTTTTATCATTTTTCTTTTACCTCCTATTCCCCTTACCTCACCCTTTTTTTTACCAAGTAAGATCTGTGACTTACTTGTAGTTTCATTAAATACTTTTATATGCAAAATCCGATCCTGCATTTTGCTAATTCCTGCCATCTGATGAGAAGGAGGTTATTTCTTCGAAACTCCGCGGATTAAGGACTATCCACTTATCTTGTGCTTCCTTTTTTAAAATTAAATATGTTTTTAATTCTTTTTCAAGATGTCTTTTAACATTTTTTATTAATGATTTGTTCATATATATATATATATATATATATATATATATATGAAAGCAAGTAGTTAATAAAAAATGTCAAACAACACTTTGAAAAGGAGTTAAAAGCATATTTAATTTAAAAAGGAAACACTTCATAAGTAGATAATCCTTAATCCGCGGAGTTTCGAAGACATACTTTCCTTCTCCTCAGAGGGTAGGATTTAGCAAAGTGCGGGATCTGATTTTGCTTGCAAAAGTATTAAATTAAACTACAAGTAAGTCATGGATCTTACTTGATAAAAAAAAGTGAAGCAGAGGGAATAGAGCAAAAAAAAAGTGATTTCATCTGAATGGATAGTCTAGTGAAGGGTAAAGTATACTATGACGGTAACATCGAAAAATACAGAATACAAGAAAGTTGGTTAAATTTCCATTCGCACAAGTAAAATCCAAGGGAATCGCGTAATTGGAAGATGGTCCAAAATAATCCAAAAGGCAGAAATACATGGAATAATTCACAAATAGGTACAAGGAAAAGAGGATGAATTCCAATAATATTATTAAAAGAAGGATAAAATGTGCAAAAATGGAAGAAATATTAAACTCGACAGCCGAGGCAAGGCTAAATTAAGAAAAGAAATGAGTGAAGAAGATGAAAAAAATGGAATGGTGATTGAATTCATTTTAAAATAGAAAAGCCAATGTCAAAATGACCAAGACAAGCTGACGTTCAAATGCGCCAAAATTTAGAGCAAAAAAGGGGTCAACTGAAATGTACAAGTTATTACTTAAGAATTAAATTATCAGCAGAAGTTATTAAAAGACACCAAATGAAATGAGAAGAAAAATGAAATAAATACATACACATGTATATACAAATATACATACATACATATATATGAATACATACAATTACACATATACATATATAACAACAAACACACCAAGCCACACACAGGCATACATACATATAATTAAATAGATGAATAAATAAATAAAGAGTTAAAAAAATTAAAGGAGAGAGGATTGCCGGTATCTGTAAATTCCGGATAAAGCAAGTAAGTATGTAAGTAAATGCATGTAATAAAATATAAGTAAATATACATACAGGATATGAATGTGTAGGTAGATTGACATATTTGATAGATAGGAATATTTAAACACTAAAACGGAAATTGCATATATATATATATATATATATATATATATGCTTACAATAAAACACAAGCTATATTCAAAAGGTTGCATTAATAGGGGTGTATAGTAGTCAACACACACACACATGCACACACACATACACACACACATATATATATATATATATATATATATAACTTTATTCAACTGGCAAAATTTTAGAATAATTGTAAAGAAGTGAACCATAGCGGAAATTCAGTCGACTAAAATAAGATGGAAAACGGGGTGAGGAAAAAGAAAAAAGAATGGGGAAGTTACATGTAACAAATGTACAATTCAATAAAATAAATAAGTCGATTAAAAACAAGATCGTTAAAATACATCCGAAGCGCTTTTCGTTCAGACTAACTTTTCAAGGGTATAAGTCTGAAGATTATTAATTTTTTTTAAGAATATTTGGTAATGGAATGGAGTAAGAGCGGATAGGAGGTTAATAAAAAAAAACTAATTCTAATTGAAGCCGGGGGTTTCTCTGCTTGCACAAAGTAGGGGGGCTGGAAATGATGGCAAGTGCTTTGAGGATAGACAGGTGGAACTGTTTACGTCCTCGGTACAAAACAGAAAAACACTCCGGAGAGAATGCAAGACCGCCCTCCTTTTTATCGACTAAGTGTTGGCCGATGGACGATTCTATCAATTGAGACTTTCTGGTGGTAGGTTGATGGTCTCGGATGAAGCGGGGAACATGTTGGGCGATTCTGACCTGAAGACGCTTGGTCGTCTTGCCTATATAGACGGCACCGCACCGACATTAGAAATTATAAATAATATTACTTGTTTGAGAGATAGGCAAGACATCCTTACGAAATGAGGGAAAGGCGGTTTTTGTGGAAAAGGCAATATGGAGGGATAGAGCAGCAAAATTAGAAGACACAAGAGAGGAAATCTTATCACCAATAAGTTGGCCTTCAGGTCCAATCCAGGGTAACTTAAGGTATACCGGGAGTCTAGATGGACCATATTTTTGACCAATCTTGTTTTTAATCGACTTATTTATTTTACTGAATTGTACATTTTTACATGTAACTTCCCCCATTTTTTTTCCTTTTCCTCACCCCGTTTTCCATCTTATTTTAGTCGACTGAATTTCCGCTATAGTTCCTTCTTTACAATATATGTATATATATATATATATATATATATATATATATATATAACTTACTTAATGTACTCACATACAATTAATATGCGAAAGTATATATTTATGCGTAAACTTTAAGTATTTACTTCAAAAGTGCTCAATACGTAGGTAGAGCTAGTTAGTAATTCATAAAATATATATGGCGATTAAGCTACACTGAATATTCTGCGTTTCATCCACTCTAGGACTCCTCAGGCTTATGCGCGAATTCTGTGGTTGTTTATTTTTTATATGATCCTCTCCTATTGAGGTTTTAGTTAGCCAATCAGCTTTCTAGTATCCACCGCGCCCCTTCCTATCAGCCAATGGGCACGTATTTTATCGGACAAAGGATCTGTTTTAAAACTAGGTTAGTGTTTTTTTTTATTTTGTATATAAATATATATATATGTGTACATACATATATGCACATATATATACACATATATATACACATACATGTATGTGTGATCGCTTATGTATGTTCATGTTTATTTAATTTATTTATTTGTTTATTTTCTATTAGTAAATAAACAAATGAATAAATTTTATATATTTTATATATTTTATAAATTACTATTTTATATATTTTATAAATTACTATATATATATATATATATATATATATATATATATATATATATATATATATATATATACAGGGTGGGCCAAAATAAGGGTCTTATCTTTAAATTTGAATAACTTCCACAAATTAAAAGTTAAACTCACCAAACTTTATGTGTGTGTAGACTGACCCTTCCGAGATTTTTTTGAAATAAACAAAACAAATTTTGGCCGAAAAACACTTCTTAAAACTTACATGAATTTTTAAAAATAGGACCCTTATTTTGGCCCACCCTATAAATAAATATATATATATATATATATATATATATATATATATATATATATATGGAGTGTTTATGTCTTCAAAATATAAAAAAATGAATAAATAAATTAAATAAATAAAAATAAACAAATGAATAAATTTTATATATTTTATATATTTTATAAATTACTATATATATATATATATATATATATATATATATATATATATATATATGGAGTGTTTATGTCTTCAAATATTTATTCCTGGTGTTTTGTTGTATTGTTTACTAGAGGATATTTGTTTTTGCTTTTTATTTTACATAATCTGATTTTGCAAAAAGAAAAGTAACAAAAATGACATTGCTTGGTGACTTCTGGGTAAGAAATCTCAATATCTTCAGACCGCAATATCTGGTAGCACCGGTGAAACACATTAAATTGAACGGAGACAATCGTATTGTGTTTGATCATAAACTGATCACAATTGGTTCATATTCCGTCAAACAAAGAAAGGAGAAACAACATTACAATAAAAGATAGAAACAGCATTGATGATCATAAATGAATGAAGCTATGAATATTTAGATTTTATCACCTATTAGCGTAGGCGTAGTCGACGGTGCTCTGTGCACTCGCCGGATATTTTATCGCCTTGGTCGACATCTACATGCGGCAAAAAGCCAAGATTCATTATTAACAAACGACTCTACTTTGTTTCCAAATGTTAGAAAGCCAGAACAGATTTATTCTCAGCATGGTATACAGTGATCTACATTTTTTTTTTGTACAAAAGAGGCACCAGTTATCAAGTCCCGGATGTACAGTAGTCAATGGGACAATGTCGTAGTAATCGTTAGTAGTGGAAATTTGGTAAATTAGATTACTTAAAAGGACGGCTCATCAAGAACTTTTTTTACATTGGACTTGAAGACAACCATATTGTAGTTAGCTGGAAAGCAAGAAAACGAAACAGAGTTTCACGGGTGTGCCGTTCTTAGAAAGAAGCTTCAGTCATAAAATCTACGTGTAGGTTTAAGCACAGATAAAGAGTGGGGGAAAATATTGATAATGGTTTTAGCTAGAGGAGTTATTTTCGTGAAAGTCAGGCCAGGATGGGGGGGGGACAATAGATGAAAGCTCACACGAGCACTTGCTATGACAATACCGATCAAGCAGAGACAGGTTCGCAACGCCTTTTCTGTGGGAAAGAGATTGTGAAGGTGTTTAGGTTTAGGCACAGATATAGAGTGGGGGAAATTAGTGATAGTGTTTTCTGCTAGACGGGTGTTTCTTGTGAAAGTTTGGCGAGGGGGCATAGAATGGAGCTCAGCCGAGCACGTGCCATGAAAATAACGATAAAGCAGAGATAAACACGCAACATCTCTTCTGTGAGAAAGATTCCATGAGCAGAGCTTCTTTCTTAGAACTGCACGCCTGTAGAACTGTCTTCCGTTTTTTCTGCTTTCCAGCTGACTACAACATGATTGTTTTCAAGTCTAATGTAAACAAGTTTTTGATGAGTTGTTCCATATAAGTTAACAAATTTACCGAATCTCCATTAAAAACGGTTACTATATTGTCCAATGTCTACTGTACACTCTTTAACCCTTATCCTCGAGTGGTCTCTTGGCCTGTATAATGTGCCATTGCGCACAGAAAACACCTTTCCATTGCTTCAAACGTAATAGATATACAGAGACTTAAGATGCTTTTGAGGATAGCCGACAACCACTGAAAAGAGCACGCGAGAGAGTTGTATGCTCAATCTGCTAGGATCAAAGTATCTGACAAGCAACTTAGTCCCGCCAGTTATGGCAAATAACACACAGGGTCCTGAACAGAAGCGTGTGCTCTATCCCAACCATCATCAATGGAACTGACGTAATTTAGTCAGAATAAGAAGCTCAGTCGAACACTTTCCATGAAAATAACGATACACCAGAGACAAACTCGCAAAATCTCTTCTGTGAGATAGAGGTTGCAGGGAAGAGAAAAAGACATCTCCTACGAGG
Source organism: Euprymna scolopes (assembly GCF_053919585.1). Taxonomy (NCBI): domain Eukaryota; kingdom Metazoa; phylum Mollusca; class Cephalopoda; order Sepiida; family Sepiolidae; genus Euprymna; species Euprymna scolopes. The sequence continues at coordinate 128,954,501 of NC_136500.1, read as the reverse complement.
CTACGAAGTCTATTTTGAACTCTATCAAGGCAGGACAGGTCCTTTCTAGCAGCTCAAGCCCAGATGTGGCAACAGATTTGATGTACGTGTTCCATTTAAGATCAGGAGTAAAGGTCAAACCCAGAAGCTTGTCAAAACGTGAGGCCTCCCGAAGACGAGAGCCATTCATTTCAATTGATGTCACATGTGGATCAGAGTGTTGATGATGTAAAGAGAGAAGCTTGGTTTTAGATGCATTAAAAGTAACCAACCACTCATTTCCCCATTGTACCACGTGATCAAGATCAAGGAGAAAGAATCAGAGAGAACTTGGTCGATTACTGTCTTAGATGTGCTACCATATATGGTAGTGTCATCAGCATAAATGTCTACAAATGATGTAAGGATGTGATTTGGAAGATCATTAATGTAGATCAGGAAGAGAGTTCGGCCCAGGATGGGCCCCTGAGGGACTCCAGCATTAATACTGTGAGCTTCTGATGTTTGCCCCTCAACTACTACCCTTATGAAAACTATCAGAAAGAAATTATTTAATAATTAGGAAGACATTTCAAGCTATACCATAGCAAGAGATCTTGTGAAGTAAACATTTATACCATACCCTATCAAAGGCCTGCATGCAAATGTGCAAATTAAACCAGTGAAAAAATGTTTTCAATTATGTGACCATATCTTAATGAGTCTTTCTTTCTATCTAGATTTCTGGGCTAATATTTACATTTTTGCCATTAAAACGTGTCAAAAATTCCCCTCCCCACTCTTTATTTGTGCCTAAACATAAACGTAGATTCCATGAACAAAGCTTCTTTCTAAGAACTGCACGCCTGTGGAATTGTCTTCCGTTTTCCTGCCTTCCAGCTATGGTTGCCTATATCAAAGAAAGCGGACATTCGCCGGTAGTCGAATGGAAAATAATGAGACAAGCTACCACGTGCAGACATTTAGACGACCCATGTAAATTATGCCTCCATGAAAAATTTGCTATCCTGTACTTTAACGGACCTCAAAATCTATTAAACTGTAGACGAGAAATAGCAAACAACTGTGTTCACAAAATAAAACTTACTCTAGGATAGCGATACAAAATAGCTTTAAAACTAACAATAACAATAGAAAACAAACAAATAAATAAATTAAATAAACATGAATATACATAAACGATCACACATATATGTATATATATATATGTATATATGTGTGCATGTATGTGTGAACACATAGGTATATTCATATATATAAAAAAAGGAGGGAAAGATCTACCTTAAACCACTAACCTAGTTCTAAAACAGATCCTTTGTTCGATAAAATGCATGCCCATTGGCTAATAGGAGGGGGCCTGGTGGATACTAGAAAGCTGATTGGCTAACTAGAAATCCTCAACATATATAAAAACAAGAAGCAACCACAAAATTCGCGCATAAGCCTGACGAATCCTACAGTGGATGAAACGCAGAATATTCAGTGTAGCTTAATCGCCATATATATTTTATAAATTACTATATGTATATATATATATATATGTATATATATATATTACATTAGAAAAATTCTAGCATGAAAAGTAATATGGTTCATCTTAAACATGGAAATGTAAAGGACTAGGTGATAAAACTGGGAAAGAGAAGGGCAAGATATTCTAGTAACAAATATAATTTTATAACTTAAAATATATCAGCATTAAAAATTGATTATATTATGTTATAAATTGAAGTAAAAAAATCTTAAAACTGCAATATTTTAAATTATAAATTTATTTTATATTTTACTAGAATATCTTACCCTTCTCTTTTTCCAGTTTTAACGACTAGTCCTTTACTTTTGCAGTTTAAGCTTAACCATATGGCTTTTCATGCTCGAATTTTTCTATTGTAATCCATGATTTTTCCAGGCTTTGTTTTTTTACACAGTGATCACCACTTATCAAGGCCCGGAAGCCACTCAGGGATAAGGGTTATTGCAAGTACATTACGTTAGTGTGGAGATTTGATGAAGTGTTTACTTAAGCGGGCGGTTCATTAGGAATTGTTAACTTGAAGACATCCAAGTTGTAGTCCGGAGGGAAGCAGGCAGACGGAACAGAGTTCCACAGGCGTTCAGTTCTAAGAAAGAAGCTTTGTTCATGGAATCCGCGTTTTGATTCAGGCACAGATATAGAGTGGGGGAAATTTTTCACAGTGGATTCAGCTAGACGGGTGTTTTTCGTGAAAGATTGGCGAGGGGGGGCAGAGATTGGAGTTCAGACGAGCACCTGCCATGGAAATAACGATAAAACAAGGATAGGCTCGCAACGTCTCTTCTGTGGGAGAGAAGTTGCAGGGTAGAGAAAAGGGCATCCCCCACTAAGCCACGAAGTCTATTTTGTACTATGTCAAGGCAGGATAGGCTGTTTTAAGTAGCTCCTGCCCAGATATGGCAGCAGTATTCCATCCTTGGACGTACTTGGCTTTTATATAGATAGAGAATTGCATCAGTAGTGAGATATCTTCTGGAGCGGTAGAAGGATCCCACCATCTTTCCAGCGATCTTGGCAACAGACTTGATGTACGTGTTCCATTTCACTTATTCTTTGTTTAATTTCAGTCTTAATTTTGCCCCCATAAGCATAACATAAACATATTTAATAACAATATTTAATAACAATATACGGCACTCGTCGTCTTTAAATAAAATACCCCAATTATCTCCCTTTTCATTCACTATGTTTCACTTGTTACTTCTTTTTTCGCTTCAGCAATGAAATAGTAGTAACAGTAGTCGCCGAAGCGATGTGGTTGCTGTACAAACCAGCCATCAATCACGTCGCTCACCTCCTTACGTTTTTTTACGATTTTGAACACCAAACAACTTATCATAACTTTTGTTTTGCTCAATAAAAATTGAAAGAAAATTTTACAATATAGCTGAGAGTGTGATGTATAAACTGTAATGATTGTTTGAAATTTGGTCAAAAAATGAGTGAGTTGTTAAGCTTTAAAACAGCTCTAAATATATATATATATATATATATATATATATATATATATATATATATATACAATTCAAACATAGTAGTGTTTTAATATATGGTTAAATGTCAGCTTTTGTCATTTAGAACTGTTTGAAAGCTTAACCACTTCTATACTAGCAAAAGTACCCTTCGTTGACTGTGTTCAAAAACAGCCTACAGAAAATTAACTCTGATTTATGAAAGTATGATAGGTTATGAAAAGGAAGGGTTGTAAATTTGGGGGTATCAAAACCAAAGCAAAATATGATGAAAGTAAAAATAAAATAGATAAACCCCATAATTTATTATACCATACCTGTTCACACTGAAACACTTATCACAATATTCTGTGGATCTATATTAAAATCCTTGTTAAACTTTGTGACATATTTCCATTCCTTGGAGGTCAGGTGCGATCGAACACCCCATAATTTTCTTATACCATATTTCTTCAAACTGAAACATAATTATCAAAGTTTACTTACGTAGATAGATATGAAAAGTCTTTATTAAAAGGTGTGCCTATTTTCATTCTATGGACGCCAGGCGCGAACGCAGACCCGACAATTTTATTATACCATCCCTATTTAAGTTAAAACATACTTATCAAGGTATTCTTATGTACATCTATATCAAAAACACCTGTAAACGTTTTTTTTTTAATTTTTAAATTTTTTATTTCCATACTTTGTTGACCAGGTGCAAACGCAGACCCCACAATTTTAATGAACCACCGTTCTGCCAGATCAAATATACCCATTCCTGTGTATTGATGCATCTTCTATCGTTATATGTAATCAGTTTTTTTTTTTAAATAGTCGACCATATAGGAGTCTATTCGTGACCACACACACACACACACACGCACACCTTCAGCTTTATATATATATATATATATATATATATATATGTATATATATATATATATAAGTAGATTGTAGTTTTCTTGAAGCATTGTTGAAGAAATTTATAAGGTAAAATTAAAAGCCAAGAACAATGCGAGATTTTTTTTTATATAGAGTAAAATTAAATGAAAACAAAAGAAATAAATTTCTTTTTTTTGTTGTGTGTTTTTTCTTTTTCACACAACAGAAAAAAAAATTACTGTTGTTTAGAGTTAAAATTTTGTGAAAAAGAAAAAACAAACACACATATATATATATATATATATATATATATATATATATATATATATATATATATATATATATATATATATATTCCCTGAAACCCTGAACTTGATATAAAAGGAGGCAAAAACTTGCTGCTATGGCTTCAAATGATCTTAAATAACAGTAAGTGGAGACTTGATTCCAAATATTTCTCATATCTTATATTTCCACTCTTTTGAAAATGCGGTACGATTATGAATATCGCCAGTATCAAATATTCCTAAAACTTGTGTAACTAACTTTATGAATAAAAACAAAGAAAGGAATATATACCACATGAGAAATATTTGGAATCAAGTCTCCCCTTCCTGTATTCACAAATCATTTGAAACGCTAGCAGCAAGTTTTTGTCTCTCTTCTATCAACGCGAGATGTTTCAGAGAAATATCAGATATTTTGTAATTCATATGCAAAATTAGGAAAACAAATAATTATGACTGAAGTATTGGTACTCTAATAGCTACACGCATGACCAGGCTCCTACTCATCGGACTTGGCAATACACAATAGCCATCTTCGACAAATAAACTGTGCCAAACGACACACTGCAAGTAAGAAAAAAATTATTGTTTAAAAAAATCCTGATGAAGGCTTTGGTGTAAGCCGGGAATAAACTTTAAATAAATGAATATTTGTTTATTTAAAAAATAAAAAATTGCACGTGGTCGTTCTTTCTAACCTCATATCTTTAATTTTATTTTGTGATGGCACAATAGCTATCTAGTAAAAATCCATCGGATGTATCGTTAAAATTATATATAACAAGACTATCCGTGACCCGTTGGGTCAGTATGTTATATTAGCTATGGAATTAATGTAGGAGCGTGACACTTGTGACGTAAAGAAAATAGTTTTTTTTGACATAACAGAAACATTTCTATGAAAGTATATTAAAATAAAAAAGAATATAGATAGATTTCTATGAGTCGTTCTGTTTATAATTGTTTATTTTGAAGAAAAAAACTTACAGCCATTGAATTATAAGTGGTTTGCCATACTTAAAGGTAAACGTGCACTGAACATACTTACAGTTAAATTCAAATTTTGATATATCTTTTAATTTATACGGGAAAAAAACTGGGACGCTGAAAACGTACGCAGTAAAACAATAAGTTTTATTGTCGCTTTGATTATTTATTTGTAACGCAAAGTAAAAAATATATTGTCGGGGTTATTTAATTATGTTGGTAGTGCAGAAGAAAATGTATGAACGTTTTTTCAGACAGGTGTATTAAAAATGGAGAATGAATTAAAAAAAATGAAGGAGGTGAGTAAATCGCCGTTGGAAAATGCTCTCATGATTGTAAACGGGTTAAAGTAGATTTATTTGTAAGAAAATTGCTTTTAAATAATTTAAACGTAATAGGGAAATGAACGATGTAAAAATAAATGGAGAAAGTGTTACAATTGTTTATTTGGATAATTTAAACGCGAAAAAAGAATTGGGACGCTGAAAACGTACACAGTAAAACAATACGTTTTATTGTCGCGTTGATTTTTGTTTATGTACGCAGGCGCAACCGGAAGTATTAAACTGGATGTTGGGTTACAACACCCGTTACAAGGTCATTTCAGTTTTATGATTATATAGATTGTCTCTCGTTTTTATCTGTTTATTTAATTATTTAACTGCTTTAATCCTTTAACTGGCTTTTCTTTAACTAGCCCTGACTCCTCTAGTTGTTTTGCCTGTGCGTGTCAGAACACATATTTCACATTACATTTACATAAGCATCACATACCTGTCTTCTGATGTTCCTCCTTTGGAAACCGTCTCACCCTTATGGCGAGACCTGCTAAAACTATCTTTTTACTTTAGCGTCTCAAAACTCAACTCACTACAATTAACTCGATTTCTTCAAACCGAACGCCTTGAAACGCCAGATCGGATCCCCGTTTCCATGCCTTCCGGTGCAACTTGATCGATCACTGAGTTTGATTCATGTCACAGCATGACCCCTTTGATCCCGTCTGCAAATCCCCGCTCGCTCAACTTTTTGTTTCCCACAACTTAATCTTTGTTATTTACTCAGCCAGACAGAGGGACAATTACATAGAAAAATAGATGGATAGATAAACTAATAACCGAATAAATACTTTATATCTACGTTTCCCGGTGATTACTTAACACACCTGGTTCAATCTAGTTTTATAATAAGACGTTTTATTTTTTATTTGAGTTTGTTGAAAGGATTTTTTTTTTTGCTCTCTCTTTTTTCAAAAACTCTTTTCAATTTCTAACATTTTCTTTCTTCTTAATATTTTTTTAACTTCACGGACCAGATAGTATTTTATATGAACCTGAATATTAGTGTGAACACTGGCGAAGGTTATTTCTATACTCGCCATTTTTGACAAAGAATGCGAACTTTTGTTTTAAAATAGAAATGGCAATAAGATAATTGTAATTAATGTAACTGTAATTTATATTCCGGCCATTTTCTTGAGCCAAAGTTTAGGAATCTAAAGTTTTATTTCCGGTCAGAAATGAAACTAAAGATTTTCCCCCAACGTCAACAGAGTCAACAGTTTCCGAAATGACTTTTTTCCTGTTGGCTGTGATATGTTACCTTTTTGGGGCAATTCTGGAAGATCCACCCTTCCAGGTTATGTCTTCTCTCATTGAGAAGGAGTTAGTTTTTTTGCTAATCGACTGAGATTATCTTCCATTGTAAGGTCCTGGATATGACCTTAAACTATATCCAGTGGTGAGGCCCCAGCTTGCGGGCTTTGGGAATTCGGAGCCACCCTTTAATTACCATTGCTCCCAGGTCCACACTGACCCGGGGTAGTAGTACCTGTTAGGGTTCCAACTATGGGTTAAATAGAAACGGACTTGCAAAAAACAAATATATTCTATTAAAAAAATGTTTCTTCAAAATCTTTGGATTCAGCATTAAATAACCCGAAAAGGGTTGATATGCCATGCCGTAAAACAAAAACATCCAATAAACTTACTGGTGAATTCCGACAGAGCTGCTCTCACATGTTCTGTTCTTTCCCTGTGTTTCTGGTTTTTCAATACTAGTGTTCGACCCTTTTGTCACATCTACCCACCATGTGAGGGAGTTAAATAGTGTCTATTTTTGAATGACGTAAAGCTGCCGCAACCGATATGATTTCAATTTCTAATTTAGGTATGAAGGTTTGTTTATCATCGTTTTAAAGAAAAAAAAAAGATACGTTGTTTTGAGATGCTGTCAATGTTTGCGTCGAATATCCATTTACTTTGTCAATAAATTGGATGGTTATCGTTTCAGGTTCTGTTTGATTCTATCGTGTGAACCTTCTCTCTTCTTCACATTTCTTTGCACAATTACAATTAGAAAATATTTACAGAACTTTACGGACGTAGAAAGTGTCGTTTTACGTTTTTTTAAGAGGAAATGTTTGTTAAGAGGATAGGATCGAACAGTAGGCGTTGAATGGTGTTTCATTGATGAATAACCTCTTATCAAAAACAAAAGCAATTTAAAGATAAGCTTTTTTACTACATTTTCTGCGTAAACAAGTCACAGTGCATCTTTGATGTAGAGGCTATTATCGCGGCCATAAGTTGAAGGGTTGCTATGTGAGGTGAGCAGCAAGATGTATTTTAACATTAGACTTGAACTTCTGCATGTCAGTCCGTTAAGGAAGCAGGAAACTTGAAGGGTGTTCCAACGTCTAGGAGTTCTGGGGAAGAAACTATCAGAATAGAAAGCCTTCTTACATCTAGGAATCTATATTGTGTAGGGGTGGGATTTTGCTGCTTGTCGGGTTTGTGGGGGATATTTACGTCGAGGTCGTACAAGGGCTTATAGTTCATCGAAGCCCCCACAATTAAAATACTTGTACAACAGGCAGACGTATGCAACTTTTCGTTAATGAGACAGAGGCTGAAGCCTTGATGTCAATTCAGGTCCTATCAGGTTGACGACTCTCTTTTGAACCCTGTCCAGGAGGAAGAGATTAGTAGCGGATGCACCGGCCCAAATGTGACAACAATATTCTACATATGGACGAAGTGGTAGTACCTGTTAGGTGAACACTGGCGAAGGATATTTATTTTAGATGTTAATTCAGGTCCTATCATGCCTTGATAAGTGGTGACCATCATGTAAAAAGTGTTATTCGCCATTTGTGTTGTATAGGTATTTATGTATATAATTGTCCTGTCGTGGACTGTATTTAAAAGTACGTAAACACACAACGAACTTTAGATAGACGATCGCATGTATATATACACGTATATACAGTCGCATACGCAGGACGATAATAGAACCTCATAAATATATACACTTCATATAGATGACTGTGGATTACAGTTATTAGTCGCGTGCAAGCGACTCTATAAGTCACTCCGTCGGTCCGTCGGTCGGTCTGTCAGTCTATCCGTAACACTTTTGTGCTTGGCCTTTTTGGTTAAGATTAAAGGTCTGTTGTTAATAGATATTGTTCTTAGCTTTTTAAGCTTTTCTTGGCCTTTTGGCCAATATTTTTTTAACACGAATAAAGGATCTAATATCTCAAAGGGTAAGTATCTGTTCTTACTACTTGCTGTACTTATGTTTGTAACTTTGTGATATAAAGTGGGGGATCACTTTTCTGTATTAATTTAATGTAAAATGATCACCCACTTTACAACCAGTCAGTCTCAAAGACATTCAAGTCATTCTCCAGACCATTCAAGTTGTTTTGGAAGGATTCCAGTTATTTTTTAAGCATTCAAGTCATTCTATATATATATATGGCGCAGTGGTTAGAGTACTTGGAAAAATCAATTGTAAAAAGAGATATTCTCCTGAAGATTGAAGGTTCAATCCTCAGCGTGGGCGACCGAAATATACATTTTGGAATTACTTAGAAACAAGAGCACCCTACCCCCGTGAAGTAAATAAAGGGTTCCGCTCGGAATTCCGTCCAAATTCTCGAGTTCAACAAGATGCAGCTGAAGAAGTTCGGAGTTTATATCGACCGAAACGTAGTGAAAATCACACTCAATATGAGAACAGTTGTCCGATTAATAGTAAAACAATTAATTCATGTAAATTATTCTAGTACTAACAACACTATAAAACAAAATAGAAAATTGGCTAGTTAAAATCAAATTTCGATTTGTAAGATTATATACTGACTTTAATAATCTGACAAGATATGTTTATATATTAGATTTTTCTAGTTATATCTTATAGACAAGAAAATGACATTTTACGCATGTATTCTCTTTGAGAACAATTTACCTAAATTGCGAATCGTTCCTTTTCTTGGATACACACTTATGTTCCACTTATACAAGGTGGAACGATAAAATTGTTGCCCCAGAAAAGACGACATGATTCCATTTCCGTTTGATGAAAAACGGTTTTCTTTTTTGCTAAAAATCATCTACTAGTTGACCAGTTATGTATAAAAACTAAGAGCGACAGAAATCTTCTATCATGCCTTAAAGTAACACAATATTCAACGAGTGAGATTGGAGATGTGCCGCTGTACAATTCATGCTCTTTACTGATCCAAGTTATGAAGCAGGACCATTGCCAGCATCCTCAAAATGAAAACCTGAAGGGTTCAACGCTTGAGAAGACAGCTCAACGAAGTTTCTGGTCATGATTATGGTTTTTAGTGTGGGGTCAAGTGAGGACCACATCATGCCACCTCACATCTTGGAAGACGAATTGAAAGTCGACGCCAAAGTGTACTTGGATGTGCTGAAGAGTGTGATAATACCCTATTGCAATCAGGTGGTTGCTGGCAGACGCTGTGTGTGCCCGCAGGACTCGGCGTCGCCCCACAAGTCAAAAGAAACCCAGGCTTGTCTTCAGAAGGAATGCTACGACTTTATACCCCCCTCTTACTGTCCTGAACCCGGTGGACTACTTCGTTTGATTATGCGTCGAGAACATCACCAACATGACCTCCCAGAACACCGAAGCTAGCCTTATCGTCGAGTATTCGCCAATCTCATGCCAGCGCTTGTGGAAAAGGCATGCTTCCAGTCCCTGAATCGTATCGAGGCCATTATTGAGGTTGAAGGCGGCTGCATTGAATAGATATAAGCTCTACTACATAATCACAATGACTTGTTATATCCTAGAGTGTTTGTATATACTGACGTTACTGACATTAAATAAATATATGTTACCTAATTCCTGTTTAAAATTCTTGTATTATAAACATATCGTGTGGTCTGGTGGATTAAATCAGTCAAAGGATAATGCCTACATAAACAGACGCATTTTGTGGATATTAGTTTGTTTATAACAGCCATTTTACCGGCCGGACGTTACATCATAATTTCATAGAAAATATTCACAGGTGACGAGTGGTTACTCTTTGTTCCAATTTAGCTCTAATATCACAAATTTTCAATCTTTTGATTCCATTGATGGAACGTGGGAACGTTTAACAATCCGTGGTCGGCATCTATCTCCGCTTTTTAGTTTATAATATGGGCTTCTTAGTTTACTCGTGGCGGAAACTTGATAAAGTCAAATACTTTCTTTTAGTAACTTCTGTTTCTCGTCTTGCATTTCTCTGCAAGATACTCAGTCTATGGCGATCTGCACGCCCGTTAAAACACGCAGAGGAATAAGTACATATATATATATATATATATATATATATATATATATATATATATATAAATTTATCTTATACTAGCAGGCCGTCCGGCGTGGCCCGGTTGTAACATACGTATAAATATTATAGTTTAATTAATGCAGAGTTAAACAGAAATTAAAGGTATTAAACGTGACGTTAAATTCCTTTATAAAAGAATAAAGTAAAGATGGACGGAAATAAACTGAGACATGTGAATACGAGTATTATGTTTTTTTTTCTAAATAGTTCATTTCTTGTAAGTAAAAAAATACTCGAGCTGAGATTAAAACCAAAATTTAAAAACAGTGAATCAAATACAATAACCATTAGACCAGCGTGACACTATCTGTAAAAAGTGTTTCCAATCTACTTATTCTTAGCATAAATAATCCGTAATGTGGACTATCACGCATGCGCATTCCTGAAACAGTTAGCAAACAGATAAAATCCAATGACATATGTACCAATTTTTTTTTTAAATTTTTTACACCTTAGCAGCCGTTTTTCCTGGTGACAAAAAAGAGTAAGTATGAGGATCGAACCCGAACCGTTGAGGCAAAGTTGTAAATTAAAGTGTGAAAAAAAAGTGTGACGTTAACCATTGCCCCACCGCGGAAACACGTTTGAATTTATTTAATTACTTGGATTTGGTAGGTGCCCGTTTTAATGAGTTAATGAGGTCAAGTTTGACTGCGGGATTTTTATTTTTCCAAGATGTTATAGGAAAAAGACTAACCCACATGTGGCAAGCGACAAATGTTGAATATTTATCTTCCCGAAGTCGAGCAAATTAAATAGACAGGCGAGCTTCATTGTTAAATCTGAGATATGATTTATATGTGATATAAAAAGTTTTAAAACATTGTGAACCGACCGACCGCTTCTCTGAAAAAAGCCTTTGGTAGACATAAAGAAAAAGCGAACACACATACAAATTAAAAATTGATCCACGTGTCTGCATATCCAATATAGCAAATTTCATGCCTGTAGATAAAAAAATCGTTGAGTATATCGGTTGAGAAGTATCCTCACAATTATTCATTTTCCTAGATATATAGATTTCATGTATTGTTCTACAGTGTGTCGGACATAGGTTTAAGCCTAGTAGGATTTACACAAATATTTATTGGTCCTCCACCATTAGAGAATGGACCTGTAAATTCACCCTTGTCCGTTCGTCCGTTCGTCTGTCCGCACTTTGCTCAATAACTTCGCCTTGAATTTTTTTTTTTTTTTTTTAGATTTGCAGAAACATTAAACATGATATGAGTAAAAAAGTAACAGAACGTATTTTCCGGGAAAACTGGTTGCCTTCATAGGGGTGCGTTTCGGGTTAAAATAGCAAAAAATGACACTTTTGTGCTTATTAATAAAAATTGATGACTTGAATTTTTATTCAGAAAAGTTGTAATTAACTGATTTCTATATAATTGTGTTTGTCTATACTTCGCGATAACTCTTGGATGTGCCCCAGGGGCTCTTTTAGAATTAATAAAAAGAATCAATTTTGGGGACTATTTTACTATATTTGTCCAAAATTTTCTGTGCATATCTATTTAGCAGTTTTGCATGGTGCTGAACTCAAATTAAAATATGTTAAGGCCTTGGGGAATTTTGGGGCTAAATGGGGGGGCAGATGAGGGACTTAGTCATTTCTTTTTGTGCATGGTGAAGAACTCAAATTTACATATGTTAAGGCCTAAAACTGCACCGTTTGTTCATTTTCACCAGGAGTTCCCTGTGGAGTTTTGCGGCTGACTGGGAGCAAGGAAGAAGCAAATGCTGAACTTAGTCATTTTTTATGCCTCGTTCACTGTGCACTCACGGGGGACCATGCATTGTCCTGGCTTCATCTGTAACTGGATGTTTGTGATAATCTCACTCATATTTCCAGATATCAAAATACTTCATTCTCTAATTTCCTACATGTTTGACATTTTCAATCTTGTCTATCAATGTTTTACTTGATTTCATTGACTAAAAACCATAGCAACAACTGCTAAGCAAATTTCGACTTTGTTCATCAACATAACCTCTTCTAAGCTGATACAATGATTCGCGCGCTTTTATAACAATTCAACGCCCTGTTTGCAAAACAATCTGTTTTACTTTTAAAATAAGCTTCAGTTTTAGATATAACTTGTTCGTCTTAATTAAATCTCTTTCCGTGATGGTGAGGGGAGATAGAAATTTGGATTAAGATAAATCATAAAAAATAGGAATAAGGAATAAAATAAATAGATAAATATATATTTGTATTCTGTTTTTTGCGGACGCCTACATGCAAATATTAAGCCGTAAGCGAAATGACGTCAAAATAAGGAAAAAGAAGACAATACAAAAGAAAATTGCACATTCGAGAAGATGATCACGTTAGAGACTTGGATGTCATGCGAGAGAACGCTTGAGAGCAAGGACACGTGAGGGACGTCACAGCTGGAATGTGAAGTTTCGCGTGGTGGGAGAAGGAAGAAATTAATATTGATGTTACAAAAAAAATACAAAAAAAAAAACAGGAGTTGAAATTCTTATTCTTTGTCTACTTTTGACTGAAACTACAAAGTGTTGGTGTCCCGACAAGCAGTAATTGTCACTTCCTATATGATGGAGAAAGCTTTAAACACTAGTTTCTCTAGGTATATATATATATATATATATATTATTATTATTATTATTATTATTATTATTATTCATATATAAGGATATATATGTATATATCTTCATGCACAATTATTATAGTTTGCAGTGTTCCCGTTCTCTCTGACCTGTTTCATTATTATCTCGTATCGGAGCAACTAATCTTGAGAAAAGAAAATATTGACTATAGACTACACGGTATATAGGAAGAGTTCTGAGCACTTTTTAAAGTGGATTACGAATGGCAAAACGAAACCAAATATTCTGAGAAAGGCTTTTGTAAAAAAAACAAAAAAAAACATGATCGCCACTGACTGGAATTGAACCTAGAGTACGTTGAGAAAGGAACAGCTGATTCTTAGCATAAATCATAGACATTGGTAAACAAGTTTATAAAAGTTAGTAAAAATGCTGACTAGCAGATAAAACCAGACGAAACAATAAAGATGAACAATTTTATTTCATCTATGCCCCACTTGATTTGTATTTTAATAAAGATGTGAAACATTAATTTAACAAGGATATATATATATATGTATACATATATATGTATGTATGAATACATATATATGTATGTATGTATACATATATATGTATGTATGTATACATATATATGTATGTATGTATATCCATCCTTGTTAAATATAATGATATATATATGTGCATGTGTATATATATATACATGCACACACACATATATATATATGCATATACATATATATACACATACACACGCACAAACACACACACATATGTATATATAATTATTTTTTTACTATAATAATTATGAAAATGTATAAAAAAAGAATACGAAAAGTATAAAAACTTATAACTTTTCTTTATTCGTTTTATATTGGTGACGGGTAGGAATAGAAAATAATATTATAAAAAAAAATACACTTTTTTTTATAAGTACATAATTTCGACCGGTCCTTCAGTCTTCATCAGTGTAGTGAAAGTGATGAGCATATATATATATATATATATATATATATATATATATATATTCATGTATTGTTCCATTTTGCGTTTTGATTTTTATTAACAAATTTCAGACATCATTCCTCTTTGCGAATCTAATAGCATCACGTCATAAAAAGTTGAATGAACGAGTGATTAATTGATGGGAGGTTATAACCTCCTTTTAATTTTCGTCCAACTCGAGTAGCGTGACAGGTTACCGCTTCCCGAACAAGGCCAACAACGTGTGGGTGCTGTAACGAACAATGTGGCTAGCTATGAAGAGACAAGTTATCTGTATATTGTTACGACCGCGACTCATTAGAAACATCGAAAAGCAAAGAAGTAATATAATCATAAATTGTTTCAGGAGAAACCAATGACAGACAGCGATAGTATTCACATGGAACCAACGAAATCGAAAAACGTTGTACAGAGAATTTTAAATCTTTTAAATCAAAAATTAACTCCTTGAAACATTTAGCAAATGTGTAAGAAAATGGTTTACAAAAGGATCTTCACAAGGTATCAATGAAAGAAATAAATGTGACTCTGAGAATAAATATTTAATTTTGTGAGTTGAATTTATAATCAATTTCGTTGCCTTTAGTCTTATGTTGCAAATGAACAACCTCTAATAAATAAATAATTTTTTTTCAATTTTTAATGTCAAGAAATATTTTTAAAAATTGTTTTTAAATCAGAAATGAAGATCCAAATTCTCCGATACCGATAACCTATAATGTTCTGATCTTTCTGATTGCCGATTCCGATTCTGATTAATCATCGCAATACGACTCCTTACCTTCCTCTTTTATATTTTGGCGGCAAAACCGACGGCACCTGTTCTCCTAACCTTTTATAGAAAAATGGGGGGGGTGAATAAATGTGGGTAGGACAAAAATCAGGAGCATTTTTGAAAAGTCTTTTCTTTCCTTTTCTCTCCTCCCTCTCATCTCCCGAGCTGAGAAATATAAGTTTTTTTTTCATATACATCTTCATTTTATTTTATTTTATTTTCTTTAAAATAACCTTGATTTAAGATTACGTTACACGATCCCCTATCTGTATCGCCATCTTTCTTTCCCCCACAATGCATTTACATATTACGCATTTATAGCTCCGTTACGCTTGGGTTATTAATGTGGCACGTTATTAATAAACCTTGTTATAAACTGTCGTGTCTGCACAAATAATTAACAAAGAACACGGAAAGTAAAGGTATACAATAATATATTAGGAAGAAAAGTTATATACATATTTAGATGTTTTCATATATACTTCAGTTTGAGATATTCCGGCAGGTGGCGTGTTGCATGTCTTACTGGAGGCAACATAGGCGTCTTGCCTATTTGGCGGTCGTTGCCGAACTCTCCCGGTATTGGTGATTGATACCTTTATATATCTCACTCATCCCCTATGTTAATTAGTGGGCGTCTCCCGCCTATGTTAATTAGTGGGCGTCTCCAGCCTATGTTAATTAGTGGGCGTCTCCCGCCTATGTTAATTAGTGGGCATCTCCAGCCTATGTTAATTAGTGGGCATCTCCAGCCTATGTTAATTAGTGGGCGTCTCCAGCCTATGTTAATTAGTGGGCGTCTCCACAACATAAACTAACATTGCCGTCTTAATATATTTCTCTATATACGATCAAGAACGTGGCTTTCCAACATCAACAAGTATACAGGTTTACATACGGCATGATAAGCGAAAACGTAACAATAACCTCATTAGAAAGTTGGATTCCAAGTTTTATAACGGTTTTAAGTTACATATATCATTTGAAAAAATATGGCTGGATAATAAATAACTGCAAAGCTGTGTAAACAGCAGACGTGATGAGAGAAAGGGTTCGAAAATTGTACAGAAATGTATGGAGTTAAAAAGAAAAACGAAAATAAAAAGAGAAAGAGATTAGAAAATAAAAAAAGGATTCAATAAAAATGGATATAAAAAAGAAAAAAAAAGAGAGAAAAAAATAAAACGAAGACAAAACGGAAAATAATTAAAGAAATGAAGAAAGAAAGAAAACTTTTAAAAAAATATATAATTAAACAAAGAAAGTAATTTATAAAAAAAAAAGGAAAGAATCAAATCAGTTGCCAAAAATCAGTTTGGAAAAATAGTTCGATTATTCTATGGCTCTAGTGCGAATGCATGTCTCTATTTACAATGAGTATAAAAAAAAACAATAACAAAAGTGCTATTCTAATGTATTTTTGTATGATAAATACAAATCTCGTATAAAAAATCTTATATAATTCCGCATTCAGTAGATAATTACATAAAGATAGGCACACACACATATATATATATATATATATATAGATAGATAGATAGATAGATAGATAGATAGATAGATAGACACATCTATCTATATAAGAACCAGGTACGTCACAGGATAGAGTACTGTTGCCACATTTTGGCAGGAGCTGCTAGAAAGGACTTACCCTGCCGTGATAGAGTTAAAAATAGACTTCCTAGCCTCGTACGGGATGCCCTTTCCTCTTCCCTGCAACCCCTTTCTCACAGAAGAGATGTTGCGAGTTTGTCTCTGCTTGATCCTTAGTTTCAAGGAAAGTACTCGGCTGAGCTCCAATCTATGCCCCCCTCGCCAAACTTTCACAAGGAACATTAGTCTAGCAGAAAACACTATCAATATTTCCCCCACTCTTTATCTGTGCCTAAACCTAAACGTGGCTCTTTCTTAGAACTGCACGCCTGTGAAATTGTCTTCCTTTTTCCTGCTTTCCAGCTGACTACAATATGGTTGTCTTCAAGTCTAACGTAAACAAGTTTTTGATGAGCCGTTCCAAGTTAACAAATTTATCTAATTTCCATTACTAACAGTTACTATATTGTCCAATTGCTACTGTACACTCTTTAACCTTATCCTCGAGTTGCCTCTTGGCATTGATAAGTGATGATGCCTATGTAAAAAAAAATGTCAAATCTAAGGTTTAAAAACTATCCAACTTTTTGGTTCGTATCGGATACTTATTGTACCCACTGTAGGAGCAAAGTACGTCCTAAATTGGAGTACTCTTGTCACATCTTGGCAGAAGCCGCTCAAGGCATCATATCTTGCCTTGATAAATTTCAAAACCGGCTTCGAAATCTAGTGGGTGTTGCAATTTTTTCTTCTCTACGGCCTCTTTTCCACGGAAGAGACGTTGCTCGTCTATCTCTACTTTAACTTTATTCATAGCAAGTGCTCGTCTGAACTCCAATCCGTTGTCCTACCTTGCGAAACTTTCATAAAAACACTCGACTAGCTACAACCACAACCGACACTTTCCTTTACTTTCTATCTTTGCCTAAATCTAAACACAGATTCCACGAACACAGACCGCAAACCTGTAGAAAAATGTTCTATTGGCATGCTTCCCGGCCGACTACAGCGTGGTATCCTTCAAGTCTGTTGTAAACAAATTTTTGTCGAACAATCCTCTTAGCGTCAAAGTCTACCGAACTTACATTATTAACGATTACTACACTACCACCTTTTATTCATTAATGCTTATCCTCGAGTGACCTTCGGGCCATGATAAGTGGTGACCCCATGTAAAAATGGAGTGCAATTAAAAAGAGAACAAAGAAATGAAAATAAAACTAATAATAATGGAAAAAAAATTAAAAGAAAGAAAAGAAAAAAATTCGAAAGAAAGAAAAAAAATGCCAAACAGAAATAAAAGTCAAGACAAACAAACTTCTTTCTCCAAATTTATAACATGGCAAGAAAGAAGAAAAGGAAGCAAAACCACACACTGAAGATGGAGTATATCTCTGAAATATATTTGTGATGACTTTCAAAAAAGTAAATGGTCGGTTGGTTGGTGTTGTTTTACGGCATATCAACCCTTTTCGGGTTGTTTAATGCCGAATCCAAAGATTTTGAAGAATTTTTTTTTTAATAGAATATATTTGTTGTTTTCACATCGGGTTCTATTCAACCCATAGTTGGGACCCTAACAGGTACTACCACTCCGGGTCAGAGTGGACCTGGGAGCAATGGTAATTAAAGGGTGGCTCAACACTCCCCAAAGCCCACAAGCTGGGGCCTCACCACTGGATATAGTTTAAGGTCATATCCAGGACCCCCATTGAAGGACTTTCACCCTCTGCAGGGGGCAGTCAGCGTATTCTAATGCCGCACCGACAGGGCCCAAACAAGTAAACTATTTGTTTATTTTCCTTATATTACGTTGTGATTTGGCTTTCAAGCGCACTTGATGCGTATTTGATTTTATAGAAATAAATGTGTCTAAATCTGAAGAGTTTTGTAGTAACTGATCTCCTGCACGCCTGTGGAACTCTGTTCCGTCTGCCTGCTTCCCACCGAACTACAACTTGGATGTCTTCAAGTACAACGTTAACAAATTCCTAATTAACCGGCCCCTTAAGTAAACACTTCATCAAATCTCCACACTAACGTAATGTACTTGCAATAACCCTTTTCCCTGAGTGGCTTCCAGGCCTTGATAAGTGGTGACCACTGTGTAAAAAAAAAAAAAACAATCGTCGACGAGCTGTTGTTTGATCGAATGTGATAAAATGTAACACTTACTTAGAACAACAGGTTGTACAGGTTTTTATTTATGAATATTCATGGAAAAGTGTGAATAACCTGCCTTCTGGTATCGGTAACTCTTTTGCTGTTGGACGCAAGTTTAATTCAGCATCGGTTAACATGGGATCTGGACTTAGTTTTCTTTTCCGGGGCAATTGGAACTTGAGAATTCAGCAACGTCTGTGTCCGAACGACCGCGTTTAACGTCAGCATATCGCATTCTAATCGTTATTTCGGTCGGAGCAGAGTCTGGATAACACTAATCAACACAATTTGTTTCTATCAGAAATCATTTTTTGGCAACGCGTGAAATGAGATTGTGTATGAAAATGTGCAGCAGTTGCTTTACCTACATAATCTGTTAAACTAATGATCCGATTAGGATCATACGTCGATACGTTACTTTTGTACGCCATTATTTTCTAAGACGCTGGTGCTACCATATTAGGCTGTCTGAAGATATTGGCTTCCTGAGACAAAATTCACCTAACATTGATGCTTTTTTTTGTTTTTCTACTTCCTTTTGCAAAACTTTATTATGTTCTGAAAAACAAAAAAAAAACACAACTAAACACAAAAAAAACAACAAAAAAAAACCCAACTCATCTTTTCTCCCATTTCCCTTTTCTCTTTGGTCCTGGATTGACCTAAAACTATATCCAATGGTGAGGCCCCACCTTGCGAGCCTTAGGAAGTGTGGAGCCACCCTTTAATTACCATTGCTCCCAGGTCAACTCTGACCCGGAGTGGTAGTACCTGTTAGGGTCCCAACTATGGGTTGAATAGAATCTGACTTTATATATACTCCATTAAAACTCGTTCCTCAAAATAACTAGATCCGGCATTAAATAACCTGAAAAAGGTTGGTGTGCCGTAAAACAAAAACAACCAACCAACCTTTTCTCTTTATATCTCCCTCACTTCCTGACTGGTTTTCTAACTTAAAATATACCAAACGTTAATACTTTTCTATTGCAAAACTCATTGATGTTCTGCATGACAGGGAACAAAAACGATAAAATCCACTATAAAACAACGAATCCAAACACTACAAACTAGCGATTGAAGATACAAAGAGGTTGAAGAACAAAAACCTTCTACAAAGTAACTTAATGCAACATGAATACTGTTTCCAAAATAACTGGATTCGGCATTAAACAACTCGAAAAGGGTTGATATGCCGTAAAACAAAACGACCAAACCAAACAAGGGGAAATGGGAAGAAGAGACAGGGGGGGGTTGCTGTTTTGCTTTAAAGTTTTGCAGAACATAATACAGTTTTGAAAAAGGAAATAGAAAAACAAAAAAACATCAATGTTAGGTGAATTTTGACGTTTCTGAATTTTTTAGATGAGGATTGGTTATTTGTGTTATAGGGTTCATCGGACTACTGTTCTCATCTTGAGTGTCATTTTCATAATGTTTCGGTCGATATAACCTCCGACCTTCTTCAGATGTATCTTGTCGAACTTGGGAATGTTTCTGTCGACAGAAACACTCCCAAGTTTGACAGAATACACCTGAAGGTCAGAAGTTATATCTACCGAAACGTGAAAATCACACTCAACATGAGAACAGTAGTCCGATTAATCCAAATAATTCAAATAGATGTATTTTGTCTCAGAAAGCCAATATCTCCAAACAGCCTGATCAGGTAGAATCAGGCAGCGTGAAGAGTTGCGAATAATACGATGAAACCAAATCAAACACTACAAACTAGCGATTGAAGATACAAAAAGCTTAAAAAAGAAAACCCTCCTACAAAATAACTGTTGGTTGTTTTTATTTTACGGCATATCAACCTTTTTTCAGGTTATTTAATGCCGAATCTAGTTATTTTGAGGAACGATTTTGAATGGAGTATATTTGTTTTTTAAGTCGGATTCTATTTAACCCATAGTTGGCATCCTAACAGGTACTACCACTCCGGGTCAGAGTGGACCTGGGAGCAATGGCAATTAAAGGGTGGCTCCACACTCCCCAAGGCCTGCAAGCTCGGGCCCTCACCATCGGATATAGTTTTAGGTCATATCCAGGACCACAAAATAATCGGATGCAACATGAATAATATTGCAAAAATAACCGGATTCAACATTAAATATCCCGAAAACGGTTGCTATGCCGTAAAACAACAAAACCAAACCGTACATTCTAAGATCATATAACTATTGATTTAGTGACGTGATCGATATCGCAGGTCTGGAAATTGTTGAGTGATGCTTTGATAATTGATGAATTTGTTTTCGTTGCTTCTGCGACTTGAAACTTCGACATTGTTATTCTATCTCTAAGCCCATACAAATCTGTTCCTATTATTTAATATTTACTATTAAAACTGCTTTACCAATCTGTTTCCTCTTCACTACGTGACATCAATGAAACGAAACTGGTCAATAAAAACAGAAAATAAATACCGCTATTTTTACTTCTGATACATTTTCGACAAAAATATATATTTTTAATTTTTTATACATATGCCCGGTGCTTATACGTCGTATTTTTTATCTTATTCATCGGCGCTGCTTTCTCTTTGCCGCGTTCCATGAGTAGGGCAGGACAACAGCATATTCTTTTTCCTTTCATTGTTTTGACTCTCGAGTGTGTATCCGTGGATATCTTATATGCTTTATATAGAGTGATGTGGTTTTCGATTGATGAACCGTGTCTGTGTCGGATATATACTCGAGAGTCAGAACAATAAGAATATGCTGTTGTCATAACTCTATTCATGAGTGACCGTCGACTGTATCGTCTATTTAACAAAGATGAATAAAACTATTTCATCTTCGCCGTTTCGTCTTGTAGTTGCTATGGAAATACGGCTCTTTTTCAGGAAGAAATTAAATTATGGATCCGTGTGTTGGGTTTTCTTAAAAAAAATTTTTTTTGAGAGAATGGACTTAAGAGAGAGAGAGAGAGAGAGAGAGAGAGAGAGAGAGAGGGGGGGGGAGATAGACTCTTATCGTACGCAGTTATTTTCTTCTTCAACTTATTTCCTAATTTGTTGAAATAAGTGACGCAGACGGAGAAGATTAATCGAAGTAACATTCCACTTGGATTATTTTTACATCATTAGCCGTGTCTCGTTCTCATGGTTTCCCGAGAAAAATGATTTTAAAGACTTTTTCTACTAAAAAAACGTGACCCCATTTACCATCGTCTGGCTTTGTTGCCCCTGCTTTGCATCAATCTTTCAGTTAAACATGATAAGTCTGATTTACAGATCTGTGTTTTAATACACTCAGTGTGACTCTTTTAGGAAATTATACTAGCTAACTTAACCGCTGTTGACGTAGGCCCCTTAATATGTAAGACTCCAAACTTAATCATTCTTTCTTTCTCTACGAAGAAATCAGCCAAATATACTTATTAGACGATACTGAGAGTTGGAAGCAGAAGACGATTCATACAGGTTTAAAACTAAATTCTGAATTGTTGACCGGTATTAAGCTTCGTTTTCGGTCACTCATTTATTTGTTCTCTTCCCCTCATCTCACCTTTCTCGTGTAAAGGATCGAGCCGGACACACGTACGTTCACTATTAGTTTATAGATCCAAACGTACACTACCACATCACAAAAACTGATTACGTTTTTAAATAGTACAGTGACGTCAGCAGCACCTTTCAAACTGCCTTATTCAAAATTAAAAGTGCAGAATAAAATTATGTAAAACGTGTATAAAAGGAGTAAAAATATTTCTTTGCAAAAAATTAAAAATGCGAACTGAGATGCAAAAGTGCCGTTTATATTATGAATGGATATGCGTCTCAGTGTTGTGTTGTTGGTTTCGGGGCAACGCTGGGTAACCTGAAGGTATGCTGGGAAATAAAATGTTAGCGCATGTTTTCTCTATTGACCGATTTTAAACCCCAGAGAACTGTTTGATTATCCGCATTGTATTGTATTGTATATGTCCTGTAGAAATTGTCATATACATTTAACATCTTAGAGACGATTACAACACATCAGACACGAAAAACTACGTCATCTGTACACACGTTGAACAGGTATTAATAGCTAAAGAACCATCACATTTCAGGAATAGTATTGATAAAATGGAATTTAGAAACAATCGAGAATTTTAGTGTTGAAGAGTAGAAAGATAAACAGGAATATGTGACAGACATCATGCGATCGTCCTGAGCTATACATGTTGATTACGTCATTAAACGAGAGATGTTTTGT
The DNA here is from genome assembly GCF_053919585.1 of Euprymna scolopes. Classification (NCBI taxonomy): domain Eukaryota; kingdom Metazoa; phylum Mollusca; class Cephalopoda; order Sepiida; family Sepiolidae; genus Euprymna; species Euprymna scolopes. Next base: position 128,931,407 of record NC_136500.1, on the reverse strand, counting down.
ACACGTTAGTTAGTTGAGAGTCAGAGTTCAAGTGATACAGCTGGCGACCGGTCGATAATGGCTCGGAAGACCCGCGGAAGCAATGTAGATAAGATGAAGATTTTAAGACAGCGAACAACTTTCCAACGGGGAAACATGTGGAATACGACATAATCACGTTCCTGCCTGATCACCGAAGTTAAGCAACATTGAACCTGGTCAGTACTAAATTGGTGACCATTTGGGACTTTCAGGTGCTGTATGTGATCTCCGCTTATCTCGGCATTGTTTCCAGTCGTCCTGGTCTTCTCTTTGCCACTGGACTACAAACAGTGGCGATTCAGGAGAGGTGTGGTTGGAGATTGCGCAACCCTTGCCTCACATTTACACGCGCTACTGCCTCTATGGTGAGTAAAGTAAAAGATAGTAACACACTTTTAGAAGACACTTATTTTGAATAAAATTTAAATGAGAAATTTGAAAACTTTGAAGTGTCGAAAATAATGATAAAATCATTTTATTTGCTTTTATTGTTGTTGTAAGTCCAATGTTTCGCTATAAAAAGAACTTCATCAGGGTAGGAAATTCGGTACGTGATTTTTTTTTCTTTCATTTTGGTGCTAAGGAGGAGGTAATGCATCGGAGTAGAAAAGAAGAGAAACATACGTGTTGTTCCGTTGGTCCACGAGTGTTTGGCTCTAGCTACCATGTATATTTCTCTTCCTACCCTTATGTGGCTATTTTAAAGGTTCAAATTCCTCATTTAAATATGTAAAATAAAGTTGCTGAAAATACAACGGAGACTTCTGGGTAATTTGGGATGAGTTTTCTTGCAGCTTTATTAAGACCGCCAAAACAATTCCATGATGGACAACGCATGTTTTCTCTATTGACCGATTTTAACCCCAGAGAACTGTCTGGTTATCCGCATTGTATTGTATATGTCCTGTAAAAATTGTCATATACACCTAACATCTTAGAGACGATTACAACACATCAGACACGAAAAACTACGTCATATGTATACACGTTGGCCACGTATTAATGACTAAAGAACTATCACATTTAATGGGCTTGTTCATATATACGCGTAAATAGCTGAACACGTTATATAGTCCCCTTATTATTTCAAATACTAGTGTTAGCCTAATTTGTACACTCGTTATGTAAACGACTACATAACATCAGTAGACGATGTATTTAATGGATTTCTGTTGGATATGAATGTTAAGTTGTTCGATGAAATTCAACTGTCAATCTTATTCAATATATATTATTTATTCGAATCGAAAAATACAGCGGGTCTAAAAAGTCACTGAACAGTTTTGAACTCACATATATTTTGCAATTTAAAAACAATCTGACTAACACATTAAGAAATTTAAAATATTACAAAATTCAAACAAGCCTTGTTTATAAAAAAAAAATAATACTTTTTAATTTTTTTTTGCCCATTTTCAGCTTCGCATATTAGTGCTCTTTCCAAAACATTATTCATGACAGATTGCAGAATCTCTGGATTGCTATTTAAATCTATTATTTCGTTCCTGATGTTTTTATTCAATTCTTGCAGGTTTTGAGTTGTTTTTTTTTTAACATAGACTCTTTCTTTAAGATATGCTCACAAGAAACGTCGTGGCTGGTCTATTCTGGGGAATGTGGTGGCCATTTGACATTGCCATAGCTAGAGATAATATGCGAAGTTGAAAATGGGGAATATTTAAAGGATATTATTTTTCTGACTAAGACATTAGTGTTAAAATTAAACTAAGATATTAGTGTTAAAATTAAACATAAAGAATTTATTTATTTTTGAAACAGTTCAGTGACTTTTTAGGAATACGATACAAGCAGGAAAGAAAATGATAAGGTAATTGGAGGAGAATAAAAACAACGAAAAAATTGAACTTTTAACGATTTCTAGACTCATTTCCCATCCAGGTTTTTTCTGTCCACCTTTCCCCAGTTGTTTTTTTCATTTGAACTTCATACTTACTATCTTGGCGTCTGCGTAAATTAAGTTGTTTAACTCTGTGAGTTTATCTTTTGTGATGTGTGGGAGGAGCTTATTAACCTCCTCTATTTCTGTTTTTAATTTCTTCTGCTCTTGGTTCCTTAACGATGGGAGCTTTGTTTTTTCCTCGTTCATGAACAGCATTATTTTTTTGCTATTTCACCCGCTATGTCCTCTGTTAGCTCTGTTTCATTGTTCTCGGTTTCCACTTATGTAGATATCGGTGTTCGCAAGTCCTCCGCCTGTGGTGTTTTTACTTGTTGGGCTCCCATTTGTGGGCTTCTATTTGTTCACTTCTAATGGGGGATGCTTCTTGTTCAATTTCATTATGTATTTTTCGCTGTGTTTCGTTTAGTTCTAGTTTCCAGAGCAAGCCTCTCTTGAGTATTAGTCTTGCAATTCTTTGTTCTGCTGTATGGTCGTCACTGGACAAGTCATATAGCTATTTCATTCGTTTCCGACAACCTCCATATTTATATTTAGGGTGGCTTCTATAATAGCATTCCATTATGAGTCTATTCTCTTTTGTTATCCATTCCTTCCATCGTTTTTTTTTTTATGGTTAGCTTGACTGTTCCGTGTTTGGTCGGTATTATTTTCGTATCTGAAATTAGAGGTTATACTTACCTGTTAAGCGCCCATGTTATTTGAGTTTCTGATTATTATTATTATTATTATTATTATTATTATTATTATTATTATTATTATTATTGTCTCACATTATATTAATGTTATTGTTTTTTTTTCTTTTTTTAACTTTTTCTATATTTATTTCAGAAATCCAAGAAAAGGGAATAGTGATATTATTGTCTATTGGCGTGATGTCTAACGGATTTCAGTTGTGCCAAAGGCAAGTGAAAAATCGATTTGTTCTTATTGGTATGTGAGTAGATGTTGATTGATTTTTCTAATTCGAGATGCAAAATTTACTTATTTTATTTCTATGAGAAAGTCGAATTGTATTAATCTCCGTTCATAAAACAAAACATCATTAACTCATATTCGTTTGGATAGATTTGAATAGGAGAAAAGTGCATTCACAAGTGACATGAAGTTAAACAATTACATTGGGGAAATTGCCAAGGCTGCTGCAAAGTAGGTGAAACTCTCTACCATGATAGAAAATTACTCACACAGGAGAGTATCCTGTGACTTTATAAAGCTACAAATCGCTTATGCATGGAGTCTCTCACTCTTAGACAGGGTCCGAAAATGAATCTGCAATTTAATACGCCTCGTACTATCGTCCAAGCTCCAATCTCTGTCTTATCGCCACAATATTGCATCCCCGTGTCTTTTTCACAATTACTTTAATTGAATGCCATATAATGAACTCGTAAGACTTGTGCCCTCTCGAGGTATATACTCCCAACTTATTTGACAAGCAACAAAATACCACCCCTTCACTAGTGTGGTTCTTAGATGCTCGGCCGCTTTCTACTCTCATTATTCTTTTCACAGGTTGCTAGATTTTGGAATTTCGCACCTGTGTCATGTTTATTTCACTATACTGCACAAGTTTGAATGTACTGTGAACATGTATTTTGCTGCTCAATTCCCCAGAGTCCCCTGTTTTGAAAATCCTAAAAAACAAATAGATCCTTGTTTGGAGTGAAGAAGAAACAATTTTAGAAACACATTTATAAATTCCAGAAATGTTATTTTTATTGAACACTAGAATGGATACCCGGCGTCGCTCAGGTGGAAATGAAGTAAGGTTTGGACACAGCTATTATACTAAGGATATTGAGCACTTTCATCGATGCTCCCCACAACAATTTTAAACACAAAAGAAGGGAATCGCCCCCCAAAAGAAGAAGTACGTGACAACCTCCCCACCATATATTTCGGAAGAAGGGATACGAAGAGAAGCACTTTTGTTGTCCGTGCGCTGGACCCCCATAAAAATAAATCAATCAGAGCTACTTTTCTTTCAATCAAAGTAAGAGCGAGTTCCCATGCGACCGCAAAAAAAATAGCTGCACTAAGCAGGTTCGAACCTGAAACGCAAAAGAATAAAAGAAGGTTGAAGCTAATACGGAAGCTGTCAGTATCACGAAGAGATATGACGTCATGACTCTTCAAAGTGACGTTATTTAAACATACATTCAATAAATACAATATAATACAGTTAACTTAAAAGACATATCTGAATTAAATTAGAACTCGCCTTATATGAAAGACTAGCCTGGGTGTCTGGTGTTGCCCGGGTGTTTGGAAGTGTGTTTTGAATAAAAAAAAAAGATGTGATAGTAGGCAGGAAGGCTCGAATCCGTAACGCGCCAGTGGAAAAGGAGGCGAAAAAAAAACCGAAATGGTATTACAGGTGCGCCTATAGCGAGTGTTAGGTCACAGACTGTCGAAATAACATTTTATGCGAAGTCTTTAATTCGAAGTTTGAACGACTTGCTAAAATGTCAGCAAAAAAAGCGACCCTCCTTGTAGGAAAGTGCCCATTTGACGGCGAAGAAATTAATGTTTATAGCCAATTATTCGATATTTGTCGTTCGAAGGGCGTCGTTCAATATGATACTAATCTTGTGAAAATCCGTCGCCTCTGTCGAAAGTTTTAGGCAGACATATATACATACATGTATACATACATGCATATTGGAAACTCTTTATCTATAATATAAATCTCACCTATCTGTTTACTGATAGGTGAGATTTATATTATAGATGAAGAGTTATTATAGATAAATATTTATATTATAGATGAAGAGTTATTATAGATAAAGATTTATATTATAGATAAAGAGTTATTATAGAAAAAGATTTATATTATAGATAAAGAGTTATTATAGATAAAGATTTATATTATAGATAAAGAGTTATTATAGATAAAGATTTATATTATAGATAAAGATTTATTATAGATAAAGATTTATATTATAGATAAAGATTTATATTATAGATAAAGATTTATATTATAGATAAAGAGTTATTATAGATAAAGATTTATATTATAGATAAAGAGTTATTATAGATAAATATTTATATTATAGATAAAGAGTTATTATAGATAAAGATTTATATTATAGATAAAGAGTTATTATAGATAAAGATTTATATTATAGATAAAGAGTTATTATAGATAAAGATTTATATTATAGATAAAGAGTTATTATAGATAAAGATTTATATTATAGATAAAGATTTATATTATAGATAAAGATTTATATTATAGATAAAGATTTATATTATAGATAAAGAGTTATTATAGATAAAGATTTATATTATAGATAAAGAGTTATTATAGATAAATATTTATATTATAGATAAAGATTTATATTATAGATAAAGAATGTCCAATGATATAGAAAATAAATTATTCAACAATTTTAGTGTTCATCTGGATTAACAAATGCAAAAAAAAAAATGAATTCGAAGAAGGAGATGACGATTTTTAATCACCTTTTGGATTTCTCAAAGACGATGTTTGCAGCAGCAAACCTGAAGCAATGGCTGAGATGGTAATAGCAATTAAAGTATGTATTCATGTAACGGGGGACATTTTGTAAGCATTAAAGACCAGAGCAGAATGCGAGGTAAAACAATCCAAGTAGAAATTAAAAATAGTTTTACGTTTTTTTTTTTCGTTAAACATTAATAAATGGGGAAGTATTTCGAATTAAAATCCAATTAGTATTACGCATGTAATTTTGGAAAAAAAACACGGTTTAGATGTGTCAACATAAAGTGAATAAGCAAAATAAAAACAAGATGGCGACTGATTTTGATCTGATGGCGTTTGATTTCGTTTATTCATAGTTTGAATGCGTACAAACGGTTTGGAAGATTTTGTTAACGTTAACAGTACAGCATAGTTAAAACGTGAGAATTAATAAAGCAAACAAAATGGCGGAAATCCTGTAGTAACAGTGTTGGATTAATTGTTTTCATTTTAACAAAAAATTACACGTCGTTACCACACGTTCAAATCCGAGCAGAAAATTTCATTCTGATAGGTTTATATATCGGCACTTGTGCATTTCTGTCAGAATACAAATTCATTGTTTTCATTTTGAAACTCGCAGAACAGGGGGAGACAATTCAGTTTAGAATCACAAGAAACAATTGAAGTGTACCGTTTCAGAAAATGTCATCAACAGTCAACAACAATACAATCACACGAAATATAACATTAATCTTGTGAACATTTATTGGATAAATTTGAATGACGTTTTAAAAAAGTTTTTTTTTTATTTATCAAGTGAATGCGTACGACAGATTTGTTTTGAGAAAACATTTTTGTTTTTAAAAAAATCCAAATCTCTGAAAATGAATGAGAATTGTCAAAATGTATGACTTTTATAAATTTATAAAAGGTTTTGAAAAGGTATCATTGGAACAGAACGGCTGTGATTTCCCCTGTAATTCTGAAATTGCATTATCTCCCCCTATTCTGAGATCTTCAAAATGAAAACAAAAAGATGACTCCTGACAGTAATGGAAAAGTTCCAAATTATTTGTTATTTTTGTTTGTTTACGATTCATCGGGCGTTAACTATCCTATAATTTTACCCAAATAAAAACATTTGTACGAGGTGTCTTCAATAAGTTTCCAAACTTTTTTCTGTATGGGCACTTTTATTGGCAGTGTACGCATGAAACTCTAATCCCCTTCGAAGTAAACTCCTGGAAGACCCCATGGAAGTACTCATGTGTGAGCGTGTCCATGCCCCTCGTCACAGCTTCTTTAATCTCCTCAATTGTCTTACTATGACAGCCTCAAAGGTTTTCCTTGAGCTTAAGGAATAACACAAAAGTCATAGAGAGTAAGGTCTGTACTACAGGGAGGGTGACGAACTATATTGATACCAGTCTATAATCTTTTCTGAGGTTGACAAACTATATTGATACCAGTCTATAATGTGTTTCTGGGCATCCTTGGGACAAACCGCGCAAATCTTCCGTTCGCGAATAATTGTGGGCATAGTTCCCACACTGACATCAACCTGTGCACTTATTTTTTTTATTTATACAGACGGCATTCTTATCCATGAAATGCGTTATTTGGTTAATCAACTCTTGTATTCTAACTTCTTTACTCCTTATTCACCTCTCACCTTGCCTCCATGTCTTCCTTGAATCTCTTAATCAATTAAATGATGATCGATTCATGCAGGTGAGGTACATAAAGCAGTTTCTATAGCATTTTCCGAAATTTTACTGCAGATCGATCAAGAGTGTCTTCAGGTTTAGATTGCATTTTAGAAATTCATCAGCCATGCTTTAGTAGGGTGTATTCCAATTCCTGCTGAAGCTAGCTGAAAATTGGAACCTGTAATCCTTTATACATTGGTCAGTCATTTCATAAGAAACATATTGCATTTTCACAAGTCTATACCATTCTTAAATTCCTGTAAAAATAATTTTGGAAACTTATTTAATGCACGTCGTCTTAATATTTAAGACTCATATGAAAGGAAGACAAATAAGGCTAAAGATAGAACAGAAATAATTGGGGAGGAAATCAATAAGCAATGATAAATTTATCAAAAAATTTGTTTTGTGGGGGTAGCTTTTCATAAAAAGAGAATGACGTTCTGTCCTGGGGCATATATTACAACTTATGATTTAAAAAAAAAAAAAAAAAGTAAAATAAAAAATGCGTCAGAAAAAAAAGAGTACATTAAGAAGTAGAAACAAAACGAAAGAAAGTAAGAAAATAGAAATGGGGGAAAAACGGACGAAAAACGTAAGAGAAAGTTCCGTAATTTAAGAGGAGTATTGCCCATTTGAATTGATACCAATCTATAATCTCTTCTGAGGTAAATCGGAGTACTATTCTCATCTTGGTTTGTATATTAAAAACGGTTATATATATATATATATATATATATATATATATATATATATATATATATATATATATGTGTGTGTGTGTGTGTGTGTGTATGACTACTTCATTTTATCACATTAATTAATATACGAAAGTATTATTTTATTCGTAAACTTTAAGTATTTACTTCTACAGTGCTTAATACATAGGTAGAGTTAGATATTGAGTTATAACAATATATATGGCAATTAAGCTACATAGAATATTCCGCGTTTCATCCACGCTATGATGTGTCAGACTTATGCGAAAAGTTGTGGTTGTCTAAGGTTTTTGTATACGCACAATCTATTGAGTTTTTAGTTAGTCCTGTACGTGACTGCCCATTGGCTGATTGGGAAAAGACAGTGAAAACTAGGATTCTGATTGGCTAACTAAAAACTCAATAGAATGTTCGTATATAAAAACGCGAGACAACCACAACTCTTCGTATAAGCCCGATAAATCCTAGCATGGATGAAACGCGGAATAATCTGTGTAGCTTAATTGCCATATATATTTTTATAACTTACTATATATATATATATATATATATATATATATATATATATATATATGAATTATTTATATTAATCAGGGTACGATTCTCATCTTGGTCTGTATATTCAAACCTCTTATATATATATATATATATATATATATATATATATATATATATATATATATATATATATATATATATATACGAGAGCAAATAGTTAATAAAAAATGTTAAAAAACACTTTGAAAAAGAGTTAAAAACATTTTAATTTGAAAAGGGAAAACTTTATAAGTGGATAGTCCTTAATCCGCAGAGTTTCGAAGAAATACTTTCCTTCTCATTAGAGGGTACGAATTAGCATACAAACGGATTTGAAGAACCTGCAAGTAACTCGAAGATCTTACTTGATAACAAAAAGTGAAGCAGAGGGAATATGCTGAAGAAAAAAGGTGATTTCACGTGAATGGATAGTCAGGTGAAAGGTAGGTATCCAATGACGGTAAAATCCAAACATGTAAATCCAAGAAAGTTAATTTAATTTTCCATTCGCAGAAGTAAAATCCAATAATTGGAAGATGGTCCAAAATAATCCAAAAGCCAAAAGATGGTCCAAAATAATCCAAAAGCCAAAATCCGTGGAATAATTCACAAATATGTACAAGGAAAAGGGTGAAAAATTCCAATAATAATAAAAGAAAAATAAGATATGCTTTTAATCAGTAAAGAAGAAGAGAGAGAGAGATATAAAAAAGAACAAAAGATTAAATGTAAATTAGAAAATCAAATATCAAAATGACGCAGGCAGGATAACGTTGAAAAGCGCGAAAAATATAGGGCAAAAAAGAGGTCAACTAAAATGTACAGGTTATTACTTAAGAAAATGTCAGCAAGTGTTATTAAAAGACACTAAATGGAAAAAAATTAATAAAGAAAGAAAGAAAGAAAGAAAGAAAAATATAAAATAAATAAAAAATAAAAAAATAAAGTAAAAATACATATAACATATAAACAAAATTAAGGGGAGAGGATGGCCGGTATCTGCAAATTCCTGATAAAGCATGTAATATATGTGATAAAGTATGTAAGTAACTGCATATAGTAAAATACAATTGAATATACCTACATATGAATGTGTAAGTAGCTTGATATAATCGATATTTAAAGACTAAAACGGAAATTGCAGATAAAAAAAACCTGGCCAAGCAAAGAAGAAATATAGAATTAAAATAAAGGATTATTTATTTTTATTTTATAGTAGCATGGCTGCCTGGCGTTGCCCGGGTGTTTGGAGAGCAAAAAAAAGTGGTCAATTTTTCTAAACTTTGACCCCTATTATGCCCGCTTCACATTTATTGTTTTGTGCTCAAATAAAGTTATTAAGTAAGATCCATGTCAAAGAAACCTATATATCAAATTTCGTGTCTGTAGACTTAGAATTGACAGAGTTATTGCGTAGGGAAATATACACACAAATACATAGATACACAGACAGACAGACACTTTCACTTTTATAGATATACTAGCATGGGTGCCCGGTGTTGTCTGATCTGAATATTAGGAGTTGTATGTTGAGCCCCCCCCCCAAAAAAGCGGTCAATATTTTTTTTAATTTTTACCCCTATTATGACCTTGAACATTTATTGTTTTAGGCTCAAATCAAGTTATTAAGTTAGATCCATGCCTGGACTGATTTTTTATTATAAACACACCAATCATTAAACTCACATTTCATCATTTTTCGTAATTCTTGTATATGTAACACATTTCGACCGTATTTTTATTTTTTATTTTTGTAATTAAAACCATCCTTATCGCTCTTTCTTACTAAAATAATAACTTTGATATATTGTCTGGGCTGATTATTAAATTGCAAACACACTAATGAATTAAATAACATATTATCATTTTTTCATAATTCTTGGACATGTTAATAATTTCGAAAATCATTTTTTATAATTTAAACCATCCTTATCGCCTTCTCTTACTAACATAATAACTTTGATATATAGTCTGGGCTGATTATTTTATTATAAATACACCAATCAATTAACTCACATTTCATCACTTTTTCGTAATTCTTGGATATGTTCATAATTTTGACAATAGTTTTTTATAATTTGAACAATCCTTATCGCATTCTTTTACTGAAAATAAGTTTGATATATTGTCTAGGCAAATTATTTCATAAAAAACACAACTATCTATCAACTCACATTTCATCAATTTTTATAATTCTTAGATATCTTACTAATTTCAACAATTACATTTTATATGTGTAAGCCACATTATTAACCACCCACTAGGAAAATAATAACTTTGATATATTATCTGGGTTGATTGTTTGATTTCAAACACACCAATCAATTAACATACATTTCGTCATTTTTCATAATTCTTGGATATGGTACTAATGTCGACAATAATTTTTCATTATTTTAAACCACATCATCGCCCCATTTACTAAAATATTAACTTTGATATATTGTCTGGGCTGATTATTTCATTGCAAACACACTTATGCATTAAATCACATATTATCATGTTTCATAATTCTTGGATATGTTAATAATTTCAACAATCATTTTCCATAATGTAAACCACTCTGATTACCCTCTTTTACAAGCATAATAACTTTGATATATTATCTGGGAAGATTATTTTATTATAAACACACCAATCAGCTCATATTTCACCCGTTTTTCGTAATTCTTGGAAATGTTACTAATTTCGACAATAATTTTTCATAATTTAAACACACTTTATCGCCCTCTCTTACTAAAATAATAACTTTGATATATTGCCTGTGATGATTATTTCATTATAAACACACCAATCAAGTAACTCACATTTCATCATTTTTCATAATTCTTGGATATGTTACTAATTTCGACAATCATTTTTTTATAATTAAACACCCACATTATGCCTCCCTCCTAATAATATAAGAACTTTGATATATTGTCTTTGTTTATTATTTTATTACAAACAAGCCAATCTAGTAACTCACATTTCATCATTTTTCATAATTCTTGGATATGTTGCTAATTTCGACAATAATTTTCATAACTTTAGCCCACTATGTCGCGCCGATCACTTTAATAATGACTTTGATATATTGCCTGGGCTGATTATTTCATTACAAACACATCAATGAATTCCGAGTATTCTCATAGTATATATGTTCCGCCTATCTTATCCAATCCCAGCTTACGCCGCATATCTGCTAGTATATATCTTTCACCTATATCATTTGATCCCGGGCGGCACTGGGTATTCTGTTACTATATGTTTTCCACCTCTCTCATTCAATACTGGGCGACGCTTTCTGCTAGTATATATTTGCACTAATCTCATTCAGACCCGGGACTGACTTCATGTCCGCTACCCACTATTAAAAGTATACATGAAATAAATTAATGTTTAAATCGTAAACTGTTTCAGCTATTTCTGGGACTGCCTTTATATCCCCAACCCACTGCTAAAAATATACTTGAAATTATGTGATATCTAAATAGTAAACTGTTTCAGCCCTTTCCAGGACTGACTTTATATCCCTCACCCAACTGTTATAAATATACATTAAATAAAGTAAAGTTTAATGCGGAAACTACTTCAGCTATTTCCTGGACTGATTTCATATCCTACACACTACTGTTAAAATATACGTAAAATAAAGGCATGTTTAAATCGTAAACGGTTTAAGTCATTTCCGGGACTGACTTCATATACTGCACCCCACTGTTTAAAATATACTTAAAATAAAGTAATGTTTAAATCATAAACTGTCTCAACAGCTTTTCGAAATTAATACATAAAAACATTAACACGGTTAGAGATTAGGACACCATTGCTTCAACATGAATTTCTGAGTGTAGTATCAGACTCAGCATTCCAGTGACTTAAATCCGCCTCCCTTTTTTGGTCTTGGTTAATGGAGGAGAAATCCGTCATTACTGATACAATTTTTATTTTTGTTACTGACCAGAGTGCCCCTTTTAGGGAGCTGGTTTCCCCACAAATTTTTAAGCGTCCTCATGTCCAACTCTGCCATCTGTGGGGTGGGGGGGGGGCAAGTAAACAACAACAACAAAAAAATAATCAGAACGGACATTTTTCAAGGCATCTTATAATTAATCAGAAGAGACATTTTAAGTGCATTTTATAATTAATCAGAAGGGACATTTCCACGCCATTTTGCAATTAAATCAGAAATTACTTTTCCCAGTTATTTTTGTTATATTAAAACTTTGTTGCATACAATATCGTACCTATTTACAATGCCTCCCCACGGGACAGATTTGGACACTAGGAGAAAAGGAACAGAAAACTGTCTTAGTCGTAAATGAGTTCTCCTCCATTGAGAGAGAAGTAATTGAAATGTACCGTCTGAACGACAGATACTACACTTTGATCTTGGCCAAAAGGCCAAGAAGAACAAATCATTTTTATTAGCTTTGCCTCAACAGCGACACCAATATATATATATATATATATATATATATATGTATATATATATATATATATATATATATATATATATATATATATATATATATTGAATGGAAGTTCATTACAATTAAACGACCCGGATGTAAGCGTGACACACAAAAGAACACTCACGCTATCGTATTAATATATAGATGATAATAATAATAATAATAATAATAATAATAATAATAATAATAATAATAATAATAATAATAATAAAGGTCTTCTCAGGAAAATCAGATCATATAATATCACTGGAAGAATACTTAACATAATTAAATCCTTCTTAGATAAGAGAAAAAGCCAGGTTGTCCTTGACGGTCGTATATCTAAACAATATGATATAACTGAGGGCGTGCCTCTACGGTCGAACATCTAAATAATATGATATAAGTGCTTGAACCTCTATTATTCCTAACATTCATAAATGACCTCCGTGACAAAATTGTCTGTGAGATGGGTATATATGCTGATTACACTCTATAACAGACACGACAGGAAAACAAATGAACACATATCTAAAGAAATGGCAGAAACACTAGAGGAAAACCTCCGATCTGTAATGGAATGGGGACACAAATGGATAGTCCAATTCAATGCTGCCAAGACTAAATTGTTTCCTTCAATAATTACAAGAAACCTTCTCTACCACCAATAGCAATGTCCAAAGACTCTTTATCTGAAAGTACATCTTTTAAACTCCTTGGTCTAACGTTTACAGGAAACATGAGTTGAAACATTGCCAGGACCGCTGCAAAGAAGGGAAGTTCTCTCTACCGCTCTAGAAAGCTACTAACGCCCGAAAGTAGCCTGTACCTCTATAAGGCCACCATTCGTTGTTGTCATAATTGGGGTGGTGAATCTGCTACTAATCTATCGCTCCTAGACAAGGTTCAAAAGAGAGTCGCCATCCTACTAGGTCCTGAACTGTCACCTAAGCTTCAGCCTTTGTCTCACCGATGAAATGTTGCATCCCTCTGCCTGTTCTACAAGTACATTAACGGAGAATGCCCCGTCGAACTGCAAGCACTTGTACCCCCTCGACGTGAATGCCCCCGCAAACCCGACAAACAGCTAAATCCCACCCCTTCACAGTAGAGATCCCTAGATGCAGGAGAGGCTTCCATCCAGTAGTTTCTTCCCCAGAACCGCTAGACGTTTGAATTCCTTCCCGGGTCCCTGCTTCCCTGTACTGACATGCAGAAGTTCATGTGTAACGTAAATCGACATCTTGCTGCCCAACTCCCTACAGAGTACCCCTGTAGCTTATGTCCCTGATAGTATCCCTCTACATCAAAGTGGTAATGTGCCTTGTTTGACAGCATGTGTAGAAATAAAAATGACAACAAATATAATTTATAATTGAAATAATAATAATAAGATAATAATAATAATAAAATAATATTAAGCTAATATTAATAAGATAATAATAAAAATAATAAGAAGAAAATAATCATAAAAATAATATAATAATAAGATAATAATAATAAGACAATAATATAATAATAATAAATATAATAATAATAATAATAATAATTAAATAATATTATAATAATAATAATTAAATAATATTATAATAATAATGGTAGGATAATAATAATAAGATAATAATACTATTAATAAAATAACAATAATAATATTAATAAGATAGTAATATAATAATAAGATAATAATAAGATAATAATAATAATAAGATAATAATAAGATAATAATAAGATAATAATAATAATAAGATAATAATAAGATAATAATAAGATAATAATAATAATAAGATAATAATAAGATAATAGTAACAATAAGATAATAATAATAACAATAATATAATAATAAGATTATAATAATAATAAATGTAATAATACAAATAATAATATAATAATAGGATAATAATAAAAATAATAATAAGATAATAATAATATTAATAAGTTAGTAATAATAATAATATAATAATAAGATAATAATAATATAAATAATAATAATAAAAATAATAATAAGATAATAATAATATAATAATAATAATAATAATAATAATAATAATAATAATAATAATAATATATTTAATTAAACTTTAAAATATAAATAAAATAATAAAAATGGTAATAACGATGAGAATCACTGGATTAGTGTGTATATGTTTTAAAAAAGGTTTAAAGTTTCTTTCAACAAATAATATAAAACATTACAGAGTTAATATATTATGTTAAAGTTTATGTAATATTAAAGTGCATATCATTGATTATTTAAATTAATAATATATAGTGCAAAATATTAGAGATTAAAAAAGCCAAAGATTAAAGTTCGGACATTAGAAATTATAATAACAACGTTTAGTTATGATCATTATATTTTTATATGTTGTTCATCGATTGGAACAATGGGGCCCATCTGATCATCCTGTAGGGTAGGATAGGGGTGGTGATCATCGGTGAGTATGGATATGGCTGATAAGCTCAATCTTTGCTTGAAAAGTTTTACTGTAGTAAGAACAGGGAATCGTAGCAGTGTCGAGGGTTTCAAAATATTGTCCTTCCTCTCCTTTTTGCGCTTCTCTGTAACATCTTTTCGGTTACTTTCATATTTGCAGGCACCGTCATGAACAACGGCCTGCCACTTGGCTCTATCTAAAGCTGCCTGCTCGCATGATGACGGATCAACGTTGAATGGATTCAGTAATGCCTTCAGAGTGTCTTTAAATCGTTTTCTCTGGCCGCCATGGGAACGCTTGTCATTTTGGAGCTCAGCAAACAGAAGCTTATTGGGTAGTCTGTAGTCTGCCATGCGGGCTACATGAACAGCCCAGCGAAGCTGAACCTTCATCAGGATAGTGGGGATTATTGGGAGTCCAGCACGAGTGAGGACTTCTGTGTCTGGTATACTTTCCTGCCAGCCTATGTCAAGCAGTTTCCTCAGTCTGATGCTGTGGAAGTGATTTAATTTTCTAGCGTGCCGTTGGTAGACAGTCCACGACTCACATCCATAGAGTAAGGTGGTGTGATGACAGCTTTATAGCTTTGTCATAGGGGTGATGCCTCTTTTGTCCCATACGTTCTTGTGGAGTCTGCAAAACGCAGCGCTTGCTTTAGCGAGTCTTTTTTACATAGGTATCACCACTTATAAGGGCCCAGAGACCACTCGATGATAAGGGTTAAGAGTGTACAGTAGTCAATTAAACAATATAGTAATTGTTACTGATGGAAATTCGGTAAATTTGTTAACTGAAGTAGAACGGCTCATCAAGAACTTGTTTACGTTGGACTTGAAGGCAATCAGATTGTAGTCAGCTGGAAAGCAGGAAAACGGAAGAGAGTTCCACAGGCGTGCACTTCTAAGAAAGAAGCTTGTATGAGCTTCTTTCTTAGAAGTATTGAATGTACGTTTAGGTTTAGGCACAGATAAAGAATGGGAGGGAATTATTGATAGTGTTTTCAGCTAGACGAGTGTTTCTTGTGAAAGTTTGGAGAGAGGGAACCATGGATTGAAGATCAGTCGAGTATTTGCCATGAAAATAACGATGAGGGAGAGACCAACTCGCAACATCTTTTCTGTGAGATAGAGATTGCAAGAAAGAGAAAAGGGCATCTCATACGAGGCTATCATGGCAGGACAAGTCTTTTCTAGCATTTCCTGCCCAGATGTGGCAACAGTACTCCATCCGTGGAACTACCGGGCTCTTATATAGATGTAAAATTGCATCAGTAGAGATATCTAATGGATCGATAGAAGGATCCCGCCATTTTTCCAGTGGTCTTGGCAAAAGATTTGATGCACGTGTACCATTTCAGATCAGGAGTAAAGCCCAGAGGCTTGTCAAAACATGAGCCCCGCCCCAAGACGAGAGCCATTCATTTCAGTTGATGCCAGATGAGGATCAGAGGGTTGATGATGCAAAGATAAAAGCTTGGTTATAGATACATTAAAAGTAACCAACCACTCCTTTCCCCATTGTACCACTTGCTCAAGATTAGAGGAGAGAAAATCGGAGAGAACTTGGTCGTTTACGGTCTTAGATGTGCTACCATTGATGGTAGTGTCATCAGCATAAATGTCTACGAATGATGTAAGGATGTGATTATGAAGGCATTAATGCAGATCAGGAAGAGAGTTAGGCCCTGGATGGACCCCTGAGAGACTTCAGCATTAATACTGAGAGCTTCTCATTTTTGCCCATCAACTACTACTCTTATGAACCTATCAGAGAGAAATGATTTAATAATTGAGAGGATATTTCAAACTATACCATAGCTGGAGATTGTGTGAAGTAAACCTTTATTCCATACCCTATCAAAGGCCTTTGATATGTCAAGAGCAATTGCCTCAGAAAGCTTGGTATTGTCAAGAGATTCGCTAATCTTATGAGATATAACTGTAAGCACATCTGCTGTAGATCTAGCAGAATGGAAACCATATTGTGTGTCACTAAGAAAAGGTTATTTTTACTGAGATGGTTGATTACTTCTCTATTTAACACAGGTTCCAGCAACTTACTTATGACGCACAGGAGACTTATTGACCTGTATTGAAAGGGAGATGAGCAATCACCTGAATTCTTAAATACAGGGCATACTGATAAGATTTTCCAGGGTGGTGGGAAATAATTCTCTTTGAGACAACCTTTAAACAGTTTTATAAGCATAGGCGCTAGTTCCGGTTGAATTTTTTTGTACTATAATTGGAATACTGTCAGGGACGATTGCTTTACTGGAATAAGGTTTTTTGATTAGCTTGGCAACATCACGCACAGATATTTGTATATCGCATAGAATGTTTTCTGATGCAGGAAGAAATATTAACGGTTGGCAGTCATGGTCGCAAAGGGTACAATTAGTTGCAAAGTTCTTGGCAAAGAGTTTGACTTTGTCTGATGCTAACGATATTACCTCAGGTCCATTGATGATACATTGATTTTTTGGGATAGTTGGGATAGAGCAGGATTCTGTCTGCTATTTGCCAAAACTGGTGCGAACCAAGCAGCTGCTCAGCTACTTTGCACTTGACAGACTGAGCATACAATCTCTCGTGTGCTTTATTACTTTCTAACAATGGTTGCTGGCAGTCCTGAAAGCGGCTTTAGTCTCAATACATCTATTACGTGAGAAGCAATGGAAAAAAGTGATTTTCTATTTTTCTATTCTGGAGAGAACCAAGACTTGCGGTAAGGTTTTGCTGGAACTCTTTCGAGGGTATGAAACGGTCTATGCCTACAATTAACCATTCTGCCAGGTCTGATACTATAGACCACATATCCTTTTTAAACATGAAACGCAGAGGGAGATCTGATATAAATATACGGAAGCTATTCCAGTCTGCCATAGAGTATCGATAAACTATACGATGGAGAGGTACATCTGAGGACTCATTACATTTCGTTTTTACCTTAATTGATACAACTGAGTGATCAGAGGATCCAAATGGAGACAGAACTGAAACTGAACATAGTTCAGGGTAAGTTGTGAGAAAAAGGTCTAGGACACTCGCATACTGGCTGTCAGTGTCGGCACACGTGCGGGTTCGTGAACAATCTGAGTGAGATCATAAGCAATGGAGAAATCGTGAAAGAAACTCACATCATCATCGGTCTTGGTTGAGTGCGTTAACCATGCCACATTGTGAACATTGAAGTTTCCACAGACATGAACATTAGCTGAAGGATAAGCAGATAGGACTTGGTCAATTTTCTCAGATATGCTTTTAAAGATAGTAACTCCGCTGTTGTGGGGGCGATAGAGAGTAAATATAAACGCAGTAGTGTAAAGAAAGTGTAAGCCGGAAGCAGATATAAAGAAAGTTAGGATCTTTCTGGAGATGTACCTACCACGTGGAAAGCCATTTTTAATATAGGCACACATTCTATGTCCAGGCCATCTTGGGGGTCATATTTGGAAGTTTAGTTAGAGTATCCTTTAATTACGAACTCGTCTAGGGAAATAGTCTGTCCAATTCCAGTGTCGCTTAGAAATAATAGATCTGGTTTAGTCTACTGTAATTGGGTTTCAACCTATGGAAAGTTGAAGCGTAGACCCCTGATGTTGGAGAAGTAGACATGGTAGTAGGGGGTCTACGTTGGAAGTTGGATATCCGGGGTTAATCGTGTATTTTTTTCTTATAACTCGCATTATGGAGTTTTGGGATTTGTAGACTAGGTCGACAGACTTGATTAGATCAGGGCAGAAAAGGAAACTAAGAGAGAAAAAGAAACGAAGAAATGCTTTGTAGCACATGATAATGTAAAGCCATAACAATTACCCACTAATATGGCATCGAGAATTCTCACAAGAAGCTACTGCATGGTCCAGAATCCGTTCATCAAATGGCAATACAGCAGCCCCAGTACTTTGCACCTTCAGATAGGACAGCGTCTTTAGTGGTTAATCCAAGGTTCGGGTTCATGACTACCAGGCGGATAACGTAAGCCCAGGTAAAACGTTTACCTCCAGCACCCTTACTAGTGGCATGGCTACAAGGATAGACATAGAAACTGAAAATTTCCGACGTCTTTGGCGACTGTTTGCGCAAAACCTAGAATGTTGATTTAATCGTCAATTGCGGGGGATCGTACTGCCAATGTATGTGAACTTGTCAACCGCATTGGGTCTTTGTCCCCCGATTGAAATATTGGATTCTACATATGGTTTTCCCGGAGCAAACTAATGCATCAGCACATTCGTTTTGGTATTCATCGTGAGACCAAAATTGTCAGAAGCCTCTGAGAATATGCTTGCACTGTGTTGCATGCCTGTCTCAGTCATCAGCAAACAAAAGATGATTTACAATTTCTGATGGAACTTTAGATTTTGCTTGTAGCCTCCTGAGGTTGAAAATTGATCCGTCATATCTGTACTTGATTCAAATGTCCACATCAGCGTCTCCGGGGTCATCAGTCAGCATCGCGGTGAACATGAGGCTGAACAGAGTCGAAGCCAAAACACACCTCTGTTTCATTCCATTTGTGACTTCAAAAGGGTCAGAGGTCTCCCCACGATATTGAACTCTGGCCATCATTCTATCATGAAACTGACGTATGATGGCAATGAATTTTCTAAGACACACATACTTTGCCCTTATTCCTCAGAGGCCGTTTCTGCTTACATTGTCAACAGCTTTGATCAGATCAACATAGGTGGAGTAAAGATCGACATTTTGGTCTTGGCACTTTTCTTGGAGCTGCCTGGCGACAAACACCATATCAGTAGTACCACGATCCTTACAGAATCCACATTGGTTCTCCGGCAAGAGGTCTTTTTCCAGATCAACTATGAACCTGTTCAGCATTACTCTGGCCAGCATCTTGCCTGCAGTGCATAGAAAGGGATATTCCTCGGTGGTTATCGCAGACTTAGTGGTTACATTTATGCTTGTATAGATATATGATGGAGGCATCTTTGAAGTCTTGGGGAAGTACCTCCTCCTGCCAGATTATGTGAAAAAGCTGATGGAGTTTTTCAATCAGGGTCTTGCTGCCCTCTTTATATATCTAAGCTGGGATAGAATCTGAGCCAGGCGCTTTCCCAGTGGACAACAGGCGGATTGCTCTCTTTGTCTCTTCGAGGGATGGGAGTTCATCCAATTCCTAGTTTACGGTAATTTGGAGAAGATGGTCAATAGCCTCATCACTGACGGTAGAGAGACGGTTTAGTACACTTTTAAAATGCTCCGGCCATCTTCTAAAGATCACGTCTTTTTTAGTGAGAATAGTGGACCCGTCTGTACTGAGGAGAGGTGATGATTTGGATGGAGTTAAACCATAAATTTCCTTGAGACCATCGTATAAATTCTTCATGTTGTTCCTATCTGCGTAATCTTTGAATTTCTTCTGCTTTCTGATCATCAACTGAACGGTGATACGCAAAATTTTCCATGTGTCCTCCTTTAGTTGGGAGGATGGATCTTTAATATGGGATTTGTATACAAAATGCTTCTCCTCTAGCAACTGGGTTTCCTGAAGACTGCCCCCAGACACTCCACGGCTGTGTTGTACACTGTCTCGCGGATTGTCTTTTCGGTTTTCTATTCCAGCAGGTTAAAGGCGTTTTGACGGAGTTTCAGAGAAAGATTTTTGGGCAGTTTTTATTATCAACTTGTTGACATTAAATCGTTTTGGAGCTCTTTTTCCTTGAGGTTTTCTCTTTGCTTGGATATACAGCTTGAGCTTAGCCACCATCAGATGGTGGTCTGTCGAGCACTCGGCTCCAGACATGGTCCTCCTTATACGTATGTCCCGCCTGTCCCGTTTTCTCTTAATCAATTAGATGCCAGTGCTTTGAGCGAGAGTGCAGTCTTGACGCCCTTTCGCGAATAGAGAGGCAAAACACAGTGTTTGTTATCAGCAGGGCATGCCCAAAGCAGGTTCGAAGGAGAAGAAGATCTTTGCTATTACATTTTCCAATACCATGTTTTCCTATGACCCCCCCTGGCAGCACTGTCATTTGCATTAAAATCACCAAGTATGATGAGCTAGTCCAGATTTGGTTTTGCACATATGACGTTATTCATGTCTTCGTAGAACTTGTCCTTGATGTCATCAGGGTTTGTCATCGTAGGAGCGTATGCACTGACAAGAGTAGCAAACTTCTTTCCATTTTAAAGAGGGAGTCTCAATGTCATTAAACGGTCATTCACTTCTTTTGGAGGTCCAGCCAGTTTACTCACAAGCGCATTTTTTACCGCAAAGTCAACTCCTGCTCACGCCTCTCCTCAGGTCCTCTACCACTCCAAAAAGGTGTAGGCCTGACTTCTTTCATTAATTCCACCTTCACCTTCCAGTCTTGTATCACTTAAGGCAGCCAATATTGTACCTGGCAAGTTCGCCTTTGTGGTCTGTCTAGGTTATTTTTGTCCAAGAGTGTACGATCATTCCATGTCGCAATCTTGATAGGAATTTTTTTTAGTATTTCAACCGCATTATTAGGGTTCCTGCTGAGCGCGGTAAGCCAGACAAAACATAGTTGAGCAGGCAATGTTTGGGGCACCTTTTCTAGTCCATTTACGATGTCACGGGGGTGAGCACTGCTCTCCTAAAGAGGGCTGATCAGACACTCAGACGGCTGCCGAACTCCATTTCCGCTCCCGTTAGTGGATAGCGACCCTATGGCCTGAGCCACCTGTGTTCAGGTTTGCATCTACGACTTCTAGTGTGACCACATGAATCGCTTTGTCGCTCGCAAAAAGCCAAAAGCCACATGACTTGAAGGAATTGAGACAGGATGATGGATGACATGCGCTGGAAGTTTGTTTAAAGTGAAGCTGGTTTGCGCAGAGCCAGCCTCACTCTTTCATCTCAGACCAGCCTGATCCAACGGCAAGACAGGCTCGAGACAGCTGGGGACCATGTAGATAGGCAGGAGTTGCCGGGAGGAGACGAGTATGCCAGCTAATCGCCTACGGTGCTCCATTGCGAGGTCAACGGCTGAAGTCCTTCTTGGTGGTTCGCCTTGGACACGGATGCATGAAAGTTACTCTAAACAGTTCAGTCCTGACCGTTAGGTCTAGTCTGGTTAACTTTGAACCAGCACCGTCCTCTCACCCGTTTTGGCAAGCCTGCTGAGGCCAGTACCCAGGGTATAGCTCTTGGAGCTAACATGTGAGATTTAGGAGATAAGTGAGGACCAGTTGCCCCTGTCCGCACTGTTGGATTTAGTAGCTACGAATCGAAATATGCTACCTTTAGAAGAGCTCTGTATACCCTATATATTTTGTTATATATTATAAGAAGAAAACACGTAAATTTCAATCTAAACAAACAGTTAACATTAAAATTTAAGTTAAATTCTTTAAAAATTATGTTAAATATAAAGTAAAGCCATACTTAATGTATCCATTTACAATGCCGCCCCATGGGACATAGTTAGACACCAGAGTCGTTTTTTTTTAACGTGGAGAAAAGGTACAAAAGTAAAAAAAAAAAACTGTCTCAGTCGTGAAGGACTGTTCCTGCACTGAAAGAGAACAAGAAATGGAAGTGCAGCATCTGAAGAACAAATACTACACTTTGATCTTGACAAATAAGGTCAACCCATACTTAATGTAATAAAGTTCCTAACTCATAAAACTATATAAATTGAATTTTGTAAAGTATCGAGATTAAAAATAAATATCATTAGAAAAAAGAGATGAAACATATAACGATCTGAAACAAAATCAATAAAAAATGTAATATACATGAATATGTGAAAACTGCCAATATTTAAAATGGACAGCATTTAAAATGGGTGAAAACGTTAAATATTTGAAGTATGTAAAACATATTGGAGGGTAATAAGCATAGGTTGGGACATCTATATAATTATAAAACTCAAACGACTTTGTAACGAGTATTGTAACCCAACATCCGGTTTACGACTTCCGGTTGCACATGTGTACATAAACATAAACCCATAAATGCCTAAGCAAATAAACACAAATCGCTACTTGAGCAGAATTTGACCTACGCACTGAAATATTAACGTTATTATTTAGAAATTATTATTTAACTAGCGGGGGTACCCGGCGTTGTCCGAGTGTTTGTTTCCGGGACGGGGGGAGTTTTAAAAAATGTTATGGTAGGTAAGTAGGAAGGATCAAACCTGGAGTCATGAGTAAAAGTAGGAAAATAAAGTGTGAAAAAAAAACATCTGCAACGTTAACAGTTCGGCCACCAAGAAAAGTCCATTCCAGTTGTTTAGGAAAAAAAAACCCCGACTACGGTAGGTCGGCGCGAACGTGAAAATATAATGTGAATTGTCCAGCACGTTAACCACTACGCCACAGAGCACTGCAGCTTAGTATAGTGATTTTAAATAACTTCACATGAAAGAACTACGAAGCCAAACCGGTGTTCTCTTCTCAACTGTTCCTTGTGACCGATCCCCAAACGGTGTTAAGTGGTGGCAGGGGGAGGAGGAATTTATTAGAGAGAAAATATTTTACCACTTCCATTGATCTTAACCGATTTTGGCCGTGACTTCTCAGCAGAAAAAGTATAGAAATCTAAGATTATAGAGGAATTTGAGAAATAATAAGCCTATAACACACCTCAGATATTGTTCTGCCGTTTGTGCATATTATATTTGAATGAAATATCTTGATTTTTAATCCTATTAATATCAAAATCCGACGGGAAAAGATGAGTTCATTTTATTTATATAGAGAAGAGAAGAGAAGATAGATAGAAGAAGATAGAATAGAAGATAGAAGAAAGAAGAGAAGATAGAAGAATAGATAGAAGAATAGATAGAGAAGAAGAGAAGAGAAGAGAAGAGAAGATATGGGAAGAGTGAGGATGTTTTGCAACTATTCTGTATTACAAGTATACTGTCGCAATTTTCTTACAAATAAATCAACTTTGACCCGTTGACAACGTATTGTTTGACTGTGTACGTTTTCAGCCTCACAATTATTTTTTTTCGCGTTTAAATTATCTAAATAATTGTTAATATTTTCAGCATTTCTTTTACATCGTTCATTTCCGTATTACGTTTAAGTAATTTTAACAAAATTTTCTTATAAATAAATCTACTTTAACCTCTGACAACCATAAGAGCATTACATAACGTATTGTTTTACTGTGCACGTTTACAGCGTTCCAATTGTTTTTTTCGCGTTTACATTAAACGATCTATAAAAATTTGAATAGTGCAGATTTACCTATAAAAATCACTTATAATTCAATAGCTGTAAGTTTTTTTTAAACAATTATAAACAGAACGTCTCATATAAATCTATCTATATTCTTTTTTTCATTTTAATATACTTTCAAAGAAATGTTTCTGTTATGTCACAAACAACTATTTCCTTTACGTCACAAGTGGCACGCTCATACATTAATTCCATCGCTAATATAACATACTGACCCAACGGGTCACGGGTAGTCTAGTAATATTCTTAAGAGCCGATGTCATAAATATGGTGCAATTATAAATAGCAGTTCAGTCCGGTTTTGTTCGTGTGAATACATTTTCGCTTTTATATTTATAGATTTCAAATGTTTAGACCGAAAATTGTCTGAATAATTTCGCAGAAACCGCAGCGGTAATTTTTTTAAACTTTGACCTCAATTTTGACCCCTTAACATGTATTGTTTAGGTCTCAAATCGAAATAATAACGTTTTACCCATGTCCAAGTTACCTACATCTCAAACTTCATTCGTTTTTTTTACACAAAACAGGCGGCGGAATTTGATCGAATCTGCAATGGTCAACTTTTTCAACTTTGACCTTTTGGCAACAAAATTTTCGCCTCCGTACTGATTAAAATGCTTGCCGCATGTCTGAATACCCGTTATGTATAAATTTCAAATGTTTAGACCAAAAATTGGCTGAGTAGTTTGTTAGACCCTTGGCAGATCAAATTTCGACCCAAACCGATTAAAAAGTTTTCCCTGTCTCTGAATACCCTTTATGTAAAATTTCAAATGTTGAGACCATTAATTGGCTGAGTAATTTGGTAGAGACCGCAGTGGTCATTTTTTTTAACTTTGAGACCAATTTTTACCCCATAACGTTCTTGAGGAGGGCGGGGCAGCTCAGATAAAATTATAAATTTAGATACATTTCAAGTAGCCTACAATTAAAATTTCAAGTATTTTGACCCAACATTAGCGAAGGAGTTTGGTAGAGTTTTCGAATAGCAAATCGTTGACTTTTTACCCCTTGACAGCCAAATTTCTGGCCTAAAACCGATAAAAACATTTGGTTCTAAATCTCAATACTCTTTATGTCAAATCTCGAGTCTCTTCACCGAAAATTGGCGGTGTTATTTGGTAGAAAAATGTACACAATCACACACACACAAATTTTCACATATAAATATACTAGCAGTTCCGTCCAGCTTTGCTCGGGCCCTATGTACTGCTAATAGCTTTATGTGCATATGCATATATTCAAAAGTGTTAACATGTACGGAGATGCCCATCTATATAATAGGCTCCCTTACCTACCATAGAAAAAAGTTGGTAGAAACTTCAGACGTCGAATTTTTGTAATTAACATGCACGGTTTTGTGGTCAAATCGAATTATAAAGTTTGATCAATATCCAAGTAACCTATATCTAAAATTTAACGTGGTTAGACCAAAAATTGGCGGAGGAGTATGGAAAATTTATTAAAGGTCAAATCGTTGAACTTTGACTCCTTGACAGCCAAATTTCTGGCCCAAAATTGATTAAAAAGATTTCCCCAAATCTCAATACTCCTTATGTTAAATCTCGAGTCTGTTGACTGAAGGTTCACAGATTCATTTGTCAGGGAAATGTATACAGACAGACAGGCAGACACACAGACAGATATTTTCACTTTTATAGATATACTAGCATTTCAGCCACGCGTTTCCCGGGTTTTTGGATGTGTGTGTTGAGCAAAAAAAAAAAAAGTGGTAATAAGAAGGCAGGCTCGAACCCGTAACGCGGAGAAGGAAAAGAACGAGAAAAAAAACTGACGTCTTTGCTGTTACGACCACCGCCAAACCGAAAGTGACGTAGGCTAGACAATCGAAAGGAGAGGATGATTATCGAAAATATCGGCGAAAAAAGCGACCCCCTGTAGAAAAGTGCCTAGATTAAGGTGAAGATATTAATGTTTTTAGCCAATTTTTCAATATTTGTCGTATGAAAGGTCGAACTTAAAAATGATATTGATCAGGGTAAAATCCGTCGCATCTGTCGAAAATTTTAGGCAGACATGCAAACATACATACATACATTTATATATTGGTAACTAAAAATTTTCAACCCAAACCGATTTAAAAGCTTGCCATATCTCTGAATATCCTTTATGTAAAATTTCTAATGTTTAGAGGTCAAGATTTTTTAAATTGTGATCCCTATTATGGCGGATTAACATTTATTGTTTTGGGCCCAAATCAAGTTATTAAGTTAGATTCATGTCCAAGTAACCTATATCCCAAATTTCAAGTGTTTAGACCCAAAATTTGCGGAGGAGTTTTGTAGACTTCTCAAAGGTCAAATCGTTGACCTTTGACTCCTTAACAGCCAAATTTCTTGCCAAAAATGGATTAAAAGATTTTCCCAAATTTCAGTACCCGGTATATCAAATTTCGAGTCTGTAGACCGAAAATTGACAGAGGTATTGCGTTGGAGAATGTGCACACGCACACACACACACACACACACACACACACACACACACACACACACACACACACACACACGTTCACTTATATATATATATATATACTAGCTTTTCATCCCGGCGTTGCCTGGGTATTTGAAGGCGTATGTTGAGCAAAAAAAAAAAAAAAGCGGTCAATTTTTTTAACTTTTACCCCTATTATGACCCCTTAAAATTTATTGTTTTGGGCTCAAAGTTAGTTATTAAGTTAGATCCATGTCCAATGAACCTATATCTAAAATTTCAAATGTGTAGACTCAAAATTGTCGGAGGAGTTTGGTAGAGTTCTCAAAAGTCAAATCGTTGAACTTTAACCCCATAACAGCCTAATTTCTGGCCGAAAACCGACCAGGAAGATTTTCCCAAATCTCATTACCTTGTATATCAAATTTCGAGTCTGTAGACTTAAAATTGACAAAGTTATTGCGTAGGGAAATGTACACAGACAGACACACAGACAGACACACAGAAAGACACACAGACAGACACACATACACGTTCATTTTTATAGATATATAGATAGATAGACTAATAGATTAAACAAAAATATATACGTATACATAAATATATATGGAAACTGTTTTGTTTACTGTAAACTTTTTACGCAAATATTATGCAAGTATAAATCATGTAGAATATCTGAATGAATATAATTACACGTAATAGTTAACTCTAGATGATCATCCTATAAGAAAACTGAAAAAAACTAACAGGGAATTAATTAAAATGAATGTTTAAAAGCATATGCAAATTAGCTAGATCTTTTGCTAGTTAATGCATTTCCACAACCCATATATAAGAAAAATATATTTTTTTTTTAAATAAAGAGAAAAGACCGTTTTTAATATGAATATCAATACACACAAAAGAAAAATGAATTTATAGGAATATATATATATATATATATATATATATATATATATATATATATGAATACGGCGTAATCACGTTTCACACACCTTTTTCCTTTAAATCACCGAAGTTAAGAAACGATGTGCCTAGCCAGTACCAGATGTGTGCCCATTTGGAACTTCCAGATACTGTATGTACTCTCCGCTTATCTCGGCATTGTTTCCAGTTGTTCTGAACTACTCATTGCAACTATACCCAAGCAGTGTCGATTCAGGAAAGGTGTGGGTGTGGATTGTGCACCCTTTGCCTCACAATTACACGTTCAGCTGCCTCTATTCGGGGTATCCTTTGTCCTTCGAAACTGAACCGAGGCATTATATATATATATATATATATATATATATATATATATATATAGTAATTTATAAAATATATATGGCGATTAAGCTACACTTAATATTCTGCGTTTCATCCAACTATAGGATTCGTCAGGCTTATATATATAACATTGTCTATTTATTTATTTTTTATAAGCAATTGTGTGGTGGTTTTTTTTTTTTCATTCCCTTAGTGATTTAAAGGGAGGAGTTATCTGCCCTTTGTTTGTTTATATTCTAGTCCCACATTTTTGAAACGTATTATTTGTTCTTTATTATTTAAATATTTACTCCGTGCATAAAATAAGTTATCTATAGACATAACATGTTTCGAAGTTTTACTTCTCATCAATAAGTATAGCTATACTGTCGAAAAGTGAAACTTCGAAACATGTCATATCTATAGATAACTTAGTTTTGTGCATGTAGAAACTATTTAAATAAATATTTAAATAATAAATAAGTTTAAATTAATTATCATGAGAGGACATTGGGATTGACCCTCACATGGCTTTTCATACACACACACACGCATGTATATAGACATTAATGTATACGAAACCTTTTATACTCATATGCACACAGCTGAACATATAGATAGATACAACCTTATAGAAATTCAATTATATTTACACTAACACCAAAGTTTTTACGTTTACGAAGTTATGCACACACACATATATACATATTTATATATATATGGATATATATATATATATGCATACATATGCATATATATATTATTATTATTATTATTTCAGATTAATATAATTCAGAGGTAAAATATCACACACATATATACATATTTATATGTATGCATATATATGCATACATAGGCATATATATACATATATATATACATATTTATATGTATGCATACATATGCATATATTATTATTATAATTATTATTATAATTATTATTATTATTATTATTATTATTATTATTATTATTATTATTATTTCAGATTGACATAATTCAGAGGTAAAAAAATCCAAATGAAATAACGAGGTTTCCACAAGGTAGAGCATGATATATCTTTATACTTTTTCTTTATTTTACATAAAGTATGTATGTAATAATTAATAAATCACACAGACACACACACACACACACACACACACACACACATATATATATATATATTCATATATATATATATATATATATATGTGTGTTTTGAAGGTTCAATTCTCAGTGTGGGCAACCGAAAAATACAATTGCAAATTACTTAGGCGATCTATCCAGTCCTGGCTACCCTCGTGAAGTAAATAATCCTGCCTAAATTCCATTCGACAGAAACATTCCCGAGTTCAACAAGATGCACCTGAAGAAGGCTGGAGACTACATCGACCGAAAACCACACTCAATATGATAACAGTAGTCCGATGAATCCTAATAGTATAAAAATAAAATGAAAAACAAAAAGGATGCAGAAACACCAAACAAATAAAAAACGATGGAAGAAATAAAAAAAAATGGATGTGGAATAAAAAACATAATTGAAAAATGATCAGTATGTAAATTAGAAAAAAATGGACGTGGAATTAAAAAAAAACATAATTGAAAAATTATCTATATGTAAATTAAAAAAAAAATTAATAAAAAATTCCACACATTATTCCAGATAATGCTGAGTTGAATGATATGCACTTTACGATAGCTCAAGGGGTTGTGAATTGAACTGAAGCGAGTTGAACGAATTCTCTTCTCTGAGGCGAAGTGTACCATAATCCGTGCTATTAATACACTTTACAAACTGATAAAAGATCCTTTGGTGAGAAATGAAAATCCAGAAATTAGAAACAAATTTAAACGTAAGAATTCGAGCATGTGCGCACACTGAATGACCTTAGAGAAAGGAGGAGGAGGAGGAGGAGGAGGAGAAGAAGAAGAAGAAGAAGAAGTAGTATGAGAAGACAGAGAGAGAGACAGAGAGACAGAGAGAGAGAGACAGAGACAGAGAGAAAGAAGGAGGAAGGAGAGAGCTAGTTAATATAATTACCAAATACGAATTCCAAGTGCTTAAGCTGAAAGCATTTCTATATAATTTCTTTATAGTATAGAGAAATATGGAATGTACTTTGCCAGCATTTAGCTTATGAGTAAGTTAACATTTTATATGTTGAAAGAAGATAATAATAATAATAATAATAATAATAATAATAATAATAATAATAATATATTACGTAAAATGTTAATTCATATATATATATATATATATATATATATATATACTAGCGTTTCGGCCCGGCGTTGCCCGGGTATCTGGAGGTGTGTATGTTGAGACAAAAAAAAACGGTCATTTTTTTTTAATTTGACCCCTGTTATGACCCTTAACATTTATTATTTTGGGATCAACTCAAGTAATTAAGTTAGATCCATATCCAACGAACCTATATCTAAAATTTCAAGTGTTTAAACCAAAAATTGTCGGAGTAGTTTGGTAGAGTTCTCAAAAGTCAAATCGTTGTAACTTTGACCCCTTAATCGCCAAATTCTTGGCCGAAATCCGGTCACATTGATTTTCCCAAATCTCAGTAACCTGTATACCAAATTTCGAGTCTGTAGACTTAAAATTTACAGAGTTATTGCGTATGGAAATGTACACAGACACACAGATAGACACTTTCACTTTATATATATATATATATGTGTGTGTGTGTGTGTGTGTGTGTGTGTGTGTGTGTGTGTGTGTGTGTGTGTGTGTGTTGAGGGTGCGGCATTAGTCACGTTACACCATTTCGGAACTATTTTTTTCAATACTATTCAACTGAATTTACAATGTAATTGTCATTATATAATAATGTAACATATGATTTCTTATTTTTCAGAAACAAAAGATAATAATTTTTTAAAATGTCTGTTGAGTTGAAGAGAAGAATAATCAACATGAGAAAGGAGAAATATTTCGACTAAGGAAAAACCTCAAAATTAACAACTTTAAAAAGACGATTGATCGTTACATAGCTTAAGAACACCTAAACTCATAAAAAATGTATGAAAAAATTTTTTAAAAATCCATGAAACAAATGGCACACAAAGCACAAACATCACCAAAGACTATGCAAACGCTATGTCGAAGTGACCTACAAATGTCACTCTATAAGCTCAAAAAGCAACAGCTTGGCTCTGCACCCACACTTGCAAAGAAACTTCATCGAGATTCGACTCTTGTAAAACCGTATCAGAGAAGGCACGCTCAATAATAATAAGGTTTACGATTAAAAGTTATTCTCGCTTCAACATTCCCAAAAGCAGTTCGAAGCAATACTTGAGAATGCAAGAAATATTTTCAGAACACAGAAACTACTATCACTGATGGTTTGAGCAGCTATTTCCGAGAGAGGGAAATATCCCTTTGTATTTCTCTATCAAGGGGTCAGGATTAACAAAGAACGTTACATTGAGGTCATCTTTGAAGGTGCACGAACCCCAGGGTATAATTCTCTGTTTGGTGATGAAGTTTGGACTCTTCAACAGGATTGTGCGACAAGCCACACTGTGCTTAAGTAAGACAGCAGTGGTGCAGATATAGCTTTCGTCCTGGCTCGGCAAAGAAGAATGATATCCCTAATCACCAAATTCAATTTTATATCATATATAAATTCTTGATGCTGCAATACTTTAAGTTACAAATTCATTATATTTTTTACTATAATATCTGGTCCTTTTCTTTCCAGTTTTAACAACTAGTCCTTTTACTTTTCTAAGTTTAAACTTAACCATATTACTTTTCATGCTCGCATTTTTCTATGTAATTTAATTGTTCAACAGTCGAGAATGCTGTAATGTTTTACAAAGTTTTTGTATTATATTAGTCATTATATTATATGAATATCTCCCTTTTAAATTTCACACGAATTTGAATCTAATGTATTTTTCATATTAAATTTTACATATACATTTGGATATTACTTTATATGTTTTTATGGTGATTGTATCTACTTTTACAATCAGTATCGGTTTCACATATATATCTTTGTTCAATGCTGTCATTATATTGGTTGTGATTTGTCTTATATATATTATTCGAAAATTTCTTTTGTCATAAGAATAATTGACTCTTTATTTTATGGCCGTTTTATTTTCATTGATTATTTTAGAGTGTTGCTTATTTAAAATGTATACTTATTGCTATCTGTGTTTTAAAGTGTTTATATTGAATGTTACGTGTAGTTTATTTGTATTAGTGAAATTGTATGTTTATAAGTTTTCGGTAAATATTTGTTGACATTTTTTTCCTATTTTTTATCGTTTTAACTTTTAAAATATTTAGAGTTTCTGTTTGTTATCCAATGTCGGTTCTACAGTCTCTTTTTTATATTTATTTTTTAACGGTTTTATACGTTTGGATGTACTTAATTTATCTAATTTAATCAAATATTTGGTTTATTACTTTATGTATACGCTTCATAATAAACTAGCATAGTTATTCAATATTTACCGAGTCGTGTGTGAGATAGCATTACATTAACAACAACCTTGAAGTTGCCAGCTACATATCTTAATGTTGTAGCTTCGGAAGTTGACAGCTAGATAGCTTTACGTTGGAGCATCGAAAGCCGACAATAAATAAGTCCACCATCGCCAGTTGTTGTGATGATTATGTTGTGTCTTACATTAGTACGAGTTATTGCCAGTGTTGCGTTATTTTGTGTACTAAAATGTTCGAGAATTTTGTCGGCAATTTTATGGCGTTATAGGATCCAAAATAAATAAGACAATACGGTCGTATATTAAAAAGCGTGTGTATTTAGAGAATTGCTGGAGTGTATGTTGCAGAAGAGACGGCTTTAATTTCGCCGTAAGCTTTTCTATGGATAATTTTTAGTAGTGTATGCACAGTCACGAGGTAGGGAAGACCACCATAACACCATAACACTTGCACGTTGAGCTATTCAAATATGATTGACATAACATGTTTTGAAAAGATTGACAGGAAAAAGTGACAGAAGGAAAAAGACTGCAGTTGGAGATTTCATTGTTAACCGAGTGGACGCCACTATAATTCTCTCTGTCGCTCCCCCACTTTCTCTCCTCTATCTAAAATAAGCAAGAACAAAAGGAGAAATAAAAAACGGACTGTTGCTTGCACCAATGGTTGTTGTGTTTTAATTGATAAAAAGGGTTTATAATATAACATTAATACTTTCCCCCTATTTACTACGAGAGACAATGGATATACCATGATAGCTGCGCGTGTACTTGTGAACAAGCACTACGCAATCCTCGATCACACCTCTCTTGAGTCAACACTGTATGATTCTACTGGTAAAGAGAAATCTAGTACGACTGAAACCATACCTAGATTAGCGGATAGTATATAGAGCAACTGTTATTCCCAAATAGTCATCCATTATGTAATAACCAGGCTCAACGTCGCTTAACTCAGGCGAGTTGTCAAAATGATTATATCATATAACTCTCTTCACCTAACATTAATTAATTCGATTGTTTAACTGAAACATAGCGCGGACGCGCGTATGCAAACAGATGCGAAATGAAGCCGCTGTTAGAGAAAAACAAAGACTTTAACAATGAGATCACGTTAGAAATGAAAATAACGTTCGAGATCACGTTAAAGGTTTGGATGACGTTCGGGAGCACGTTCAAGAAGGCGATCGTGTGAGGGACGTCACGGCAGTAACAATGAGGAAATAAATGTCGTTGTTACAAAGAAAAAGCGAGTTGAACTTCTTTTCTATTCTTTGTCCACTTTGCGACTGAGGCTACAACGTGTTACTGTCTCTGACAACGTGGTATACCTTGATGGAAATGTGTGATTAGATCGTTGCAAGGAAAGCTATAGACGCAGAAACGATTTCATTAGTTTCGCAAGCCAATTGTACATTTGGATACACTGATATTGATGGTGCATTTCTTATTAGCGCTTTGGTTTTAGGGATAAACATACACACCGACAGAATGATAAACAAGGTGTATTTTTTTATTATTTTTATGTCATATTCAATGACGTGTATGTATTAGGTTGGTGCAAAAATAATTGCGTTTATATATATATATATATATATATATATATATATATATATATATATATATATATATTTTAATTTTCACCCCAAACAAGGCAAATTGCCATTTTGGTGTAGGGGGGGGGCTACTATCAGGGGCAACAACTACTGGGGTACTATGTAGGTATTTGGGCAGCAAGATGTCGGTTCATGTTACACTTGAACTTCTGTACGTCAGTACTGTTGGGGAAGCAGGGACCTGGAATGGAATTCCAGAGTCTAGCGGTTCTGGGGAAGAAACTATTGCAGTAAAAAGATATTTTACATCTAGGGATCTCTACAGTGTGGGGGTGGGATTTAGCAGCCTGTCGGGTTTGTCGAGGATGCTCACGTGGTGGGGGCACAAGTGATTGCAGTTCGTCAGAGCATTCACCACTAAAATACTTGTAGAAAAGGCAGAGGGATGCAACATTTCGTCGATGGGACAGAGGCTGAAGCTTAGATGCCAGTTCAGGGCCTATCATATATATATATATATATATATATATATATATAAATATATATATATATGATAGGCCCTGAACTGGCATCTAAGCTTCATCCTCTGTCCCATCGACGAAATGTTGCATCCCTCTGCCTTTTCTACAAGTATTTTAGTGGTGAATGCTCTGACGAACTGCAATCACTTGTGCCCCCATATATATATATATGTATATATATATATATATATATATAGTTGAACTTCTAAAATGACATTATTTTCGCACCAACCAAATATTTTAGCCAATGTTTTTAGTTATATCGTTAAAGAAACTTTAATCACTGCACAAAATAATATTTATTTGGTTTCAATTTATTGTCACCATTTAATTACTTTATCTCTAGTTTCGATTCATTTCAGTTTTAGTTCTAATGTTTCGATTTGTTATTTATGCATTTGTAAAATCTTCTATTGCATTTTATCCAATAATGTATTACCTTGCGAACAAGCTTTACTTTCCAGCTGTCTCTATCGCCTTCTTGTGAAATATGTGGATTGTATTTTATTCTCTTGGCGTCTTTGTTTGTTTTTTTTTACTGCTCTAAGTCTTTGGTTATTTTGTTTTACGGGATGTACAATCTTTTCCTGTTATTTACTGCCGAATCCTCTCATTTTTATAAAAGTTCTTTAGGCTTAAATGTCTCAAAACATTCAAATATTTATTTATATGTTTACATTAGTTGCTTTGTAAA
This sequence comes from Euprymna scolopes, assembly GCF_053919585.1. NCBI lineage: Eukaryota > Metazoa > Mollusca > Cephalopoda > Sepiida > Sepiolidae > Euprymna > Euprymna scolopes. Next base: position 128,896,070 of record NC_136500.1, on the reverse strand, counting down.
TGGAAACTTGTTTTTATTTTGACTTTGCAGCACATGATTGAGTTTAGCAAACAAACGAAAAGAAAAGAAAAAAATAATATAAATGCCTGATGCATTTTATGTCAAGAATCTGTTTTTTTATATTTAATTTTCACGTCAAGGCACAGTCTCACTTTGAAGTAGAGGGATATTATCGGGGACATATGTTGCAGGAATATTATAAAGGGAGATAAGCAGCAAGATGTCTGTTCACATTACACTTGAACTTCTGCATGTCAGTTGGGAAAACAGAATCCCGGAAGGGAGTTCTAAAGTCTAGCAGTTCTGGGGAAGAAACTGTGGGAGTAGAAGGCTTTATTAGACCTAAGGATTTCTACTGAATAGGGATGAGACTTAGCTTCTGGTTGGGTTCGTCGGGGATATTTACGTCGAGAAGGTACAAGTGTTTGTAGGTCGTCAGAGCATTCACCATTAAAATACTTGTAGAACAGGCAGAGGTGCGCAATATTTCGTCGATGGGACAGAGGCTGAAGCTTAAAATGAGAGTTCAGGACCTATCAGGTTAGCGACTCTCTTTTGAACCCTGTTCAAGAGTGAGTGACTAGTAGCAGATGCACCAGCCCAAATGTGACAACAATAATCCATACATGGACGAATGGTGGCCTTATAGGGGTACAGAATACTTTCAGGCGTAAGTAGCTTTCTAGCACGGTAGAGAGACCCCCTCCTTCTTCACAGATGCCTTGACAAAGTTTCAATGCATTTGTTCCAACTCATGTTCCCTGTGAACGTAAGGTCGAGGAGTTTAATAGAAGTACTTTAAGGTAATGTGGCTTTGGCCATTGCTATTGATGGTAGAGAAGGTTTCTTGTAATTATTGAAGGAAACAATCTTGGTCCTGGCAGCATTGAATGTGACTATATATTCATGTCTTTATTCCACTACAGATTGGCGGTCTCCCTCTAGTGTTTCTGTCATATCCTTAGATATGTGTTCATTTGTTTGTAGACAGCTTAATCTTGTAGCACCGTTCAAGATTTTTATCAAGAACTTTATCTCATACAATTTTGTTTTCCTTTAGTAATTCCTTATATATTTTTCTTGTCATTAGAATGTGCGAATAATTCATTTTATGCATTTTGTTGTATTACATGTTCCAAACCACTTGTTAATGTTTAAAGGCATCTATATTTTTAGTCGCGTGCAAGCGACTCTATAAGTCACTCCGTCGGTCGGTCGGTCGGTCGGTCCGTAACACTTTTGTGCTTGGCTTTTTGGTTAAGATCATTATTAATAGATGCTGTTCTTAGCTTTTTAAGTTTTTTCTTGGCCTTTTGGCCAAGATAAAATAAATAAATACCAACCCTTCATACCAATTGTCAATATCCAGCTCCCCTACTCCCCGGGGAGTTGGTCCCCATTTCCCCTTCACTCCTCACATTAAAAATTGGTCTTGTGCCTAATTTGCTCGGTGGAGGAGCAAATAAATATCGTTTTCTGGGCCTTTTGACCAAGATAAAAGTGTAGTGTCTGTTCTTACTACATGCTGTACTTATGTTTGTACCTTTGTCATATAAAATGGGGGATCACTTTTCTGTATTAATTTTATGTAGAATGATCACCTACTTTGCAACCAGTCAGTCTCAAAGCCATTCAAGCCATTCTCCAGATCATTCAAGTTGTTTTTTGAAGGATTCCAGTTATTTTTTAAGCATTCAAGTCATTCTTAAGGTCATTCAATTCATTCTTAAGTTCATTAAAGTCATTCTAAGTCATTTACTTTTTATTTATTTAAGTTATTTCAGCCCATTTTTCGGTCATTTTAGTTTATCTTTAAGAATTTCATGTCAATCCTACATTCACGCATTCATTAATTACACGAGAGCACGCGACTAATGGCTATCGGCCTTGTTTCTATAGAAACCAAATTGGAGGCATTAAATACACTTACAATGTACGAAAAGAAAAATGTTATTAAAATAAATAATAAGTTGCACTCAGGTATCATATATTAAAATCCTGATTACATGACTTGCAAAAATGGGTCCGTTTTCTTTTTTGGACGCGTCGTTATGCTTGATTAAAGATGTTTAATTTTCATCTGATAGTTTGTGACTATCGTCATCGTTTTCAAAACAACAGTTACATTTACGTATCTATATATTATCCTGTTTTGTACCTTTCTGTTCTTACTGTTACATCTTAGTTTAACCTCTTCGTTCTATTTTGCATCTCCCTTCCTACTCTCCTATTCCTTTATTCTAAAGTGCAGGAGAGGCGCCCGCTGTGGCCCGACGTTGCCCGACGTAAAAAAAAAAAAATTGGACAGCGAGGTGGAGCACAAAAAAATTGTGACAACGAGGACGGAAGGGGGCGACGTTGTCCTGTCGTTAGAAACAAAATGAAACTTGGGTGGCATCAGACAGAAGCGAAAACGGAAGTAAACTTTCGTAAGCACCCCCCCCCAAAAAAAAAGAAACACAGGCGTGTGACTGGCGCGAACTCGCATAACTTAAGTTAGTAGTCAATCGCGTTTTCGATGAGCCTACGAGGACACAGATGTCGTAACGTCGCAAATCTAGCTATTAAAAACGAAAAAACGCAGCGAAATTCGCGTATACGCGGTTTTCAAAACGCGCCGAAAGCAAGGTCCTTCAAACAAAACGAAATTTCTACACGAAATTATGTACGATATTTTTTGTTCCGATTTTTTGATGTTTTTTGTCCGAGAGATCACTCTTTCTAACGATGCCGCGTTGGTGCCTGTACGATGCTGATGAGAAAAGTCTTAAGCGACATACGAACACACACACACAGATGTATAAGATTTATTTAATCGAAGATTATTTTAATATTTTCTCTTATTACTTCTTTTCTTATTTTTCTTGACTTTCATTGCATCTCTTCTCATATGTAACATGTATGTCACTCATATTCCTTAACTCACGTCAACCCCCTTAATTCTGTTCCATGCCTCTTTTATCCAACATGTGATAATCCGAGTTTTTGTTTATTCAACCTTCATCGCACTAGCTCTCCTGATTTTCTTCCCTCCACATCTATACTATTTACTACCTATCCTAGATAACCTAATATCTCTTTTCTATTGCTAAGCGTCGCATTTATTATTTATTTCTAAACAACCCCGCTCCTTTATGGGTGTGAAATATCAGGCTTCGAAATACCGAGGTATAATGAGCATTTATATCCCTTATCCCTATTGATCTCATTGATGTCGTCTTTAAAGACGTTTCACCATCGAATCTACACGACTTCTCCTATTTTATCGATCTCGCATGATAATTTGCAGGTCACAAACACTTTCCGATCCTGTGTCCTGCAGCAGGATGCCAATGTAGGGCATTTTTCTTCTGCTCTGCTTGGTGTATCCATCGATTCGTATCCAGAGAACTAAGTTGCTTGCTTCCTCGTCGCTGTGTGTCATGTAGTGGCCAGATATTCTTGTTCTTCTCTGCTGTACTTTCAGTGATACTCTTGGTTTGCTGTGTGGCTCCTTCATGATGTCTTCAGGGCAATCCTAAGCACCTTTCTGTAACAGCTGTCCAGTCTGTTTTGCAGCGCATTTGTAAGAGTCTATGCCTCACCACCATAGAGAAGGAGTGTTTCTACTGAGGCAATAAAGGATCTTAGTTTCAACTTTTCTGAGAGAATGGACAACTATATTGTCCTCAGCGTGTGACATATAACAAATATAACAACATATGACAAATAAATATAGCTTTTCTTGGCCTTTTGGCCAATATAAAAGTGTAGTATCTGTTCTTACTACATGCTGTACTTATGTTTATACCTTTGTAATATAAAGTGGGGGATCACTTTTCTGTATTAATTTTATGTAGAATGATCACCTACTTTGAAACCAGTCAGTCTCAAAGCCTTGTGACAAGTTGATGACCATATTTTCCTCAACTTGTGACCCTCATTGCATTGATGATTAAATATGTGCGCTAGTATATATTTTTGCATTGTCGATTTTTCCCTTATGTTTCTGTTAAGTTTGCAGGTTGAAACAAGTAACGTAGAAAGCAATACAAATGACGACTCAACAAACAAAGGTAGAACAAATAAGAAGTGTATTAGGAAAAGGTATATTTACAAGATATTTACATAATGGTGTCAAATAAGAAAGTCTTTGCTGGAGAAACATATCTGCTCTCGGCGGCCTTCGGTGGCTTCTGGTGAACACACACTCAGACTAACTGAGTCTTCCTATTTATGTGTAATTACTATCCACATATGCAAATGAAGGTGTGCCACCACAACAGTTTCTAAGCTCCACCTTACATGTGAGTTTCTAATAATCACGATAAGTCTCAATTTAAATAATCTTGTAATTGACATTGCAATCCTTCTTATATATTATGATGCGTACGTATATGTAACTTTGTATAGAAGGATATGAGGATATATATATATATATATATATATATATATATATATATATATATATATATATATTGTTCTGTATGTTTATCATCGGGTTGCATATACAGGGTGACCTCCCCCCCAAAAAATCTAAATGGTGGTCATCTAGAACATATACTATAGAACGGAGAAAAAAAGGCCAAATACCCTAGTGTTTTGATGTGATGTTTTGAATATAATAAACTAGTTAAGACCAAAGTTTCATTTCATTCGGACAAAGCACTAAGAAATGAGGCCTAATTTGAGTTGGGACCCGTTTTTGGGGTCACCGTGTACTAACTGGTTCTTGTTGGTGTGCATTATTCATTAATTTCGAATGAATTAGATGATTGTTGCTGGAACCCATTTCCCCATACTATTCCAGTTAGAAATCTTTCGGGTACTTACCAGAAGGACCACGTACAGGTTGTCTGCATTTCTAAGTGAGAATGATTATGTGGAATGAACCAGATTCGAACTTAGCACGCCGCAGTTGTCAGTTCATATCATTAACCACTTAGCTACCGTTATCTTTATCCTCTCGTTTTAGTTATTCCTATTTATTTTGCCTCCCCACGAGGGCATACTTAGAAACCAGGATCGTTTTTTTTGTATGTGGAGAAAGGAACAAAAATTGAAGTACAGCATCAGAACATATACTAAACTCCGATTTTGCCCCGAGGGCTAAGAGTGAGAAAAACTTGTGTTCCTTTTTGTTTGTTTCTTAAGCGAGTCCAACTGTGGCCCTTGATCGTAGTGCCATGGGTGGTTGTTATTTATACACCCTCCCCCTTGCAATGCCAGGTGGCAATTTGGCTATTGGCAGAAGGATACACAGAAGTGAAGCCCCATAATTCACTTTCCTCTATCGACCTCTTTTCGTCCGGACAGCATGGAGTAAGCACGCATATTTCTGTCCCTCCGTAAAACGAGAGGGTGCACCCCCTACCCCTCAATCCTAGTTAAAGGTAATTAGTTTAAGCAATGGTGAAAAATCAATTGTGGGATATGTAAATTGTAAAGTATTATAATATATATTGTATACATAATATAAAATAAAATAGTTAATTATATTTCATATATTGTACCGTGTTGTGTGTTTTCTTGTGTCTGTCGTAAATGTCTACATTAGACAACGAAGCGATTCAGAGGACGAAGGAAGAAGATTCCAACCAGAATGCCACCAGGGTGAAGATGTCATCTTGAGAGAATGAAGGAGCCGCACACCCACATCCAACATCTCAGGTATGATTTTCTTCTTAATACACATACCCTAATGACTGGCCCATCTTCACATCTTAATGGGACCGTTTCTAAGACTTCGAACCATGTCTTTATTGTTGGGACATCGTTTATTCACTGGAGGATCTGGTTGCGTCCCCAGGACATTCCTCAACCAAGTAAATTTCCTCGGGGAAGCGATAATACCATACAAGTTCTGCTCAGAACACACGGAGATCGTGCCTCAGAAATTGTCTGGTCTGCAAGAAGTCCTCTTTGTTTATCGCTGTTATTCCTTAATTTGCGAAACGATAGCGTTTTAACACAGACAACGAGTGCAACAAGGTACAGCAGTTGCATATGAATTCGGGCAACGTTTCGTCCAGAACAGACGAGCGTATGGCATCTAAGGAACGTTTTCACTTTTTTCTTGAAAATCACATTTAGTGAAAAACACTGAGAAAAAAGACACATTCCTGTAAAGTGTGTGGATGTACTTTATTTAGAAAATCACATTTAGTCGCAGAACTTGAATGCCTACTGGAAAGAACTTAAATGCCTACTGGAGAGAAAGTGAATGTCTACTGGAAAGAACTTGAATGTCTAGTGGAGAGAACTTGAATGCCTAGTGGAGAGAACTTGAATGTCTACTGGAAAGAACTTGAATGTCTAGTGGAGAGAACTTGAATGCCTACTGGAGAGAACTTGAATGCCTCGTGGAGAGAACTTGAATACCTACTGGAAAGAACCTGAATGCCTAGTGGAGAGAACTTGAATGTCTACTGGAAAGAACTTGAATGTCTAGTGGAGAGAACTTGAATGCCTCGTGGAGAGAACTTGAATGCCTACTGGAAAGAACCTGAATGCCTAGTGGAGAAAACTTGAATGTCTACTGGAAAGAACTTGAATGCCTACTGGAGAGAACTTGAATGCCTCGTGGAGAGAACTTGAATGTCTCCTGGAAAGAACTTGAATGCCTAGTGGAGAGAACTTGAATGCCTACTGGAAAGAACTTGAATGCCTAGTGGAGAGAACTTGAATGCTTAGTGGAGAGAACTTGAATGCCTAGTGGAGAGAACTTGAATGTCTAGTGGAGAGAAATTGAATGTCTAGTGGAAAGACCTTGAATGTCTAGTGGAGAGAACTTGAATGCCAAGTGGAAAGAACTTTAATGTCTACTGGAGAGAACTATAATGTCTACTGGAAAGAACTTGAATGTCTACTGGAAAGAACTTGAATGTCTACTGGAGAGAACTTGAATGTCTAGTGGAGAGAACTTGAATGTCTACTGGAGAGAACTTGAATGTCTACTGGAAAGAACTTGAATGTCTAGTGGAAAGAACTTGAATGTCTAGTGGAGAGAACTTAAATGCCTAGTAGAGAGAACTTGAATGTCTACTGGAAAGAACTTGAATGTCTAGTGGAGAGAACCTGAATGCCTAGTGGAGAGAACTTGAATGTCTACTGGAAAGAACCTGAATGCCTAGTGGAGATAACTTGAATGTCTACTGGAAAGAACTTGAATGCCTAGTGGAGAGAACTTGAATGTATACTGGAAAGAACTTGAATGTCTAGTGGAGAGAAATTGAATGTCTACTGGAAAGAACTTGAATGTCTAGTGGAGAGAACTTGAATGCCTCGTGGAGAGAACTTGAATGCCTACTGGAAAGAACTTGAATGCCTAGTGGAGAGAACTTGAATGTCTACTGGAAAGAACTTGAATGCCTAGTGGAGAGAACTTGAATGTCTAGTGGAGAGAAATTGAATGTCTAGTGGAAAGAAGTTGAATTTCTAGTGGAGAGAACTTGAATGCCAAGTGGAAAGAACTTGAATGCCTACTGGAGAGAACTATAATGTCTACTGGAAAGAACTTGAATGTCTACTGGAAAGAACTTGAATGTCTACTGGAGAGAACTTGAATGCCTCGTGGAGAGAACTTGAATGTCTAGTGGAGAGAACTTGAATGTCTACTGGAAAGAACTTTAATGTCTACTGGAAAGAACTTGAATTCCTACTGGAGAGAACTTAAATGCCTAGTGGAGAGAACTTGAATGTCTACTGGAAAGAACCTGAATGCCTAGTGGAGAGAACTTGAATGTCTACTGGAAAGAACTTGGATGTCTAGTGGAAAGAACTTGAATGTCTAGTGGAGAGAACTTGAATGCCAAGTGGAAAGAACTTGAATGCCTACTGGAGAGAACTATAATGTCTACTGGAAAGAACTTGAATGTCTACTAGAAAGAACTTGAATGTCTACTGGAGAGAACTTGAATGCCTAGCAGAGAGAACTTGAATGTCTACTGGAAAGAACTTGAATGCCTAGTGGAGAGAACTTGAATGCCAAGTGGAAAGAACTTGAATGCCTACTGGAGAGAACTATAATGTCTACTGGAAAGAACTTGAATGTCTACTGGAAAGAACTTGAATGTCTAGTGGAGAGAACTTGAATGCCTAGTGGAGAGAACTTGAATGTCTAGTGGAAAGAACCTGAATGTCTAGTGCAGAGAACTTGAATGCCAAGTTGAAAGAACTTGAATGCCTACTGGAGAGAACTATAATGTCTACTGGAAAGAACTTGAATGTCTACTGGAAAGAACTTGAATGTCTACTGGAAAGAACTTGAATGTCTAGTGGAGAGAAATTGAATGCCTAGTGGAGAGAACTTGAATGCCTACTGGAAAGAACTTGAATGTCTACTGGAAAGAACTTGAATGCCTACTAGACACTATAACTGCTATAGTCTAGTAAAGTATCAAGTCAGAAAATCAAATTTGGTGAGCAATATGAGAACGCATATTAAGGAAAAGCTTTATTCTTGCAGAAGAGATCCAGATTATTGCACTTAAGGATACTAAAAAGAGCTCTCGGTCGGTTTCAATAAAAAGCAAGGCAATGTTGGCAGCTGGTTTGGCTGCCCCATACCCAGCGTTACACTCTTCAAAGGAAGAAAATAAAAAAGAAAAAGACACATTCCTGTTTGGTTTCATCATTAGACATGATTCTTGCTATAGAAAAAAGGGACCAGAGGGCGACGGACTCTGATTTTGGCTAATGTTTTACTTAGCAAGTTTTCGGCTTTATACCGCTTGGTACGAAATCAGTCCACTATGGGTGGTCATGCTAGGAATCGGAAGTTTTAGGCAGAATCACATCAATATAACCGCGATGAGAAAGGATTGAACTTAAAAGTAGGTTTCCTCTGTTGATTCTAATGCATACAATTCGAATTTAAAGATGACCGACTGCAGCTGATGTGGGTCCATTAACAGGAATAGAGAATTAGTAGGTGTATTTTCCCCAAAACATTTGAAAGTGGTGTTCGCAACAGAACAACAAAGGAAAAGCTACTATTGATTTTCTGTTGGTATGTATTAATAATGAAAGAGTCGGAAAGATGAATGGAGAAAGGAAGGAAGAACAAACAAACAAACAAAAATAAAGAAAAGAATTTAAAAAGAATTCGAATATAAAGAAATAAATAAAAAATTATCTTTAATATAATATACAAGGAACTTTTTCTCTTTGTGTTCGTTCCCTATTAACTCGGAAACGGCTAGATCAATGCTTATGAAATTTCACTCCAGGACACTTGGTGGGCCTGGAAGTATTTTTAAGTAAAAGAAGAAACAACGTTATACAACCTAACATCACAAGCGTATTTGAGAAGTGCTATCACTACACAAGCAGAAAGGCGAAACCTATAAACACAGCTGTAGATTATTTTATAAGACACGGGCGCGTTCGAAATGAATGTTTCCTTTTAGATCACAATTGAACTATGATACTTGACTTTTGTACGTTTAACGTTAATTCAAGTCATGATGTAAAAATAGTTTTATAAAACCAACACTTAGTTCTTGGATAGAACAGTGGCGCGTTAAAAATGAATGTGTTCTCTTTAGTGCAGAACTGAACCATGATATTTGACTTTTGCATTTTTAAGTTTAAGTATAATTCTTTATAGATAATTGTATAACATCACTAGTAGATTCTCTACAGTGCAATAACGAATACAATGTATTGTGTACTAAATCACTGTGGGGAGGCATGTGTAGCTTCTTCCCGTTACACTGAGAAAGGGGGCCTAACAAGAGCAGGTAATCAATCGATATGATACAAAATTGGCCGATTTCATTTATTTGGATGACAATAAAATTATCGAGATGAAAAATGTGTTGATCCTCATTCAATACCGGACAACTTCGTGTTTCCCTGCTAGTGTAAAGAAGAAGAATTAAGAATCGAAATATAAGCAGGTACGGTTGCCCTGAAGATGCGCCCATTCAATCATTCTATTTGACGATGAAAGACGAAAATGTTGCCCATTGGTATGCTAAAGCTGGCTTAATGAACGTTTATCTACCCTAAGCGTTTTCTTATATAGTTTCTTCGTACAAATTACATGTAAAAATATTCCTTGGTTTTGTTATAGAAATTGCTCTAGATAAGGCATTTAGCCACAACGGAAGGAGTAAAGGTAAAACAGCAACCAATGATCCACAATGCGATGATTCTTCCCATTTTGTCAGAAATCTTGTTCATGGTAATAAGGAGTAAATTACAAAATAAGGAAAGGTAAAGCAAACCAAGAATTGGGTTTCGGAATTCCTTTGGAAAAATATATTAACTCACTAAGTTGGTATCTTTCTGTGATTTTAACATAATCTGATTAAGACATTGGGATAAAAAAAATGCAGTATTCAAATAATCTTTACTTCTGAAAAATAATGTTTTTAAATGTTGCCCTTTTTAGCTTCGCATATTTATTACAGATTGCAGAAACTCTGGATTGCGATTGAACACATCTTTTGTCAGACCTTGAAACGTCAAACCCCAAACCCATCAAGAATTGAAGAAAAACATCTGGAACGAAATAAAGGAGTTAAATTGAAATCCAGAGATTCTGCAACCTGTCATGAATAATGTTTTGGAAAGAGCACAAATATACGAAGCTGAAAATTGGCAACATTTAAAAGACTTTATTTTTCACAAATAAAGATTATTTGAATTTTGGATTTTTTAAAAAAAAAGAATTTCACAATGTCTCAGTCAGATAGTGTCAAAATTACAGAAAGACATCATAAAAAATAAAGAAGTAATTTAAGTTCAAAACCCCTCAGGAATTTTTTTGGACGCCTTGTTCATGCATTCCACTTGCGCGACAGACGGACAAAACTTCATTTAAAATCTAATCGTGACGAACAGACTTGCAAACCAATAGATTGAGCCATTTATAAAGATGCGATGACGCATTGAAAACTGATCGAAGACGAAAGAACAAAAGAAGGCGTCGATAATATTGATTTCTTGAGATTTAGAACCTCCATTACGACGGCACAATGCTTTCACGTTTTTAGAATGTAACATTCCTGGCAAATTTGCTTTTAAAGTTACCTTTATTGCATACGATTTGTTTTGTCCTTTTTTATTTCGACTTTTATGTGTGCTTTTTTTTTGTACGTAGTGCCATTAACATTATTGCCTGCATTTCTGGTATGAAAATAGAAAGTTCAAAAACTTTGGCCAGTTTTGGGTCAGCTAATGTAAGGCCGATGCCTGAAACCGGCAAATAAGGGTTCGATTATGGAGTTACTTTTATTTTTACTTTAAGATGTGACACGTCAAATAGTCAGGGAGTTAAAGATAAAACACTAACTTTCGGGGTTCGATTTTAAGCAATACAGTAGAATCCCGGGATACGGCATTAAAAATGAGTCACAAAATACAGTACATTATATAATACACATGTATATAATACGCATGTATATAATTAAATAACATTATGAATAACACAGCAAGGAGGGGCAAATACTCTAATCAGGCACCGAAAAATAATGTATTCCACATTGTAATTTGAAAAAAAAAAAAAAACGTATCTCGGGGCCATCGTATCCCGGTTGTACATACTTTTCGGAATATTAACGTTCGACAGTTTTGTATTATGGCAATCGGCCCAGACAATGTGTAAAGCCGCTTGATGCAATGAGCTAACAGAAATGAAAGGCGATTATCGCAAATAGAGAAGATGTTTATTGGCCTTAGTATTGAAAGGGTTAAAGTTATATGTATTCAACAGAAAGACCGTTTCACACGCTTGCGATTCTTATAAAAGTAAACTAAAATGTGTAGCTGTAATACAATAACGTATTACACTACGAAACAATGAAGACTACTAATCAGACGAGCTGAAGCAAAGGAATCGGTGAAATAGATCGTATAACTCTGATGAGCACAAGTGTTTCAAATATTTATAATTGCAAATAAAAAAGAGTACACAAACCTCAGCTCACTGTAGCAGCATCGTCCGTCAGTACTTTCTGTAGACTAATTTTCACCTCTGTCCCATCTGCCCAATGGCCTGTTTTTATAAACGACAGAGTCCTCAAAAGTGGCATATTTGCATATGTGCGCGAGAGAACACGAGATTCTACGAGACTGCATTGTTATATAAGTCCGCAGGCACCATTTTGGACTCTTTTCAGCATCATGACGCTGCGTCGGCAAAGCGCATACCGAGACCGTTTAAGAGGTAAGCCTGCGTTTCCACAATTTTTGGCACACAAGCAACATCATATCCACGTGTGAGAAACAGGGTATGCGAGAGAAGAAAAGAGGTAAAGCAATAGTCCGTGATTAACAGTCGGGTGATGAAATGTCGGGTGATGAAAAGACTGTACACAGAGAAAAAGACTTGTGCGAGAGAAGAAAAAAAAAGGGAGCAAATCAAATGGCATATGCGTTTCTACAATTTATCAAAGAAATATCTATGTGATATGTCTTTTAGTCTGCCGATCTGGTTTAATTGTAGTGAACTTGCACGGCAGTGCAATTGTTTCTGCAAAGGCAACACGTACAACCTTAGCAAATGGGCTCCTCAAATGCTGTTGGGGGTTTTAGAAGGGACAATAAATGGCGGCCTGCGTATCGATGCTTTATCATCATTATATTTTTTTATCGACTGATTACAAGTGACGAAAGAGCCAAGTGTTCCAGGAATTGGTTGTTTTCTTGGGATGCTGTCCCCCACATCATCTCATTGCCTTTTACCCTAACACAACATTATACTTTGGATATAGTAAACAGGTGCTCAAGTGGTTTATTATGAACTGTTATCAAGGATCAAGGCGGTCACTATAAACATATTCGCAGGTAATTGAAACATATGCTACAAGAATTGCGCTAGAAGGAGACAACACTGGTGAACTGGAAAGATGTGCACGCCAGGCCGTGCAAGTAATAAGGGATAAAGCAACGATAAAGCAACCTGGGTGGAAAACTTTTTGCCTTCTACCATATTAACCCGATTTGCGCCATCCGACTTTAACTCTCTGGATAATAATCTTAGTGGGAAAGCTATCATTAATAAAGCAGATTTGCTCCATCTCTCGCGGACTATTTTTGCATTAAAACATCTTGAGTTCTACCACAAAGTTATTGAACATCTGAAGACACGTTGGTAGTTGAAGACTAAGCATATACTGTGAGCGTTCTCTCTGATTTTCCTTTGAAAGTGACAGCAATCATATATATATATATATATATATATATATATATATATATATATATATATATATATATATATATATATATATACACGAAGTATTTTGTATCGATTAACTTTTATCAAAACCAAATTAATAAGTTTCAAGATTTGTTTACTAATTTGTTTTGATAATAAACGTAATTTGTCCTTATCTTTTGCCCGTCTCATCTATGGTTCTTTGCAATTCTAGGAGGTTCACTTTCAAGGCCTTTCCGGCTATCCTCTTGAGAAGGAATTCGTTTTATTATTAATTGCCTGAAATTATATACTCGGAATTTTCGACGTGTTTGCCCAGACGTTTTTACGGCCAGCTTCCTCTAAACTGATTCTTAAATTTAACTAGCCTGCTATTATATCTACTCTCCACGCAATGAATGCGCGGTATATCAATATATATTTTTTTATTTGCATATATATATATATATATATATATATATATATATATATAAAGTGAACGTGTCTGTGTGTGTGGGTGTGTGTATACATTTCCCTACGCAATAACTCTGTTAATTTTTAGTCTACAGACGCGAAATTTGATATACAGGGTACTGAGATTTGGGAAAATCTATGTGATTGGTTTCGGCCAGAAATTTGGCTGTTAAGGGGTCAAAGTTCAACGATTTGACCTTTGAGAACTCTACCAAACTCCTCCCACAATTCTGGGTCTAAACTCTTGAAATTTTAAATTTAGGTTCCTAACTTTATTTGAACCCAATACAATAAATGTTAAGGAGTCATAATAGGGGTCAAAGTATAAAAAAAGGTTTGACCTCTGCGGTCTTTACCAAATTACTAGTCTAAACATTTGAAATTTGCTATAAACGGTATTCAGAGATAGGGCAAGCTTTTTAATCGGTTTTGGGTCCAAAATTTTTTTTTACCAATATAAAAATGTTTGTATGTCTGCCTAACACTCTCGACAGAGCGACGGATTTTACGAAGATCAGTATCGTTTTGAAGGTCGGCCATTCAGACGACAAATATCGAAAAATTGACTAAAAACACTAATATTTTCACCTTGAACTGGGCACTTTTCTGCAGGGGGGTAGCTTTTTTCGCCGATATTTTTTCAGTCATCCTCTCCTTTCGATTTTCTAGCCTTAATTTAAACATAAGTGACTTTCGGTTTGGCGGAGGTTGTAACAGCAAATACGTTATTTTTCCCCTTTCTCTTCTTCCTTCTCGGTACGTGTCGAGCCTGCCTTCCTACTACCACATTTTTTTTTACTCAACATACACATCCAAACACCCGGGCAACGCCGGGCTAAAGTGCTAGTATATATATATATATATATATATATATATATATATATATATATATATATATAGATAGATAGATAGATAGATAGATAGATAGATAGATATTGAATAATTAACATGGTTAAAAGCAGGAAGAAAATTAAATGCCTCCTGACATGGCGTAAGGGGCAGAAGAGGCAATAGCAGATAGGGCCATTATGTTACGAATCATTCAGGATAAGTATAGTCGCCCTGATTTTGGAAATGGCAGGGAGATTGCTGACGTGGCAGCTGTTAACCAACATGAGGTTAATTTGCCCACATTCCTTAGTGATGGCATGTGTCGTGGAAAAGGGCCCGACCGAATAAACTAAATAAAACGGAAGACAGAGAAAACATTTGTCTGCGCCGTAGATTTATTGAAAAAAGGTTAAATATTTTTTTTTTAAATGAAAGAGATGTTATCTGGCGTTTTCTTGGCTCACAAGTGTGAAAAATAAAGTGAGAATAGGGAGATTAGAAAATGTATCCATAGATATACATTTTTATAAAATAAATATATATATATATACCTATATATATATACCTATATATATGTATATATATATATACACATATATATATATATATATGTGTGTGTGTGTGTGTGTGTGTGTGTGTTTATAGTCTATATTACTCTAGGATAGCGATACAAAATAGTTTTAAAACTAACAAAAACAATAGAAAATAAACAAATAAATAATTAAAAAAACAGGAATATACATAAACGATCACACATATATGTATGCATATATATATATATATGTATATATATGTGTATATATGTATGTACACATATATATATATATTCATATATAAACTAAAAAAAACACTAACCTAGTTTTAAAACAGATCAAGATACTAAATAGAGCACACACAAAAGAACAGGTCAACCAGAGGTAAAATAGGCCTTTGTCCGATAAATGCATGCTCATTGGCTGATAGGAAGGGCTCGGTGGATACTAGAAAGCTGATTGGCTAACTAAAATCTCAACAGAAGAGGAGCATATAAAAACGATAAACAACCACAGAATTCGCGCATACGCCTGAAGAGTCCTAAAGTGGATGAAGCGCGGAATATTCAGTGTAGCTTAATCGTCATATATATTTTATAAATTACTAACTAGCTCTACCTACGTATTGAGCACTTTTGAAGTAAATACTTAAAGTTTACGCATAAATCTATACTTTCGTATATTAATTTTATGTGAGTAAATTAAGTATATATATATAAATAAATAAATAAATAAATAAATATATATATATATATATATATATATATATATATATATATATATATATATATATATATATATATATGCGGGGATGGCGCTCGGCTTTGCCCGGCTTTACCTGGTCGTAAAATACGCTTTCATATGATATTTAATTTGGTCCAGATTTCGTATATATTTCAAAGGTAAAAATAAAAGTATTCGGGTGCCATCAGCCTTTAAAGCCCATAACGTTACCACGCATATGAACTGATTAAAATAAAAATTAAAAATAAACTAAGATAAATGTCCAAAATGTATCCCGATTGTTTCAATTTGGACCCGTTTTGGACCTCTTAAAAAATAAATGAAATCGACTGAAGACTCATAAGAGAAGGGTCCATAAAAAATCCAACCATTTGAGGTTCCTAGCGCCGCTTTGTTGATTTTAGTTTCATAGATTTAAAATATGAAGAAAGACAGACAGAAAGACAGACAGACATATAGCCTTATATATATATATATATATATATATATATATATATATATATATATATATATATATATATATACAAGCAAAAGTACCCGTCGTTGTCTGGGTTCAGAAACAGCCTACAGAAAATGGACTCTGATTTATGAAAGTATGATAGGCTATGAAAAGGAAGGGTTGAAAAGAGATAGCTTCGAATTCAGGGTCAACCGAAGCAAAATATTACGAAAGTAAAAATAAAATAGATAAACCCCAGAATTATTTAGGCCATACCTGTTCACACTGAAACACTTATCACAACATTCTGTGGATTTTTATTAAAAAAACCTTATTAAACTTTGTAACATATTTCCATTCTATGGAGGTCAGGCGCGAATGAACACTATAATTTTATTATACCATATTTTTTCAAGCTGAAACATAATTATCAAAATATACTTACGCAAATAGTCATGAAAAGTCTTTATTAAAGTTTGTGCCTATTTCCATTCTATAGAGGCCAGGCGCGAACAAAGACCCCACAATTTTATTATACTATCCCTATTAAATTTAAAACATACTTATCAAAGTATTATTATGTACATCTATTTCAAAAATACTTGTAAACATTTTTTTTTAATTTTTAATTTTTTTTTATTTCCATACTTTGTGGACCAGGCGCGTACGCAGACCCCACAATTTTAATGAATCATCATTATGCCAGATCAAACATACCCATTCCTATAATTATATGTGATCAGTTTTCTATGATAGTCAAGCATATTCGTGACCAGACACACACACAGACCTTCAGCTTTATATTATATATATATATATATATATATATATATATATGTGTGTGTGTGTGTGTGTGTGTGTGTGTGTGTGTGTGTGTGTGTGTGTGTGTGATTTATTAATTATTACATACATACTTTATGTAAAATAAAGAAAAAGTATAAAGATATATCATGCTCTACCTTGTGGAAACCTCGTTATTTCATTTGGATTTTTTTACCTCTGAATTATGTCAATCTGAAATAATAATAATAATAATAATTATTATTATTATAATAATAATATATGCATATGTATGCATACATATAAATATGTATATATATGTATATATATGCATATGTATGCATATATATGCATACATATAAATATGTATATATGTGTGTGATATTTTACCTCTGAATTATATTAATTTGAAATAATAATAATATATATATATGCATATGTATGCATATATATATATATATCCATATATATATATATAAATATGTATATATGTGTGTGTGCATAACTTCGTAAACGTAAAAACCTTGGTGTTAGTGTAAATATAATTGAATTTCTATAAGGTTGTATCTATCTATATGTTCAGCTGTGTGCATATGAGTATAAAAGTTTTCGTATACATTAATGTCTATATACATGCGTGTGTGTGTGTATGAAAAGCCATGTGAGGGTCAATCCCAATGTCCTCTCATGATAATTAATTTAAACACGATATAAATTTTGGATGGACTTTTCTTTGTAGCAACTAGCATAATTTGATGGCGGAATTGACAGATCGTTTGATGAATCTCTGTTTTCTAAAAAGTCAATAAAAAAACATCCCATCCTCTCCATCTCCATCCCCATCCTCCGTCCTATCTTCATCTTACCGTCCTCGTCTTCTAATGCCAATAAAGTAGGACATCGCTTGTACTCATGACATCATCAATACGTTTTTCTCATCAACTGTTTTCTCCTTATAATATGTACCATATATTATTTGGAATACTGATCTCTTCTCAGGCGTGATTCTCACAACGTATCGGCCGATATAATCCCAGACACTCATCAGGTTATATTGACAATGGCTTATATTGGAAACTGTTCAAAATGCTCGACAAATCAGAGTCGTTGGAATTTAAAATTTTAAATATGTAGAATATTTCTGAAATAATCTTTCTCTTATCGACCAACTGACACCACAATACAAAATGAATTTATTTATAAACATGATGGCGCTACATGCCACACGTCTCAAAGATCATTGACAAGAGTTCATGACATGTTTACGGAAGAGAGAATAATAAGCAAAAGATTATGGCCACCACGTTCCCAGGACTTGTCATCAAGTGTTTTTTTTTTAATCTTTGGGGGACTTTAAAACTAACAGCTTATGCAAATAATCATCACAAACTAGATCAACTAAAGGAGAGCATTACCAACGCTATCACGAGAATGACCAGAGATGATCTACAGGCAGTATCTGCAAACGTTGTTAAACGTGCCCAGAAATTCATAGATGTCGACAGGGAGAACTTCCAGTATCTTCCTAACACTACAGGTGATTTAAAACAATACTATACGTAATTTAAACACCAAAACCATGTTCCTCATCTCTACTACATTTTCTGGGCTATGTTTAAGTGGGCCACCCTGTAAAAAGAGCGATGAGTTGTGTTAATTTTCGTTTTAATTCAGGTCCGTAACGATTGGTTATTCTGAATTCTTTACATCATGGTTAATAAAATATATCATAAGGATTTCCGAGACTACTGTCGCCATCTTAGTTGGTATCCTCACAAGATGGAAACGTTTTTTTTTTCTTTTGATAAACACGTTTCACATTTACGATTATGGTTCGTGAAAAAAAAAAACAACAAAATGTTTTTCGTCTTTGCCAAAGTTAATCTAAAAATGTTCTAAGATTAGATGGGTCGAACAATTGTGAAAATACCACACAAGGAAAGAACTAGTCGTAACAATTAAAATAATACATATCGATCATCAACTCGAAAAATCTGCAATGATCTATCATGCAGTTCGCGCTCAAGTCTAGCTGACTGATTGATCTGCAATTATAAAGAAATTCATGTTATAACGACATTTCCCCATGGTTTTTTGTATTAAGCTTTGCATAATTCATTTTAGATAGATTAGATTAGCAATCGATCAATTAAGGATTTTGTATTTGTTGATATTCTGAGATGAGAAACTAATGAAATTACGTGCGTTTCAAATAAAACAGCTTTTATTTTCCATCCAATTTATGATTATACAGGGTAACCCAAAAAAACGGGCCCCGTTTACACTTTATGCAATATCTCCATTATTAATTTACCGATTGTCTTTATTTTACAGGACATGGCAGAATCAACGACATGTATATATGTATATATATGTATATATGTTTTTATATGTATATATATATATATATGTGTATATGTATAGATGTATATGCATATCTTGGTATGTATATAGATATATTTATGTATATATATAGATGTTTATATATATGTATATATATGCATATATATGTATGTAATGTATATATGTACATATGTGCATATATATGGATTAATATAGATATATATGTATATATATGTATAGATTGTGTATGTATATATATGTATATGCATATATGTATATATATGTATATCAATATATATATATATATATATATCAATATATATATGTATATGCATATAAATACATATATATATATGTATATATATATGTATATATATCTATATGTATATATATGTATGTATATATATATAAATGTATATCTATAAATATATATGTATATATGTATATATATATATATGTATATATACAAGGTGACCCCCCCCCCCAAAAAAAAAAACGATTGCCCTTATTGAACAGGACATGGCAGAATCAACGACCGTGAGTACACCAAGACACCCAGTGGGAGCTTGGACAAAGAATACACTGTATGGAATTTTACTACAAGACAGGCTCGCTTATGAAAACCCAGCACAGTTTCATGCGTCAATTCGAATGTGAAAAGACTCCATCCAAAAGCAGAATTCAGAACTGGGTGGACAACTTCAAGAAGTATGGGACTGTGGAGAACCTCAACGCTGCCAGAGAACAGTCCAAGCAACTCGGGACGTCCCAAGAAGCGAACAGTCGAGCTGGTCGAAAGAGTGAGAGAGTCTCTCCAGCAGAGTCCGAAACGCTCTGTGCATAAGCGAAGTCAGTCCCTCGGTATGTCCCGTGAGACTTGCAGGAGAGTGCTGGTTAACGGTATCAGGGCTTACCATACAGAATACAGACGCTGCAGATCCTTACAGCCTCAGACAAGAAGCAGAGGAGGGCTATATCAGTTGTGTGAATTTGAATTAGGAGCTGTAAGAACCCAATATTAAAACGCAGAATCTTTTTAAACAATAAACGTTCATATTATTTCCAATATTCTCATATATATAAATTCGTATCTCTGTCGGTCTGTTTGTTCACAATTTGATTAATATATACAAAAGGTTTCTTACTTTACTCTTTCATTTATTTCTATATATAGTATGATTCTTGCAAAATATACAATTAAGAGCTCATCTAAGACTTGTATAAAAACAATTACTTTATTAGGTACAGCTACACTAGAATCACAATCATATTACAACAACCGCCCACATTTTTACCAGAACCTACTTAAAACAACAACTCCCCAGCTTACGGGATGATGGGCGACATTCATCCTGATTGAAAAAAGAGAAAAATTAATATTTACAGTGAACAAAACAAAAATATATATGTACGAAACAAGGAGGGTTTTTTTTATATATATATATGGGGGTGAGATGAAGGGGAGGGGGCAAACTAGAAAACACCCCAAAAGAAAGAAAAATAAAACAACTAAACAAAATGCATATAAGGGCGGTTTAGTAAGGGTCCCGCCCTACCTACTCGCTAATCGTCAAATGGAGCGCCCAATGACTTCCGGTCCCCTACCCAAAGGAAGAGGTGAAAGCAAGCAGGTGGTTCCCTAATGGGGAGTGTGGGACCTAAGGGACAGCACTTCTGTGAAATAACATAGGGTTGGGGTCGTCGGGGATGGACGGCATCTTCCAAGATATAATACATAGACCGGGGACAAAACCAACAGGTGGACTGAGCATTTTTGGAAGCTCTCCGATGAAAAATAAAGAGTCAGGAACAGGATCGACAAACATACCATTCATAGTCTATACCCTAATAAAGAACTCATTTTTCATTCTAGGTTGTTAGTTTGCCTAACTATGCTCTATCGAGAAGACTGTGCCTTGTCAAAGGTCTGGGTTCCGAAATAGTGACTCCAGCACCATCCGATTAATAATCCCTAGGGCGGGAGCACGAACTCAAACCTAGCGCCTCCTCGGATACACAAACTAGTGTTGTGCACCCATCACCTATCAAAGTCTATGCGGTGCAATCTTTCCCAATCGGATTTGATTTTCATTATAAGTTGATGCTTAAAATAAACAACCAGATCGTGATCCAAAACAGGTTGCCCCTCATAGACAATGTTCAGACGTGAAACCCACGTTACTAACCTAGCTACAGCTAGGATCGCTAGCAACACCAACCGTTTCTTCCTAGTAAACGCCTGGTCCACATTGTCGACCACGTATGCTAAATCAAGTGGCACCGATCGCTCGGTATCGATGTGAGCCGTTACCGCTCCGACATACTCCCAGAGACTCCGAACTCCATTGCAATGAAAGAACGCATGGATCACCCCTGGAGGTAGATGTGGACGTGGCTAGGTACTTCAACCGTCTACCCGCGCACATACTTGGACAGAATGTTAATTAGAAGGAGCGGCGTTTACAAGTGTTTTTGATATAGATTTTGATAAGTATGTTTTAACTTAAATAGGGATGGTATAATAAAATTGTGGGGTCTCCGTTCGCGCCTGGTCACCATAGAATGGAAATAGGCACACACTTTTCATATCTCTGCGTAAGTAGACTTTGATAATTATGTTTCAGTTTGAAGAAATATGGTATAATAAAATTATGGGGTGTTCGTTCGCGCCTGGTCACAAAGTTTGACAAGTTTTTTTATATAGGTCCACAGAATATTGTAATAGGTGTTTCAGTGTGAACAGTTATGGTATAATAAATCATGGGGTTTATCTATTTTATTTTTATTTTCATCATATTTTTCTTTGGTTTTGATACCCCCAAATTCAAAGCTCTCTCTTTACAACCCTTCCTTTTCATCACCTATCATACTTTCATAAATCAGAGTCCATTTTCTGTAGGCTGTTTTTGAACCCAGGCAACGCCGGGTACCCATGCTAGTATATATATATATATATATATATATATATATATATATACTAGCATGGGTACCCGGCGTTGCCTGGGTTGACATAAAGTTCCGTTTGAAACACACCTGCGATATTAATCATTTTCATCATGGATAACGTGGATACCTCCAAAACAATTTCAAAAATAAAAGAACGGATAAAAACATGTAAATTTAATCGCCCCCCCCCAAAAAAAAAGAAGTATCTGATACCCTCTCCACCAGATATTTCGGCAGAACGGATCACTGTCCTAAGAAATCTCACGATTTTGTGGTCCTAAAAAAATAACGTTTATAAACATTAATGCGTGCGTTTATTTTTTATTTTGGTAAATGTGTAGTTTAGCGGCGTAAATTATTTGCCAGACAAAAAAATATAAAACTATTTATTTTAATATAAAACACATTGTTAGATTCAAAGGCTGAAATAAAACCAGAAAAATTTCATTTTTTTTTTAAATTTTTATCATTTATATTTATTATTCGATGACGCTATATTGCTTTTAAAATTTGGCCTTTCTATGGTTTGGCAGATTGGCCTTTTTAATGTTTTTCATGAACTATGTTTTTGGCCGCCATATTTTGTTTTGTAACGAAACGGCCGAGTAGCTGAAACAATAATGTAACTTAAGAGAAAGATACGGTAATAAAAAAATAAAACGCATATTTGCTCTACAACGGTATTGAGCACTTTCTTCAGTTTTTATTAATTACCATTTCTACTAAATATATATATATATATATATATATATATATATATATATATATATATATATATATATATATATGCTTCCATGTCTTTTGCCCCATTTCTCCCATTTCGCTTCAGAGCATTCGAGATCGCTGTATTACTTTTAAAATTTTGCCTTTCTATGGTTTGGCAGATTTAAGCTTTTAAGCTCTTTCATGAACTATGTTTTTGGCCGCCATATGTTTTTGTAATGAAAAAGCGTAAAAAAGGCCAACTTTGGCCTTAAAAATGCCAATATGTAAAACCTAAAAAAGCCCAAATTTTAAGCGTGTAAGGCGTGCACATTAAGTCTAATAAAAAATGATAAAAAAACATAAAAATGATGTTTTTTTTATTATTCCAGCCTAATAATTTTTCATATAAAATAAATAGTTTTTATAATTTTTTTGTCTCTCAAGTAATTTACGCTGATAAACTACACATTTACCTTTATTTTTTGTAAAGGCTCTTTTTTACTGGCTTTTTTTTTTTGTAAATAAAGGAAATTTTCAATTTGCTTTTTTAAGGGGACGGCTTTTCGATTTACTTTTTATTTGTCGTTTTATGTTTAATTAGACCCCCCCCCCAAAAAAAATTGAATTGTTCATATTTTAGGGTTTGTTTTGTTTATTAAATTATTAGCTTAAATTAGAGACTGGGCTCATAAAAAATAATTACATTTATCGTTATTTTATGTTTCCAATGTAATTCCTGCCTCACCAGAAAAAAAAACACATTGTATTTGTCAGATTTTGCCTCCCCCTAAATCGTCAAACTTGAAAAAATGCTAGACGTGATATGTCTCGTTTAACGCTTGGTGATCAAAAAGTGGGTGTTCATTTTACGTCAAATTTATATAGAAAAATGATCCCCCACTTTTACATGTGATTTTATTTATTTCTATTTTCAAAATTTCTTCTCTCATAATATTTATAAAGGCTATTTAAATGTATTAGGCTGAACAAAAAGTAGATCTCCATTTTTCAAGAGTTAATCGCCGCTAGGCCACGTCGTATACAGTTACCTTTTTAATTAGAAAATTCAGTTTGTAATCGATGAAATTAAAGCCAAACATTTTTCTATCTACACGGAATTATTTTTCCAGCTAGAAACTAAATGAAAGTACCAAATGATATTTGGTGAACGTTTGTTTTTTTATGGATAGCATCCAGGGGCAAATAACTTTTATAAAAAGTTTAAAAATAAGGTCGCTCTGTTAGAAATATTAATTCCAAAATAAATTAAATTTAATATATTATCACTATAATTGCTGTTTAAAATTTATTAAACCACACTTTTACATAAAATACTTAAAATAATTCTCTCGCGAAAAACATTAACTAAGATACCGCTATTTAGTAAAATCAATTTTTTTTAGTGTCATATGCAAATAAGGTGATATCTTAATTGTATATTTTTGCAAGTATAATATTATATATAGAAGTAAATGAAATATTAAAATAAGACACGTTTTGTATATATTAATCAAATTGTAAACAAACAGACGGGAATACGTATATATATATATATATATATATATATATATATATAATGTCTACACAAGGAAGAACACTAATATAAAAAATGCTGTGTAAGTAAAACTTTTGTATTCTAAAAGAAATATTTAGACTGGGTAATGATGGTAGTTAAAAATTGACTTGTTCGAATGTTTCTTCTTATAATCAAGACAGCAAAGAATATGCGAAACAAACATCTAAATGCAAATTACTATCGAGAATAAGAATGAGTTCTTTTTCCGAACACGAATCAACATGGAATTCAATAACGAATGATGAATCGCGATTTTTACTTTCTATATAAGATAATATCTATGTATAGATAAATGAAGTATTAATTTCTATTAGCGATACCCCTTCTTGATAGGGTTATAGATGACAATATGTATCTCTGCATTATCTATATTACAATTATATTAATATTTTTTACGATAGAAATGTATGTGGGGGGGGGGTTGAATTCGAATTCTAGTGAGCATGCGCGTGCGCGTGCTTGTACGATTGCCTAATGCTGTTGCCATAGTAACTGAAGAAGCTTTACAACAAAACTAAGTGGTTTCTATTACTGGTTTGAGAACGCAATCTCGAGTTTTAAAAATACTGCAAATTGAAGAAAAGTCATTGAATGAATCTTGAACTCAAAATTAGATTTAAAAAATTAAAATCGTATTTAAAAAGACAAAGAAACGTTTAGTCTTTCGATTGGTCTTGTCAGATCTGAATCGCCAGACACAAAAATCGGTGCTAAATTCATTTTGTTGTAATTGTCTCTTTCACTTAACTTCTGTCTAATATAATAGCTTTATTTCAGTCAGTCGTTAAAGGCAAGTGTATGTAGACCATCTCCCCTCCAAAAAAGAAAAAAATGGTTAGGATTATTGCTTTCTTTCCCTATAAGTATAAACGAAAACTTCATCACTCCTCTCACTGACACCTTTTCTCCCTTCGCCGCCATAAGCACCGTCAACCCGACAAACATGACTTCGATGAATGGAAACCTTCAATGCGTTGGAGGCGTCTCTTTGATGAGTAGAAAAGTTTATACTTTTAAACGGCAATTACATTTTTGCTGTATTTTCGTTTATTTTCTTCGCTTATAAGGAAACCAAATCAAACGCCTCTTTTTGTAAGGTCCTAGTCTTTTTAAATCGACATGTTTGGGGAAAATATTTCAACACGTGATAATTTCGTGGTATTTTTTGTTCCTAAATTCCTTTAATTCCTTTTATTATAATTGTCTATTTGACTTAATTTCTGCCTTATATAATATGTCTATTTGACTTAATTTCTGCCTAATATAATATGTTTATTTCAGTCAGTCGTTAAATGCAAATGTATCTAGAATATCTCTCCTAATTAAAAGAAAGAAAAAATGGTAACTATAACTGACGGTATCACGTCGAACCCAAAATATAAATTCATTCGTAGATATGGGAGGAGAATTTATCTTCAAATGTCTGTAATTTCAAATTAGAGCTACGGACTTACTAAGTAAATATTAATAATAGTGGAGCAGATTACCCAAACAATCGTTCATTTGATGATACAAACATGAAATTTGGCATAAATATTCGCTGGATAGTAGATTTTAAGAAAAAAGTGTTGGCCACCTGAAATTCCAATATGGCGGCCATTTTCCAAGAAGCTTGACAAGGGCAACTGCAAAGTTTAGTACAATGCAACCCAGTCTTTTTACATTTGCACCTTCCACCACAGTCAGTCTTGCATCCACATTTTGTCAGTTCACTGCAGCATTTTGAAAGATGGCCGCCATAGCAGTCCGAATTTTGAAACATTTCAACATATTATTGTATAATACAATGCGTTTATCGAGCTTAAGTTGGTTTTGTTGTCATAATATTACTCACTTTAAGCTCGTTCAGTGTTCTAGTGTTCCTGTAGAAGCTTGACAAGGGCAACTGCAAAGTTTAGTACAATGCAACCCAGTCTTTTTACATTTGCACCTTCCACCACAGTCAGTCTTGCATCCACATTTTGTCAGTTCACTGCAGCATTTTGAAATCGGTTCCAGTGAAGTCCACACAATTTTCCAAGAGTCATCTTCTTTTGACCATCCCCACTTTGAAGGACACTGAAGTTCTGGATCACGTATGACACTTTGTCCCCAAACATGACCTGCTTGATAGGCAGCTCTTTTGGCATGTTCCTTGAGTGCATTTTGAGTTGGTGGGATTAAGTCATATGACCTTTGCTTCCGTGCAAAGAGGTCAAGTCTTGCGTCATCTACTGATGAGGTAGCACTGGACCTATCATACATGAGAATTACATATTTCTCCAATACTTGTAGATCAGACTCTCAATTTCAGATGGGCTGAGACTGAGCTTTGCAAATGTGGCTGAGACTTGATTAAATACATTCCATGTCTGCAAGGCTGTCTTTTTTCCCTTGCCATTGAAAGAAGATACAACATCACACCCTGTGAAGGCATGGAAGAACAGCATTCCCTTGGATTTCTCTGGTCCTAGATTGGACACAAGGTCATGTATAGGAATCCACCTGGTGTGTTCCCCCGTTGCCGAATCTCACCCACATTTCCTGAAGACCAATTGCTGTGAGAGAAGGCATCATCGATATGGCAATTACTACAATGTCTGTGTCATTTGCATCAACCAGTACAGACTTGTAGCCCTCCTTAGCTGCATGCCAAGCATGTAAGAATATCCGTGTTTCGGCCTCCTCATGCGTACAGGGTGCCAATTCTTCTAAGCTGAAGTTGGTGTAATTGGCACTGGTAAGGACGATTTCCTCCCTAGTCACAAGGACTGCATTGCTTGTGGTCATTTCAGCTATGGCATCGGCAAGGAAGTAGAAGAGTTCTGATTTGTTAGTGCTGTCTCGAAGGAAGCTCCCCCAGTTTGTAGGTGGTTTGCTCTTTGCGGTAACTCTCCTCCCGATGGCCTTTCCACGTTTAGATTCAGCTTCTGACTTAAGGCTGGTCTTATGGTATACATCAAAAATTATATATGTTCTCTTGTGAGTGTGGCTGCAGTTCTGCACCAAGGGAAGAATATCGTTTTGGGCATATTCCTCAAATGTCTTTGGTGTTTTTGGTGCAACAGCATTCACCAGTGAAGCCCCATCAACAATCAGTACATCAAATTCTGGCTTGGACTCTGGAAGCTGGACTTGCCCTTGGAGAATTTCCACAAGATCTGACTTGGTACTTGGACGATGGTTACCATTCTTGCTGAGAGAGGGGGGAAACGACTGGTTCTCATGCTTGACAAATTCCTGTAGATCACAACCTCTAGTTTGGCAAGAGATGAAAAGGCGGGAAAAAAGGTGGCAATCCTCCTTTAGCAGTTTCTTCTCAGATTGTTTGCTTTGGCCAGTCCCCGTTTTGAAGAAATCTATGCTGTTCTTCTTGATGGACTGGCAGAAATATTGACCATCGTTAAGTTTATCCATAAACGTTTTGAACTGTTATTTCCCCTTCTGAAGATGTGTAGCAACACGTTCAGCCGCAGATGATTCTGCTATGTTCTTTGTGTCAAGGTTCAGCAGATCTCCTGTCACCTCAGTGAATGGATTGCCCATTTCCTCTAGGACCATGGTGAGCCTTTGAACCTTCTCAAGGAATGTCTTCTGAGTTGCAGGTGACTGTTCATGGTAACGAGTGTCACTCTTCACATCCTTACTCCCTGATGTTGTTTCATAGTCGGCCACCAACTTCCTTATTTCTGGCCCAGCCACCATCCATCTTCGAAGAGCTGCTGGATCTTCTGTCAGCCCAATAGCTCCACCATCTCCTTTGATGCTAGCATTATTTTGTTCGTGGGCTTGGTCAATGGCGACTGATGAGAAATGCCTGTCAGATTTGTGAACTACAAAGTTTCCATTTTGGAATTGTTGTGCAACCTCTGGGTGTTGCCTCTCTAAGCTCATCATATCTCGAAGATGAACTGGAAGCCATCGTGCGTAATTAACACTATTGTTTGCGAAGAAATAGGGTATCAGTTCTGCCAGAGATTCACGATACAATGCGAAATTTCCGTCTCTGAAAGCACGTATCAGTGTCAGAATGGTCAGCTCCATGTTCAGAATTAAGAACCAAAACTGAAACAGAGGACTCTCTTTACTGCGGACCACACCACTCTTCAAAGGTGACAGTTTTCTCATCACTGTCTTCCTGTTCAACAAGATATGCACTGTAACCTTTCTTCAAGAGCTTGAATAAACTGCTTGCTGTAACCTGATGAGCTTGGCGAGTCTTTGTAACATTTGTAGCTGATAGAAATGAATCTGCAGAGCCTGAAGATGCTATTTCTGCCTCAACAAGTGCACCAGTCCATCCGCTGCCCTCTAACATTGACCCTATTGATTTAAAGGTTGTCATTTCAATATGTAGTCCACCAAACATTATTAAAAACTTGTCCTCCCCATATATGTCTGGCCAATGCCACTGTATCTGTTTCGCCAGTGCATAGAGTGGCTGGTCTGCTGTTATAACGGGTGTTTGTCCTGGGTTGAGGAACGACACAGTTTCCTTGATTTTGTCCATAGCATGCTTCATGGTGGCAACACTGTGTGCTTGATCTCGCAGAAGGGGCAGCAAAGCATTTATACTAGTCACAAATTCTGCTCTTTGGTTGCTTGCATGATGGGCAGACCATGTTACATTTGGTGAACCATCTACATCAGTGGTACTATGGACCTTTTCCAACCATTCATTTTAAAGCTTGATCTCCTCTTGGAAAAGACTGGGATCTGGAAGTGAAAAGTCATCACGGATGCTTGGTTCTGGATTCTTCTTACGGAAGAAGGCTGGTGGAATATTTGTATATGACTCTGGAAGATCCGGGACCTTCTTCGTCCGACCTTCTGCAACATTGGCCAAGATGCGTGCTTCTCCTACATTATCTGAACTTGGGTGCTGGAACATTGAAATACTTGTACCATGGAAATACTTGTACCATGGAAAGATGTGCTTGATGTTGTTGGGTTGTGATCTATGTTATCTGCAGCAGATGTTGTGAACAGCCCTTTCCTCAAATTTGGTGGACACACGACATCATCTTCCACATATTGCTTTACAACAGTCTCACCCAACTGTCCTGATATTTCCAAAACTCTGTCATAAGATATGCGTATTCCATTCTCATGCAGCTTGTCGATCAGTTGTCTCTTTCTTGTCTTTGCAAAAACTTTCATTCCAACATAAACAGCAAATGGTGTTTCACGGTCTTTGGCATGTCTTTGAGATTTCGAACCTTCCCTGTACTTTGAGTAACAGTTGAACTGCAGTAGTTGAGCAATGGCCACATCTGACTGCACAATAC
This sequence comes from Euprymna scolopes, assembly GCF_053919585.1. Taxonomy (NCBI): domain Eukaryota; kingdom Metazoa; phylum Mollusca; class Cephalopoda; order Sepiida; family Sepiolidae; genus Euprymna; species Euprymna scolopes. Next base: position 128,866,309 of record NC_136500.1, on the reverse strand, counting down.
CATGATTCAGATGGGACCTTATGTCCACCCCATGCTCAATACTGCAAACAAACTGCAGAAGTGCCTGGGGAACGGCTTCCTCTCCAAACCCTTCTTGAAATGCCTGGCTGAATTTTGTCTTGTGAGCCAGCATCTCTTTCCGGATGATATCAGCAGCTTTAGCCAGATGAATGGCTTTACTGTACTTGCTAGCATCAGATAGAATGGTGCTTACATCTTTTCTGAATGCAAAAAGGACATCTCGCCCTTTCTTATGTGCTTCAAGCTCAGGGATCCTAGAGAGTAACTGCTCTTTTAATCTGGTAGAATTGACCTCTGGAGATTCCACACCTAGTTGTTGCAGCCGACGCTTGTAAAGTGAGGCTAGATCAGCAAGTCGAAATATCACTGGTGTTGTTTCTGTACCGGTAACCATGCTATCCATGATGTAGATCACAAGCTCTGAAAACGCTAGGGGGTAAACGTCTTTCCCTTGACCGCTGTCATTCTCTTCTTTCTTCATAACATTAAGATCTGCTCGCTCTGAGTTGTATAACTGTGCCAAGCATCGAGGGTGATACTTCAGCTCTTGGGCAACAACATCACCAGCACTTAACTTTGCTAGGAGCTTTCCATTGTTTAGGGTCCGGGCACACTGATTAAGCCTTTCATTTAGCTGCATGGTCATTGCCTGTCTTAAATTTGATATTTCATCCTCTTCTTCACATAAGAAGCACTGTACCTCTGGAGGGTCTGAGGTCCTTTGTCTCTTCTCACGGTTCTCTTCTGTGCCTGATGTACTGGGGGTTATTTTCCTTTTCTGTCCTCTTGACAGCTTTGTGTTATTGAACAATAGTCGGCAGCTTTGGTGATATTTTGCTTTATTTCGTATCAGTGTGGCTTCTATGACTTCTCCTTCATCTAACCGTGCTGGATTAAAGGGTATTGGCATATCATTAAGGGCATAAAACAAAGGTACATTTTTTGCAATTTTCGCATATCCAGCATAGTCCTGTTTCCTCTGGAATGAGCTAAGAGGTGAAATTAGAGTTTCATCTCTTTTGTCAACCTGACAAAGGCAACATTTACTCCAGTCAGTTTGCTGTCTAGTTTTGGCATCCATCGTAAGAGTCGTTGAAGTGGTGTAGGCCGAGGGTTTATCCTTTTACCACCTTACCACCTTTGCTCACTTTGATGTATGGGATACAGTTAGGTTCATGCTGCTGCCCTACACCTAACCTGATCGTTCATCCAATATCATTTAAATCCCTTGCGATCTGTACACCATCCGGATAACAATAAAGCCCCTGTCATCCTTGGCTCGGCTCTCCCGCGCTCAATCCAGGTGCGGCTATCCAACCTTAGGGGCTGGCTAGATAGCATTTGGGATACTAAACTGGAGTTTAGCTGATATTGAACCCCATGCTGAGTTCCACAGCAGTGTCTGTCACCAGTGTGCCCTGGTAGTGAGCGACATACACTCTCGTCATAATATTCTGCAAAATTCTCCTTCTGTGGAAAAAACGGTGGTACTTAATTTGATCCTCGTGAGATGTGCCGCCTTGGTCACAATTTCTCAATGGGTTGATTCAGGGGCTTGTATGGAGTGAGGAAGGTAACGGAATTAAGAACATCTGATTTCTTCAGGATGGATAGCATGGTTTGTAAGCCTTTTTGGGGCATTTTATAGGCAAAAACAGGTTATCCACTTTGTCATCCTTGCATTAGCAGTCCTTTTTAGGCATAAAAGTTGGAAAAAATGAACGTTTATGGAAATTTGTGGTTTGCTGGCGGCCATCTTGAAAAAATGGTCGCCATATTGGAATTTTTGATGGCCAGCACTTTTTTCTGAAAAAGTTACTTACAGAGACTATTGATGCCAAATTTCATGCTTGTATCACCAATGAACGATTCTGGCAAAAAATCACATTAAGCTACTCCACTATAAGTCCTTTGAACCCTTTTTTTAATGGAGAGTAGACAACGCATTGCGGATGCGTTATCGGCAGTTCTAGTTACTCTCGCTTCTTCTTATTTGTCCCTCAGTCCTCATTTCTTCAATGAGTGATTTTTCTGACAAAGGGCGAAGAAAAGGCTGTTTACTAGGTTGGCAGTACTTTGTGTGAACAGTTGCCAGAGATGTTGGAAACTCTGTTCATTTGTCTATTCTTGTGGTCATGTCACTAATAAGGGCGCTGGAGGTAAACGTTTCAACTGGGCTGACGTTATTTACCTGATAGTCAGGGACCCGGACCTTGGTGTAACCCCCAAGGAGGTTGTCCTATCAGCAGGTGCAAAGTACCGAGGCTGCTGTATTGCCATTTGGTGAATGGATTCTGAACCATGCAGTAGCTTCTGGTGGGGACTGTCGATGCCATATTAGTGGGTAATTGTTACGGCTTTACCTAATCATGCGCTACAAAAAAAGATTTCATCCTTTTTTTCTTACCTTCCCTCTCTGTCCTGCTCTGAGAAAGTCTGGTAACGGCTTTGTGCGTAATTTGCTCAGTGAGGAAGCAAATAATTAAAATAATAAAGGGGTTTTATTATGAATATCAATGCACAAAAAACAAATTATAGGAATATTGATAGATTACGATTTAATGATATAATATAGATTGGCTTTTAACTTTCCTACTACGCACACATGCACATTTTGCATCGACTTTTTATTTATTTATTGTACTAGCATGGATTCCCGGCGTTGCCCGGGTATTTGGAGATGTATGTTGAGCAAAAACAAAGTGGTCAATTTTTTTAACTTTGACTCCTATTATGACCCCTTAAAATTTATTGTGTTGGGCTCAAATCAAGTCCAAGGAACCTACATCTTAAATTTCAAGTTTTTAGCCTCTAAATTGTCGGATGAGTTTGGTAGAGTTCTCAAAGGTCAAACCGTTAGACTTTGTCACATTAATCGCCAAATTTCTGGCCGAAAACCGATCACATCCATTTTCCCTAATCTCAGTTCACTGTATATCAAATTTCGAGTTATTGCGTAGGGAAATGTGCATACATGGACACACAGGTACACATATACACAGATACACAGAAATACACTTTTACTTTTATAGATATATAGATAGATTGCGACTTCAACTTTCTATATATATATTAGTTTTACAAAGGAATCGCCACTTATCAAGGCCCAGAGATCACTCGAGGATAAGGGTTAAAGAGTGTACATTGGTCAAAAGAACAATATCATAGTAATCGTTAGAAGTGTAAATTTGGTAAATTGGATTACTTAAAGTGGGACGGCTCATCAAGAACTTGTTTATATTGGACTTGAAGACGGCCATATTTCAGTCAGATGGAATATTAGAATAATCTATACATTAATGCTGTAGTACCTTTAACGTACGTAGGTGTGTCACGGTTTCCAGATTAAAAATTATTTGATCGGGAGATCCGATTTATTAAAACGGTGCATAGAAGGTGATAAGATACTACGGACATTAAATTATTTGTATATAGATATGTTAATTTAAGTTTCGTAGTAGGTTATCACCTTCTATCCTCCCCTTTAATTAATAGGATCTCCCGATCACCAAAGACTCAATGTAAAATAATAATAATAATAATAATAATAATAATAATAATAATAATAATAATAACAATAATAATAATAATAATAATAATAATAATAATAATAATAATAATAATAATAATAATAATAGTAATAAATGATGTCGCTTTTGGTCGGTACATGATTTTAAGAAATAAACTTTATTCGTAGAATCTACATTTATTTGTGTCTTTTGTTGTTTTTTATGATTTAGTCACCACTTATCAAGTCCGGAAGGTCACTCGAGGATAAAGGCTTGCGAATGTAAGGTGTTAGTGTAGTTATCGTTAATGGTGTAGGTTGGGTAGACATTGGATTATTTAATGGGGGCTCAATACGAACTTGTTTACATTGGACTTGAAGACTACCATATTATAGTCGCCCGGGAAGCAGATTAGTGGAACAGTGTTTCGCAGGCGGGCAGTTCTTGGAAAGAAACTTTGTTCATGGAATCTGCTTTTATTGTATTGTATTTTATTCATATTTTATTTTGTTGTATTTTAGACATAGATAGAATGTGGTAGTAATTGTATGTAGTGGTTGTAGCTAGTCAAGTGTTTTTTGTAAAGTTTTGAAATAGCGAATATAGATTGGGGCTCGAACGAGCACTTAAAAATATCGATAGAGCAGAGACATGCTGGCAACGCCTCTTTTGTGAAACAGTACAGGCCATCACCTACTAGCATTCGAAGTTGGTTTTGCACTATATTAAGTCAAGATAGGGCTCGCCGAGCAGCTCCTGTACATCATTGCCAAGGCTGCTGCAAGGAAGGTTGGCTCCCTCTATTGTAGTAGAAAACTACTTACGCCTGACAGTATTCTATACCTCTATAAGGCCACCATTCGCCCATGTATGGAGTACTATTGTCACATCTGGGCTGGTGCATCTGCTGCTTGTCTCTCGCTCCTGGACAGGATTCAAAAGAGAGTCGCAAACCTGATAAGTCCTGAACTGTTATCTAGGCTTCAGCCTCTGTCCCATCGACGAGATGTTGCATCCCTCTGCCTGTTCTACAAATACTTTAATGGGGAATGCTCTGACGAACATTAAACACTTGTACCTCCCCAATGTAACTACCCCCGACAAACCAGACAAGCTACTAAGCCTCATCCCTTTACAGTAGAGATCTCTAGTTGCAAGAAAGCCTTTTACTCCAATAGATTCTTCCCCAGAACTGCGGGACTTTGGAACTCCCTTCCGGGATTCTGCTTTCCCAACTGCACTGATATGCAGAAGTTCAAGTGTAATGTTAACAAACATCTTTCTACTCATCTCCCTTCATAATGACCCTGCTAATAAAGTTCCTGATAGTAGCCACCTGCTTCAAAGTGGCACTGTGCCTTGTTTGGGGTGAAAATTGAAAAAAAATCATATCTGGCAAGAGTACTTCATTTTAGAACGTACTTGGCTCTTACACATATAGAGACTTGCATCGGCAGTGGGATATTTACTGGAGCAGTAGAATGATTCAACCATTTGTTTAGTGATCATGTCAACAGATTTGATGTAGGTGTTCTATTTCAGATTAGAATGTTTAAGGAAACGTACGTGTTTTTATTGCATTTTAGTTGCAATGTCAGTGTTTAAAAGTGATAAAAACACACACGCTTCCTAAATCCGTAAATCCCATTCATCACTCAAAACATCTTTCTGTAATAGTTATGTTTATTCACATTATTTTCATTTTAGTCGATAACGTGCATTGTAATTCAGCTTTTTTATATTCGCTTTCATTCTCATAGGATTCCAATACAAACGTTGCTTAACATAAAATAATCTAACAGTGCGATATTTCACTATAATGAAGTAACGGGGGAATTAATATAATAATAGAAAACGTGTTTAAACAAGAACCTTCAAGAAAGTTTCGTTCATTATTCAGCGAACCGGAAGTTGCATGATGATTGTTAATTGTATTTATTTTTTACGCGGCATCTGTTGTTTAGTAAATTATGAATTCCAAAATAAAAATAAAACATGGAAGTAAAGTTAAGGAATATACGGGGAGGTTAATACAGAATTGCGGTTTTATTTAAAAATAGTTTTAGCAAATTTTCTCAGATAAAGAAGAGCAGATGTTTTCTTTGTTCATGATATAGAAATACAATTTTTACCCGAATTTTAAAATAAAGATATTTTGACAATTCTTTGTTAGTTTTAACAGCAGATGTTGAGTAAAATTAAATGCAATCTACTGCCACCATTTCACTTCCGGTTCGCTGAGTCATTAACAAAAAATGACGACTGGATAAAAGAAAAGGTTTATAATCTTACTAGCAGACCGCTCGGTATTGTCCGGGGATAAAATACGCTTAAATATGATATTTTGATTAATGCAGATTTCGTATTTATTATTATTTTATACCAGCATGGGTGCCCGGCGCTGCCCGATTATTTGGAGATGTATGTTGAGCAAAAAACAAGCGGTAATTTTTTTTTTAATTTTTGTCCTTATTATGACCCCTTAAAATGTATTGCTTTGGGTTCAAATGAAGTTAAGTAAGATCCATGTCCAGGGAACCTATATCTAAAGTCTATATTTGTATAAATAAAATTTGTATTTACAAAAATTGTCAAGGGAGGTTGGTAGAGTTCTCAAAGGTCAAACCGTTGAACTTAGACCGCTTAATCCCCAAATTTCTGTCTGAAAACCAATCACGTCGATTTTTCATAACCTCAGTACCCTGTATATCAAATTTTGAGTCTGTAGATTTAAAATGACAGAGTTATTGCCTATGGAAATGTACACACATAGACACACAGACAGACAGATAAACAGACAGACAGATACACAGACAGACAGATACACAGACACGTTCAATTTTATAGATATATATATACTACCATAAGTGGCCGGCGTTGCCCGGGTATTGGGAGGTGTATATTGAGCAAAAATTTTTAAAAAGCGTAATTTTTTTAAACTTTGGCCCCAATTATTGTTTTGGGCTCAATATATAGTAATGATTTATAATTTTATTTAAAAAAAATGACTCGTACGCCACCACTGAGAATCAAAACCAAAATGTTTAGCTTATGATTCATTTTTTTCCTTTGGCGTTAATGGCTGCACTATGAAGACATGTTTGTTGCAAGTCTAAAATTGAAAACATGAACCATTAGCGATTACGTTACTCATGCATTTTCGTAATGCCATCGTTCGACGTTCACCTGGCAAAGTCCTCCTTTTTTTTAATTTTCACACTTTGTACCAATTTTTTCAGCTAAAACCCAAATATAAAGTAGCGCATGGGTGTGAATACTCTATATATGAAGTTTCATGTTTGTAGACCAACAACTAAGAAATAAGTTTGGTAGGCAAATTTTTTAACAAATATATATGCGCATACATAAATAGCGGTTTATTTTTATAATAAAGTTTTTACGCAAAGGTTACACAAGTATAAATCATGTAGAATATCTGTATGAATAGAATTACACCTAATAGTAAACTAAACAGAATCAGCCTATCAGAAAACCGAAAAAAATATATAAGGAATTAATTAAAATTAATGTTTAAAATATTATGCAAATTAGTTAGATCGTTTGCAGATTAATATAATCCCACGATCCTTATATAACAAAGTTGTATTTTCTTTTTAATTAAATAGAAAAAGGGATTTTTATATGCATATTAATAAAAATAATAAGTTAAAGGAATATAGATATTGATTGCAATTTTAGCATCGATAACTGTTAAACAATGTTAAGTTTCGTCAGAACTTTTATGGGGCCGTCGTTAATCTAAGATGCCTTCAAGCTGACGGTGATAGTGGGTTTAAAAGCAACGTTCTCTATCCTCTTAATTAGTAGACTAGACGAGACTGACATTCATTAGTAGAGAAACTACTCCATTTTATTTATTCATGAATCAATAGTTATGTTTAAAATTCGAAAGAGAAAGAAACTCGTTGTTTCCAAGGTTTATTTTAAAACCAAATCCAAAATTTGGATTATTTGGATAACAGATATACGTGTTGCTGATTTTGTCGAGATAATCTTCAATTTTATTTTGTTTAACTCTGGAATCTGTAAGGAACTATTTAATTTACATTAGTTGCTTTTTTACCGAATAATTAAAAGTTCTATGTAATTCAAAATTGTATACTAAGTATCGCCCGTATGAGGATTGGAACTTCAACCCCCACATCACTGCCAGTTAGAGATAATTATTACTTAGTATTTCATCCGAGACACCACGTATCTACATTCTTATTAATGTAAGGTAACTCAATAAGGTGTTTGTTACCAATACATAAAAAAAAGCTTAAGTGAAATAACGCTCTCCTTCATATGTATATCTTAAAGTGGGTGCATGCTATTAAGTAATAAAACTACTTTATATATCTCTGTTTGATCATTGAAGCTACAAAATTTGTCGTCTACATATTGAAATAAGGAAAATGTTTTATGCATCCAGATAATAATTGCCTATCATAAAATACATAAAACATTCGCCATTGTTAGTCGCAAGCTTGGACCCATGGCTACACTATTTGCCTCTGCATTACTTCGATAAATATAACCTCAACAGACGTAGTGCCAATTTTTATCAATTCAAGAATTTGAAAGGGCGATAACTGGCTACAATATAAAAAGACGGTACAGAAATGTATTGTTTCAAATAAAAAGACAAACGTATATATATATATATATATATATATATATATATATATATATATATATATATTACTAATATAATATGAACAGATAAATTTAGTAGTAACTTCTGATAATAAATATAATCACTATAATAAATAAAACGAGGTAAGTTTTTTTCCCATCTCTGAAAAGGCATTATAGGAATGGAAACTGGCGTCAGACATTAATCTTATATAGCCACGCTACCTTCCAATACCTAATGTATGTTTTGCTGGTATTATAAACTGATTTGATTCAGTTTACTGAATTCCTACAATAATTCCTAGGAGAATCGCTCTCCCAAACAAGTCATACTTAAAAGTGGTAGCAAGATACTTCCACCCTCATTGGTTTGTCCTCCGTCTACTCCAGTTTACACTATAATCAAAGATTCCATAGGGTTAAATTATTGCACGCGTCCGTGATTATTTCCTTGTATCGTTCTGTTTTGTAAACAGTTAGTTAATACTCATTAACTTTGTAAATACTGGGCGCTCCCTGTCATTTCAGTTTTTTGTCTTCAAACGCTTTGATTGGCTGCTCAGATTCATTTCATGGTTTAATAGATTGCATGTTTAAACACTTTTCGAATGATGAAGTTAAATTACAATATGGCTTCCTTGCTTTCTCTCCCCGATAAAAAGCATAGAAACCGCCACTTACCATAGCAATACGACAGAGACTTTCGGTTTGTTTATTTCGAACAATACGCACAGCTCTATTAGTTTCTTGTAAATATACTTCAAACTCGATATAAACATGAGATGCTGGTATGTGAGTCATTGAATTCTTTTTCTTAGTGATTAGTTTCCTCTCTGTCAGGTGGTGGATTGAAGATCTTACGTTCTTGTGTCTTTAAGGTCCCATCGAAGAAGTTTAGAGAAAAATGATTGTGTTGACTCATCCATTTAGTTTCTTACTTCGCCATGACTTGTAATTGTTTGTTTTTTTGAACTTCAAACAATTTTCATTGGTGGGAAAATATTTCGAGTTCACGTTTCTGTGAAATCTTTTTCCCCTGGAATCTACATTGAAAGCGAAGAAGGAAAAATGGTAAGCAATTTAAGCAATTTGCGTTTTATCGTTAGTCGGAATCGTTTCTCATTATGTCTACAGACTCATTAATATAAAAATACGATGCAAGATGGAATTAAAAGAGTTAATAAACTATTTAATGTATAGAATATAGACAGTAGCTATGCTTGTTTCGTCAATCTTAAATTCAAAAATTATTAAAACCTTTTTTGTCCAACTTGTGGAGTGCAGCACAGAGGCACAGACTAGAGTTGTAAGCCATGTTTAGTTTCAGAACAGTTTCCGATGGTAGTTGTTCTACACAAGTCCTGGGGTGAGTGGTTCTCAGTAGACAGAACAGTTTCCGATGGTAGTTGTTCTACACAAGTCCTGGGGTGAGTGGTTCTCAGTAGACAGAACAGTTTCCGATGGTAGTTGTTCTACACAAGTCCTGGGGTGAGCGGTTCTCAGTAGACAGAACAGTTTCCGATGGTAGTTGTTCTACACAAGTCCTGGGGTGAGCGGTTCTCAGTAGACAGAACAGTTTCCGATGGTAGTTGTTCTACACAAGTCCTGGGGTGAGTGGTTCTCAGTAGACAGAACAGTTTCCGATGGTAGTTGTTCTACACAAGTCCTGGGGTGAGTGGTTCTCAGTAGACAGAACAGTTTCCGATAGTTAGTTGTTCTACACAAGTCCTGGGGTGAGTGGTTCTCAGTAGACAGAACAGTTTCCGATGGTAGTTGTTCTACACAAGTCCTGGGGTGAGTGGTTCTCAGTAGACAGAACAGTTTCCGATGGTAGTTGTTCTACACAAGTCCTGGGGTGAGTGGTTCTCAGTAGACAGAAGAGTTTCCGATAGTTAGTTGTTCTACACAAGTCCTGGGGTGAGTGGTTTTCAGTAGACAGAACAGTTTCCGATGGTAGTTGTTCTACACAAGTCCTGGGGTGAGCGGTTCTCAGTAGACAGAACAGTTTCCGATGGTAGTTGTTCTACACAAGTCCTGGGGTGAGCGGTTCTCAGTAGACAGAATAGTTTCCGATGGTAGTTGTTCTACACAAGTCCTGGGGTGAGCGGTTCTCAGTAGACAGAACAGTTTCCGATGGTAGTTGTTCTACACAAGTCCTGGGGTAAGTGGTTCTCAGTAGACAGAACAGTTTCCGATGGTAGTTGTTCTACACAAGTCCTGGGGTGAGTGGTTCTCAGTAGACAGAACAGTTTCCGATAGTTAGTTGTTCTACACAAGTCCTGGGGTGAGTGGTTCTCAGTAGACAGAACAGTTTCCGATGGTAGTTGTTCTACACAAGTCCTGGGGTGAGTGGTTCTCAGTAGACAGAACATTTTCCGATGGTAGTTGTTCTACACAAGTACTGGGATGAGTGGTTCTCAGTAGACAGAACAGTTTCCGATAGTTAGTTGTTCTACACAAGTCCTGGGGTGAGTGGTTCTCAGTAGACAGAACAGTTTCCGATGGTAGTTGTTCTACACAAGTCCTGGGGTGAGTGGTTCTCAGTAGACAGAACAGTTTCCGATGGTAGTTGTTCTACACAAGTCCTGGGGTGAGCGGTTCTCAGTAGACAGAACAGTTTCCGATGGTAGTTGTTCTACACAAGTCCTGGGGTGAGCGGTTCTCAGTAGACAGAACAGTTTCCGATGGTAGTTGTTCTACACAAGTCCTGGGGTGAGTGGTTCTCAGTAGACAGAACAGTTTCCGATGGTAGTTGTTCTACACAAGTCCTGGGGTGAGTGGTTCTCAGTAGACAGAACAGTTTCCGATAGTTAGTTGTTCTACACAAGTCCTGGGGTGAGTGGTTCTCAGTAGACAGAACAGTTTCCGATGGTAGTTGTTCTACACAAGTCCTGGGGTGAGTGGTTCTCAGTAGACAGAACAGTTTCCGATGGTAGTTGTTCTACACAAGTCCTGGGGTGAGTGGTTCTCAGTAGACAGAAGAGTTTCCGATAGTTAGTTGTTCTACACAAGTCCTGGGGTGAGTGGTTTTCAGTAGACAGAACAGTTTCCGATGGTAGTTGTTCTACACAAGTCCTGGGGTGAGCGGTTCTCAGTAGACAGAACAGTTTCCGATGGTAGTTGTTCTACACAAGTCCTGGGGTGAGCGGTTCTCAGTAGACAGAATAGTTTCCGATGGTAGTTGTTCTACACAAGTCCTGGGGTGAGCGGTTCTCAGTAGACAGAACAGTTTCCGATGGTAGTTGTTCTACACAAGTCCTGGGGTAAGTGGTTCTCAGTAGACAGAACAGTTTCCGATGGTAGTTGTTCTACACAAGTCCTGGGGTGAGTGGTTCTCAGTAGACAGAACAGTTTCCGATAGTTAGTTGTTCTACACAAGTCCTGGGGTGAGTGGTTCTCAGTAGACAGAACAGTTTCCGATGGTAGTTGTTCTACACAAGTCCTGGGGTGAGTGGTTCTCAGTAGACAGAACATTTTCCGATGGTAGTTGTTCTACACAAGTACTGGGATGAGTGGTTCTCAGTAGACAGAACAGTTTCCGATAGTTAGTTGTTCTACACAAGTCCTGGGGTGAGTGGTTCTCAGTAGACAGAACAGTTTCCGATGGTAGTTGTTCTACACAAGTCCTGGGGTGAGCGGTTCTCAGTAGACAGAACAGTTTCCGATGGTAGTTGTTCTACACAAGTCCTGGGGTGAGTGGTTCTCAGTAGACAGAACAGTTTCCGATGGTAGTTGTTCTACACAAGTACTGGGGTGAGTGGTTCTCAGTAGACAGAACAGTTTCCGATAGTTAGTTGTTCTACACAAGTCCTGGGGTGAGTGGTTCTCAGTAGACAGAACAGTTTCCGATGGTAGTTGTTCTACACAAGTCCTGGGGTGAGTGGTTCTCAGTAGACAGAACAGTTTCCGATGGTAGTTGTTCTACACAAGTCCTGGGGTGAGTGGTTCTCAGTAGACAGAACAGTTTCCGATAGTATGTTGTTCTACACAAGTCCTGGGGTGAGTGGTTCTCAGTAGACAGAACAGTTTCCGATGGTAGTTGTTCTACACAAGTCCTGGGGTGAGTGGTTCTCAGTAGACAGAACAGTTTCCGATGGTAGTTGTTCTACACAAGTCCTGGGGTGAGTGGTTCTCAGTAGACAGAACAGTTTCCGATGGTAGTTGTTCTACACAAGTCCTGGGGTGAGTGGTTCTCAGTAGACAGAACAGTTTCCGATAGTTAGTTGTTCTACACAAGTCCTGGGGTGAGTGGTTCTCAGTAGACAGAACAGTTTCCGATGGTAGTTGTTCTACACAAGTCCAGGGGTGAGTGGTTCTCAGTAGACAGAACAGTTTCCGATGGTAGTTGTTCTACACAAGTCCTGGGGTGAGTGGTTCTCAGTAGACAGAACAGTTTCCGATGGTAGTTGTTCTACACAAGTCCTGGGGTGAGTGGTTCTCAGTAGACAGAACAGTTTCCGATAGTTAGTTGTTCTACACAAGTTCTGGGGGTGAGTCGTTCTCAGTAGACAGAACAGTTTCCGATGGTAGTTGTTCTACACAAGTCCTGGGGTGAGTCGTTCTCAGTAGACAGAACAGTTTCCGATAGTTAGTTGTTCTACACAAGTCCTGGGGTGAGTGGTTCTCAGTAGACAGAACAGTTTCCGATGGTAGTTGTTCTACACAAGTCCTGGGGTGAGTGGTTCTCAGTAGACAGAACAGTTTCCGATGGTAGTTGTTCTACACAAGTCCTGGGGTGAGTGGTTCTCAGTAGACAGAACAGTTTCCGATAGTTAGTTGTTCTACACAAGTCCTGGGGTGAGTGGTTCTCAGTAGACAGAACAGTTTCCGATGGTAGTTGTTCTACACAAGTCCAGGGGTGAGTGGTTCTCAGTAGACAGAACAGTTTCCGATGGTAGTTGTTCTACACAAGTCCTGGGGTGAGTGGTTCTCAGTAGACAGAACAGTTTCCGATGGTAGTTGTTCTACACAAGTCCTGGGGTGAGTGGTTCTCAGTAGACAGAACAGTTTCCGATAGTTAGTTGTTCTACACAAGTCCTGGGGTGAGTCGTTCTCAGTAGACAGAACAGTTTCCGATGGTAGTTGTTCTACACAAGTCCTGGGGTGAGCGGTTCTCAGTAGACAGAACAGTTTCCGATGGTAGTTGTTCTACACAAGTCCTGGGGTGAGTGGTTCTCAGTAGACAGAACAGTTTCCGATGGTAGTTGTTCTACACAAGTCCTGGGGTGAGTGGTTCTCAGTAGACAGAACAGTTTCCGATGGTAGTTGTTCTACACAAGTCCTGGGGTGAGTGGTTCTCAGTAGACAGAACAGTTTCCGATAGTTAGTTGTTCTACACAAGTCCTGGGATGAGTGGTTCTCAGTAGACAGAACAGTTTCCGATGGTAGTTGTTCCACACAAGTCCTGGGGTGAGTGGTTCTCAGTAGACAGAACAGTTTCCGATGGTAGTTGTTCTACACAAGTCCTGGGGTGAGTGGTTCTCAGTAGACAGAACAGTTTCCGATGGTAGTTGTTCTACACAAGTCCTGGGGTGAGTGGTTCTCAGTAGACAGAACAGTTTCCGATAGTTAGTTGTTCTACACAAGTCCTGGGGTGAGTGGTTCTCAGTAGACAGAACAGTTTCCGATGGTTAGTTGTTCTACACAAATCCTGGGGTGAGGTGTTCTCAGTAGACAGAACAGTTTCCGATGGTAGTTGTTCTACACAAGTCCTGGGGTGAGTGGTTCTCAGTAGACAGAACAGTTTCCGATGGTAGTTGTTCTACACAAATCCTGGCGTGAGTGGTTCTCAGTAGACAGAACAGTTTCCGATAGTTAGTTTTTCTACACAAGTCCTGGGGTGAGTGGTTCTCAGTAGACAGAACCGTTTCTGATGGTAGTTGTTCTACACAAGTCCTGGTGTGAGCGGTTCTCAGTAGACAGAACAGTTTCCGATGGTAGTTGTTCTACACAAGTCCTGGGGTGAGTGGTTCTCAGTAGACAGAACAGTTTCCGATGTTAGTTGTTCTACACAAGTCCTGGGGTGAGTGGTTCTCAGTAGACAGAACAGTTTCCGATGGTAGTTGTTCTACACAAGTCCTGGGGTGAGCGGTTCTCAGTAGACAGAACAGTTTCCGATGGTAGTTGTTCTACACAAGTCCTGGGGTGAGTGGTTCTCAGTAGACAGAACAGTTTCCGATAGTTAGTTGTTCTACACAAGTCCTGGGGTGAGTGGTTCTCAGTAGACAGAACAGTCTCCGATGGTAGTTGTTCTACACAAGTCCTGGGGTGAGCGGTTCTCAGTAGACACCACAGTTTCCGATGGTAGTTGTTCTACACAATTCCTGGGGTGAGTGGTTCTCAGTAGACAGAACAGTTTCCGATGGTAGTTGTTCTACACAAGTCCTGGGGTGAGCGGTTCTCAGTAGACAGAACCGTTTCCGATGGTAGTTGTTCTACACAAGTCCTGGGGTGAGTGGTTCTCAGTAGACAGAACAGTTTCCGATAGTTAGTTGTTCTACACAAGTCCTGGGGTGAGTGGTTCTCAGTAGACAGAACAGTTTCCGATGGTAGTTGTTCTACACAAGTCCTGGAGTAAGCGGTTCTCAGTAGGCAGAACAGTTTCCGATGGTAGTTGTTCTACACAAGTCCTGGGCTGAGCGGTTCTCAGTAGACAGAACAGTTTCCGATGGTAGTTGTTCTACACAAGTCCTGGGGTGAGTGGTTCTCAGTAGACAGAACAGTTTCCGATGGTAGTTGTTCTACACAAGTCCTGGGGTGAGTGGTTCTCAGTAGACAGAACAGTTTCCGATGGTAGTTGTTCTACACAAGTCCTGGGGTGAGCGGTTCTCAGTAGACAGAACAGTTTCCGATGGTAGTTGTTCTACACAAGTCCTAGGGTGAGTGGTTCTCAGTAGACAGAACAGTTTCCGATGGTAGTTGTTCTACACAATCCTGGGGTGAGTGGTTCTCAGTAGACAGAACAGTTTCCGATGGTAGTTGTTCTACACAAGTCCTGGGGTGAGCGGTTCTCAGTAGACAGAACAGTTTCCGATGGTAGTTGTTCTACACAAGTCCTGGGGTGAGTGGTTCTCAGTAGACAGAACAGTTTTCGGATGGTAGTTGTTCTACACAAGTCCTAGGGTGAGTGGTTCTCAGTAGACAGAACAGTTTCCGATGGTAGTTGTTCTACACAAGTCCTGGGGTGAGTGGTTCTCAGTAGACAGAACAGTTTCCGATGGTAGTTGTTCTACACAAGTCCTGGGGTGAGTGGTTCTCAGTAGACAGAACAGTTTCCGATGGTAGTTGTTCTACACAAGTCCTGGGGTGAGCGGTTCTCAGTAGACAGAACAGTTTCCGATGGTAGTTGTTCTACACAAGTCCTGGGGTGAGCGGTTCTCAGTAGACAGAACAGTTTCCGATGGTAGTTGTTCTACACAAGTCCTGGGGTGAGCGGTTCTCAGTAGACAGAACAGTTTCCGATGGTAGTTGTTCTACACAAGTCCTGGGGTGTGTGGTTCTCAGTAGACAGAACAGTTTCCGATGGTAGTTGTTCTACACAAGTCCTAGGGTGAGTGGTTCTCAGTAGACAGAACAGTTTCCGATGGTAGTTGTTCTACACAAGTCCTGGGGTGAGTGGTTCTCAGTAGATAGAACAGTTTCCGATGGTAGTTGTTCTACACAAGTCCTGGGGTGAGTGGTTCTCAGTAGACAGAACAGTTTCCGATGTTAGTTGTTCTACACAAGTCCTGGGGTGAGTGGTTCTCAGTAGACAGAACAGTTTCCGATGTTAGTTGTTCTACACAAGTCCTGGGGTGAGTGGTTCTCAGTAGACAGAACAGTTTCCGATGGTAGTTGTTCTACACAAGTACTGGGGTGAGTGGTTCTCAGTAGACAGAACAGTTTCCGATGTTAGTTGTTCTACACAAGTCCTGGGGTGAGTGGTTCTCAGTAGACAGAACAGTTTCCGATGGTAGTTGTTCTACACAAGTCCTGGGGTGAGTCGTTCTCAGTAGACAGAACAGTTTCCGATGGTAGTTGTTCTACACATGTCCTAGGGTGAGTGGTTCTCAGTAGACAGTACAGTTTCCGATGGTTAGTTGTTCTACACAAGTCCTGGGGTGAGTGGTTCTCAGTAGACAGAACAGTTTCCGATGTTAGTTGTTCTACACAAGTCCTGGGGTGAGTTGTTCTCAGTAAACAGAACAGTTTCCGATGGTAGTTGTTCTACACAAGTCCTGGGGTGAGTGGTTCTCAGTAGACAGAACAGTTTCCGATGGTAGTTGTTCTACACAAGTCCTGGGGTGAGTGGTTCTCAGTAGACAGAACAGTTTCCGATGGTAGTTGTTCTACACAAGTCCTAGGGTGAGTGGTTCTCAGTAGACAGAACAGTTTCCCATGGTTAGTTGTTCTACACAAGTCCTGGGGTGAGTGGTTCTCAGTAGACAGAACAGTTTCCGATGTTAGTTGTTCTACACAAGTCCTGGGGTGAGTGGTTCTCAGTAGACAGAACAGTTTCCGATGGTAGTTGTTCTACACAAGTACTGGGGTGAGTGGTTCTCAGTAGACAGAACAGTTTCCGATGGTAGTTGTTCTACACAAGTCCTGGGGTGAGTTGTTCTCAGTAGACAGAACAGTTTCCGATGGTAGTTGTTCTACACAAGTCCTGGGGTGAGTGGTTCTCAGTAGACAGAACAGTTTCCGATGGTAGTTGTTCTACACATGTCCTAGGGTGAGTGGTTCTCAGTAGACAGTACAGTTTCCGATGGTTAGTTGTTCTACACAAGTCCTGGGGTGAGTGGTTCTCAGTAGACAGAACAGTTTCCGATAGTTAGTTGTTCTACACAAGTCCTGGGGTGAGTTGTTCTCAGTAAACAGAACAGTTTCCGATGGTAGTTGTTCTACACAAGTCCTGGGGTGAGTGGTTCTCAGTAGACAGAACAGTTTCCGATGGTAGTTGTTCTACACAAGTCCTGGGGTGAGTGGTTCTCAGTAGACAGAACAGTTTCCGATGGTAGTTGTTCTACACAAGTCCTAGGGTGAGTGGTTCTCAGTAGACAGAACAGTTTCCGATGGTTAGTTGTTGTACACACGTCCTGGGGTGAGTGGTTCTCAGTAGACAGAACAGTTTCCGATGGTAGTTGTTCTACACAAGTCCTGGGGTGAGTTGTTCTCAGTAGACAGAACAGTTTCCGATGGTAGTTGTTCTACACAAGTCCTGGGGTGAGTGGTTCTCAGTAGACAGAACAGTTTCCGATGGTAGTTGTTCTACACAAGTCCTGGGGTTAGTGGTTCTCAGTAGACAGAACAGTTTCCGATGGTAGTTGTTCTAGACAAGTCCTGGAGGTGAGTGGTTCTCAGTAAACAGAACAGGTTCCGATTGTTAGTTCTTCTACACAAGTCCCGGCGGTTACTGGTTCTCAGTAGACAGTTCTTGAGTTGGAAACCACCGAGGAAAAGATTATTCCCGTATTGACACGAAGAAGTTATAAGCGAAGTTGCTACAGAAAAGGTTTAATTTTTTTGGAGCAATTCTGGTTTCTGATTGGTTGGTAGCAGAACATGAATTAATTTGATTCTTCCGTTCCTAGAAGCATCGTTTATAAATAGAATCGCCCGACTGTGCGGGATCATACCCCCATTATACTTAAAAAATATTATACTTCAAAAATATTATACTTCAAAAATATTATACTTCAAAAATATTATACTTCAAAAATATTATACTTCAAAAATATTATACTTCAAAAAAATTATACTTCAAAAAAATTATACTTCAAAAAAATTATACTTCAAAAATATTATACTTCAAAAATATTATACTTCAAAAAAATCATACTTCAAAAATATTATAGTTCAAAAATATTATAGTTAAAAAATATTATACTTCAAAAATATTATACTTCAAAAAAATTATACTTCAAAAAAATTATACTTCAAAAATATTATACTTCAAAAATATTATACTTAAAAAAATTATACTTAAAATATATTATACTTCAAAAATATTATACTTCAAAAATATTATACTTCAAAAAAATTATACTTCAAAAATATTATACTTCAAAAATATTATACTTCAAAAATATTATACTTCAAAAATATTATACTTCAAAAAAATTATACTTCAAAAATATTATACTTCAAAAATATTATACTTCAAAAAAATTATACTTCAAAAATATTATACTTCAAAAATATTATACTTCAAAAGTATTATACTTAAAAAATATTATACTTCAATGAAGAATGAAAAACGGCCGCTGATTCCTTTTATATTCTTACGACCTTATCACGTGATATGCAAATGAGATGATTCTGAAATTAAAAAAAAACAAGGCCAATAGCCATTAGTCGCGTGCTCTCGTGAAATGAATGAATGCGTGAATGTAGGATTGACATGAAATTCTTTAAAAAAAAAAAGGTTCACGAATTCACTAATGGTACTGCAACTACAATAGATTCAACTATTGATTCTACAACATGCTATATTTTGCTTTTGTTTTTTTCATACACTGCAAGCTATTTTCTGTTTTTTAAATTTTAATTTCACACACTACTCATTAGTTTCCGTGTTTTATCATATATATATATATATATACATATACTATGTATCTATTAAAAAGGCTCGTTATCCCCAACATTCAAGAGATAAATTGCAAAATGATGGTAAAATCAATGGAAGTTCAAGATAAAATCAATAAATGTTCCACATGGAATATCTATCAATAAGTAAGTTAAATAATAACACATTGGTCTTCATAAATATACAAATTACCCGTGAAATAAATCAACACGAGTTGAGGGCCAAGGGTGACAGAACGCGATGCATACTTCATTCTCTAACTATTGCTTGCATCCTCATCCTACATCCAGCGTACAGCTATAATTCCTGAATTCCTGTACCTGATTTAACTCCGGCTCACTTCCAGCGACTCCGGTGCCCACTGACATGCAGCTATCCGTATCCGTGCCCTAAGATATCCAACTACGTGTTACAGTTCCCACTGACATGCAGCTATCAGTCCCTACCTAAATGGCGCATGAACACCAACCTCGCGAGTTGCCTGAACGCATTAACGAACATTTTACACTTATTTCTCCGTAAAACTAAAACATGATACATGTTGTCTTCAATCAGCCACCTGTGTTTGTCAATTGTTTTTGTTAATGCCGTTAACTCTTTATTTTATGTCTACTTTTATTAGTACACATTCACTCAGCCTTCCACCACTCTCGAAAACTACGATTAAAACAAGTAGAAACATACAGAGTCCCCCGTGAGTGCACAGTGAATAGAATTACTAAGTTTTAGTTACTCCATCCCATATTAAGCCCATAAAGTCCCCAGGGGACGTAAAATCCTGGTGAAAATGAACAAACGGCTTTAGGTCTTAACATATGTAAATCTGAGTTTTGCATCATGCAAAAAAAAAAATGACTAAGTTCATCATGTGCCCCCCTATTTAGCCCCAAAATCCCTCAAGGTCTTAACATATTCAAATTTGAGTTCAACACCATGCAAAACTGCTAAATAGACATACACAGAGAATTTTGGACAAATATGGTAAAATAGTCCCAAAAATGGAGTGTTTTTATTAGCCCTACAAGAGCCCCTCAAGCACATGCAAGGGTTATCGCGAAGTATAGACAAACAAACTCATATAGAAATCAGTTAGATACAACTTTTCAGAAAGTTTTATAAAAATCCAAGGCATCGATATTTTTTTAATAAGAACAAAAGTGTCAATTTTAGCCATTTAAACACGAAAGTCACCCCTATTTGGGGCAACCAGAGTTTTTCCGCAAAATCAGTGTTTTTACTTTTTTTACTCATATTATGTTTAATGTTTGTGCTAAATTTAAAAAAAAATTCCAAGATACAGTTACTGATTAAATTGCATACAGACGAACAAGCGAACGGACGAACGGACGAACGGACATGGGTGAATTTACATCTCAACCCTCCTTTTGTCGGGGGGGGGCAATAAACATTTATATATTCTGTCGAAATTAAATAAGGAAAGCAGTAAAGTATTCCCTTTATTATCACCGTCAGAATTGATTTTCAAAATTTATTCCTGTGTAATTTTCAAAGTCTATTGTTTATGAGGTAAAATAATAGAAAGAAATGATATATTATGTAACGTCACGAGACTTTATTAAATCTGTTTTTTTTTTATTCGTATTAAATATCGACCAGTGTTCCAAATTCTAATAAATATTAAAAGATTATAAATACTTTTAACTGGACAATTAAATTAACGAATGTGTCTGCCCACTAGAGAAAGTCATAAACTGGAACGTCTAGAATATTGTAATTATATGTCGCAGAACAAATACCTTGGAAAGCCAAGGAATAATGAAAATACAATTCCCTAAAATAAGATGAGTGAAGTTTTGAAAGAGGAAGTTGACGATCAACGTGATGTAAATTCCATTGATCACAGGGAGGAACTGAAAGACAATACTACAGTAAATGAACACTCAAGATGAGAACATTAGTCTGATTAATTGAAATAATACAGACAATGATCTTATTCAGAATATTTCAAATTAGTTGCTGCTCGGCATATCGATTGGCCTACACACAGACACACATATCAAAAGAAATATACTTTGCGATTTACAAATTCCAGATTAATAAAGAATTGACTACTTACATAAAACACTGTAAACATCAGGAAACAAAACGAAACTGTTTCCTTTACAAAATTCCTAATTTACAGCTGTCTTGTTTACATTACAAAAAATATGGCGGTCACATTTACCAATCTAAACGACTTCCGCTTTTGAAACTAATCTGAAGTAAAAGGGAAAATAGTGAAATATAAAATGATTGGAATTAATAAGTGGAAAAAAGGAAAAATTATGAGTACACAATCAAAATCAACTGGATATTATGGCCATTGGCGGAATATAGAACCAGCTGCAGAAAAATGAATGTCCAGTGTGTTTCAATTGGGATAAGGTTGATCAGTGGCGAGAACTTCTTAAGTACCAAAAAGAGATCATGAAGAATATATTTTCCTAACAAGTGAACAAGTGTGATTGATGCAAAGGAGAAAAAAAAACACATGAAAACTCATCTGAAAAGCTAGGTTAGTAAATGGGTGGAGATGTCGCAACTTGGAACAGAAAGTAATAGTACTAAAACATTGAAAGCTTTATTTTAAAAAAAATGAGAGAGCTTGGATAACATTACATTCCTTGACATAATATGAGAATAAAATGATTAATGAAAATACGATTCATCAAACGATTAAAATTAGGTGAAACCCTATATTATAAACCGGGTGAACAATAAGACGATTCGAAGTTGGGAGTATTAGTTACTCATTTCCAATTATTGCAGACTATTATTCTCATCTTTTACACGCAGATAGGATATTCGGAGTTCCTATCCCGTCGCGGTTACCATCTGACGAAGGCCAGAGGAATAGTTGGCCGAAACGTCGTGAAATATGTATGTAGATTATGCCTTCATGAAAAATTTGCTATCCTGTACTTTAAAGAACCCCAACATCTATTAAACCGTAGAAGAGAAATAGCGAACAATTGTGTTCACAGAATAAAATTTACTCTAGGATAGCGATACAAAATAATTTTAAAACTAACCTAACAATAGAAAATAAACAAATAAATAAATTAAATAAACATGACTATACATAAACTATCACACACACACACATACACACATATATATATATATATATATATGTGTGTGTGTGTGTGTGTGTATCTTTATGTGTAGGCTGAAAAATGGGAAGCTCGAGGTTTGTTTACAGACAAACGTTTGAGCACTTTACAAGTGGCGGACGGATGTTTATTTAAATAGACATTCGGACAGATTAGTTGCGGGCACCGCTTCCGTGGTTCTAGGTTCGATCCTCGGCTTGGGATAGGTGCTAGTCTAGCAGCACTGGTGAGTTGTGATACAACGAAACAGGACTGTATGTCGATGACTGCAAATATATTTTATAAAGCCCCCCTCTTTGGGTTGAGCACTGTCGTAAATAATCTCACTCGCTACTTAATTAGGCTGAAAAATGCGAAGCTCGCGGTTTGTTTACAAACAAACGTTTTAGCACTTTACAAGTGGCGGACGGATGTTTATTTAAATAGACATTCGGACATATTAGTTGCGGGCACCGCTTCCGTGGTCAAGGGGTAGAACTGCCGACTGTCATCACGACGGTTCTAGGTTCGATCCTCGGCTTGGGATAGGTGCTAGTCTAGCGGCACTGATGAGTTGTGATACAACGGAACAGGACTGTATGTCGATGACTACAAATATATTTTATATATATATATATATATATATATATATATATATAAACTAACATAAAAAACTAACCTAAATTTAAAGCTAGATATCCAGGCAAAATAGAGCATACACAAAGGAATAGGTCAACCAGAGGTCAAATAGGCCTTTGTCCGGTAAGTGCATGCCCATTGGCTGATAGGAAGGGGACGGTGGATACTAGAAAGCTGATTGGCTAACTAAAATCTCAATAGAAGGTGCGTGTATTAAAAGGACAGACAACCACAAAATTCGCGCATAAGCCTGGAGAATCCTAGAGTGGATGAAACGCGGAATATTCAGTGTAGCTTAATCGCCATATATATGTTATAACTAACTAACTACATATATATATATATATATGTATATATATATATATATATATATATATATATATATATATATATATATATATATATATATATATATATATATACACACAGAGACAGGCTTCTTCAGTCTTTAACAGACTATGGATACTCAGGAAAAGAGGGCCTGCGCGTGAAATTTTTGTAGCAGGAGGGATGCGGAATCTCCAACCACACCTCTCCTGAGTCGACATTCTTAAATGCCAGTGGCAAGTGAAGTGTATGTACAAGATGACTGGAAACAGAGGCCGAGATAAGCAGAGAGCACATACCGCGCCTAGAATTCCCAAATGGTCACCCATCTTGTACTAACCAGGCTCAACGTTGCTTAACTTCGGTGATCTGATAAGAACCGGTGTGTCAACGCGATTAGGCCGTATATAAAACACACTAAAAGATGAGGATAATAGTCCGCAATAAATTAATGAATAAATAATACTCATCTTAGTAAACATTGCAATTAATCAAATAATATATACCATTCGGTACGGACCCGACAGTGGAAGATCAAATAATAAATAAACGTTGACTTATAAGACCAAAAATATTTCAACTTG
Source organism: Euprymna scolopes (assembly GCF_053919585.1). Taxonomy (NCBI): domain Eukaryota; kingdom Metazoa; phylum Mollusca; class Cephalopoda; order Sepiida; family Sepiolidae; genus Euprymna; species Euprymna scolopes. The sequence continues at coordinate 128,842,935 of NC_136500.1, read as the reverse complement.
ATCCGGGCCGTGGCGCCGTGTATAGAGACGTTGAATCTCTACGTTTCCAGGTGATCATTGTCTGAAGATAGCGGTTTCAATGTTACCCAAAGCCGGCCAGAGGCCTAGGTGGCCAAGACACTTATGGAAGGCAGTAATTGCTGAAAATGCAGTGAGAAGATTCGGGGTTCCTATCCCGTCGCGGTTACCACCTGACGAAGGCCAGGTGAATAATTGGTCGAAGCGTTGTGAATCAACAACTAAAAGATGAGGATAATAGTCCGCAATAAATAAATGGATTATAAAATCGTGTCAAACATTTTATAAAAAATATCGTTTTTGTAATTGAACTACAAATGGCCGACGTAGAATTAAATATACTGACGTAATCACGTGTGTGAATTCAGGCAAAACAAAAACATGACTATGATATGATGAACAGATCGACGCACACACACACACACACACACACACACACACACACACACATTCATAATATACCATGAAGTGTGGAGGTCTATAAATAAAGTGGAACGATAAATTTGTCGCTCCGAAAGAAAACAACACTACAGCTTTATTTATAAATTTTTATCGAAAAAATCAATTCAGATAACTTGATTATGTACTACAGTTGACATCTATTCAATGTAGCCGCCTTCAGCCTCAACCTTCGCCTCAATACGGGTCCGGAACTTGGAACATGCCTTTTCCACAACCACCGGCGGGAGTTTGGTGAATACTCGGTGGATGGTGGCGGTCAGGTAGGCTTTGGTGTTGTAGGAGGTCAGTTGGGGATGGGCCAGTAAGAGAAGGGTACAAAGTCGTAGCACCCCTTCTGGAGCCAAACCTGGGTCTATTTGTATTTGTTGCTGGCGCTGAGTACTGCTGCCACGCCCAGAGTCTGCCACCCTAATCAGGACATCCAAGGATATTCAATATGGCGTCCGGCTATCAGTAACATGTCTTCATCCATCTAAGTGAACTAACAGATGTGTCTATGGACTATGCTTTATTCTCCTGTGGAGTTGATTGCCGTGCCCAGGTCATAACAGCCCTTCCAGAATCATGCCCATGACATGGACACATCAAGACACTCTCTCCAGCAAGCGACTTTATCGCAGTTTGGTTAAGAAGTAAGAGACAATCCCAGGTTAACATTAAATAGTGATAAGAGCACCTGCAGCATGGGAAAGACGATTTAGCTTTAATAAAGTTGCAGTTTGTGAAAGCGATTGTGTGGTTACATATAATCATATGCATGACTATTGCGTTATTGTGGTTTATGCTTGCAAATACACGATTTGATACTTGTTTTCCATTCTGTCTTGTATACATTGGATTTCAAAAATTATCTGGAAAATATACCCGGTGAACCAAGTGCAAGAAAGATACAAACAATTGCACTTAAAAGGACGTTTAGGCTCCTAAAAATATCTCTCAGTTGGAATATATAAAATAATGGGTGAATGTCTGGCATCCAACAGAATGCCGCATCCTTAGCTAAAACAAGATGTGAAATGTAAACTAGAAATAGCTTTGGCTTGGGCTGGAAGTGCCAAAAATGCTCTTCAGAATTATTCTGGACATAGTGAAAATGAGCTTGTTTTAAGATCATATATAAATACGCCGTCAGTTTTTATAGACTAGCTACCGACATTAGACGCTGCAACAACCAGTGATATGGTTAGATATAAATTAAATTCCTTACATTCTGCGAGAAAAATGTCTATGGAGGCTGAATCAAGTGAAAAACTTCGGAGAGCACTGCGATTTAATATAAGGCCTAATGCGGATGAACAATTTGTAACAGGGGACAGTGTTTATTATTGAAGACAAAACTAGAAAGAAATGGTGTGGCCCTGTTAAAGTTTGAGGTAAAGAGGGTCAATGTGTATTGATTGGACATGGAGGAGCACTTGATGTACGTGAATATCGGAAGGGCAAAGAATAAAGAAAATACAATTCCCTTAAATAAGATGAATTAAGTCTTGGAAGTAAAAGTTGAAGATCAATATAATTGAATGTATGTCCAGTGTGTATCAATATAATTGAATGAATGGCCAGTGTGTATCAATATAATTGAATGAATGTCAAGTGTGTATCAATATAATTGAATGAATGTCAAGTGTTTATCAATATAATTAAATGAATGTCAAGTGTTTATCAATATAATTGAATGAATGCTCAGTGTGTATCAATATAATTAAATAAATGTCAAGTGTTTATCAATATAATTGAATGAATGTCAAGTGTTTATCAATATAATTGAATGAATGTCAAGTGTTTATCAATATAATTGAATGAATGCTCAGTGTGTATCAATATAATTGAATGAATGTCCAGTGTGTGTCAATATAATTGAATGAATGTCCAGTGTTTATCAATATAATTGAATGAATGTCAAGTGTTTATCAATATAATTAAATGAATGTCCTGTGTGTGTCAATATAATTGAATGAATGTCCAGTGTGTATCAATATAATTGAATGAATGTCAAGTGTTTATCAATATAATTAAATGAATGTCAAATGTTTATCAATATAATTAAATGAGTGTCAAGTGTTTATCAATATAATTAAATGAATGCCCAGTGTGTATCAATATAATTGAATGAATGCCCAGTGTGTATCAATATAATTGAATGAATGTCAAGTGTTTATCAATATAATTAAATGAATGCCCAGTGTGTATCAATATAATTAAATGAATGTCCAGTGTGTGTCGATATAATTAAATGAATGTCCAGTGTTTATCAATATAATTAAATGAATGTCCTGTGTGTGTCAATATAATTGAATGAATGTCCAGTGTGTATCAATATAATTGAATGAATGTCAAGTGCTTATCAATATAATTAAATGAATGTCAAGTGTTTATCAATATAATTAAATGAATGTCAAGTGTTTATCAATATAATTAAATGAATGTCCAGTGTGTATCAATATAATTGAATGAATGTCAAGTGTTTATCAATATAATTAAATGAATGTCCAGTGTGTGTTAATATAATTGAATGAATGTCCAGTGTTTATCAATATAATTGAATGAATGTCAAGTGTTTATCAATATAATTAAATGAATGTCTTGTGTGTATCAATATAATTGAATGAATGTCAAGTGTTTATCAATATAATTAAATGAATGTCAAGTGTTTATCAATATAATTGAATGAATGTCAAGTGTTTATCAATATAATTAAATGAATGTCAAGTGTTTATCAATATAATTGAATGAATGTCCAGTGTGTATCAATATAATTGAATGAATGTCAAGTGTTTATCAATATAATTAAATGAATGTCCAGTGTGTGTCAATATAATTGAATGAATGTCCAGTGTGTATCAATATAATTGAATGAATGTCAAGTGTTTATCAATATAATTAAATGAATGGCCTGTGTGTGTCAATATAATTGAATGAATGTCCAGTGCGTATCAATATAATTGAATGAATGTCCAGTGTGTATCAATATAACTGAGTGAATATCCAGCTTGTATCAATATAATTGAATGAATGTCCAGTGTTTATCAATATAATTAAATGAATGGCCAGTGTGTGTCAATATAATTGAATGAATGCCCAGTGCGTATCAATATAATTGAATGAATGTCAAGTGTTTATCAATATAATTAAATGAATGTCCAGTGTGTATCAATATAATTGAATGAATTTCAAGTGTGTGTCAATATAATTGAATGAATGTCCAGTTTGTATCAATATAATTGAATGAATGCCCAGTTTGTATCAATATAATTGAATGAATGCCAGTGTGTGTCAATATAATTGAATGAATGTCCAGTGTGTGTCAATATAATTGAATGAATGTTCAGTATGTGTCAATATAATTAAATGAATGTGCAGTGTGCATCAATTGGGATAAGGTCTATCACTGGTGAGAACTTCCCCAAGTAACAGAAGGAAATAATGAAGAACGTGTTTTTCTCACAACTGAACAAGAACCAGCAAAAAATGTGATTGATGCTAAGGAGAACGAAATAAAATTAAAACATGAAAACTCATGAAGTGTATGAATGTGTCCTTTCCATAGGTCAAGCATGCATATCAAAAAGATGAGTGATAACAGAAAAAGTTTAAGATAACAAAAAGATAACGAAACCTCATTTTGTAGCATGTAGCTATGAAGAAAATCCACAAAACCTAAAAGCAGACTCTCCAACATGCATCTGGTAATATTAACAGTTTCCGTTAAGAATTGGCAGGTGGAGACCCTTGATTTCGCTTCAGCATTTTTGCAAGGGAAAGAAGTCTTTCTTAAACCGGCATTTAGAGCATGTCCAGAATCACAAGTGTGGAAGCTGAAAAGATGTATTTATGGATTGAATGATGCGCAGCGTTCATGATACAAGTGAGTTACGCAGGAATTAACTAAACTAAAAGGAATTGTGAGGGCATATGGCAGTGCAATGTTTCTTTGGCGTGGCTTATCTGAGAACTTGATGGGTATTCTGTTAATGCGGTTAAAATTAGGTGAAACCTTGTATTATAGACCGGACGAACAATTTGTTTATTGGAACGGGATAGCAAGAGAGATTGAGTGAGACAAAGAAAGACACACTTTACCCTTTTTGGGCAACAAATGCTTAGATTTTTTATAGCAGCAGAAGGAGTATTGCTATTTTTTACTCGATTCTATTACTTTTGGTATACCTTTTGTATATTTAAAATTAAATGTATGGGTGTGATGTGTGTGCGTGCCCTATAGAAAGAAAGGTTAGAGAATCTACATAAAAGTGTATACTTATGTAAAATATACAAGTAAGACAATGGGAGTCTTTCCAAATGTCTAACCCTAACCCTTCAAGCGGGTATGAGGTCATAACCTCCTTAAAACTTTGAAATGTATAAATTGTTTCTGGTGGACACAATGAAATGATCTTGAATCTCTAAGCATCCTCCTAACCTAAACGATTCATGGAGATGAAGTTTATTTAAAACTTCAAATATATCCTATTTTAATGAATCTGGGAGAAAGATGCGCAAAATATATTATAATTGGAATGTTTATTGAGATGAGTTTTTTTTATTCATTTATTTATTGCGGACTATTATCCTCATCTTTTAGTAGTTATTTTACTCAGATAGGAGATTGGAAGTTCCCATCCCATCGCGTTTACCACCTGAGGAAGTTTTGGCCGAAACTTGGAATTTGAAAAAAAAAACTGGCCAACTAGTAGATGGTCTACAATATAAAAAAAGGAAACAGGTTTTCATCAAACGGAATTGGAATCATGTAGTTTTTTCTATGGCGATAATTTAATCATTCCACTCTGTTCTAACTCCGAAGTTAACAATGAAATACATTGATTTGATTCGTTGTTGAGTGCTCAAGAAAAAAAAAGAAAGAAAGAAGCCTTATGAATTGAAATCTTATTGTCATTTTTTTGTGAATTTTGGATATATTACATGTTCATTCTTTGATTCTGTTCATTAAAATAAAACAAGGAAAATAAAAAAGGGAAGTATGTATATACTTGTGAATTAATTATCTCTTCATGTCCAAAATATATGCTGAGACTTTTCTAACCCACATTCTATTGCAGCGATGATTAGCTAATGACTAAGAAAAACCTCTCCATATATCTAAAATATATTTTATATAACACACAAGCCTCGCCAAACTTTCACAAGAAACACTCGTCTAGCTGTAAACACTATCAATAATTTCCCCCACTCTTTATCTGTGCCTAAACCTAAACGTAGATTCCATGAACACAGCTTCTTTCTTAGAAATGCACGCCTGTGGAATTGTCTTCCGTTTTCCTGCTTTCCGGCTGACTACAATATGGTTGCGTTCAAGTCTAACGTAAATAAGTTCTTGATGAGCCGTTCCATATAAGTTATCAAATTTACTAAATTTTCATTACTAATGATTACTATATTGTCCAATTTCTACTGTACACTCTTTAACCCTTATCCTTGAGTGGCCTCTTGGCCTTGAAAATGTGGTGATGCCTATGTAAAAAAAAGCCTATAGACCGTATTTTATTGTATTTATTTGCTTTCCCACCAAAGCAAATTAGGCACAAGGCCGTTTTTTTAATGTGGGGGAAAACCAGCTCCTCTAAAAGTAGGGTAAAAAGGGGGCACTTTGGTTGTGACCAAAAATAATAATTGTCCCAGTATAGAGGGTTTTCCCTCCATTGACTAGTACAAATTATCTTTAGTGCAGCATCAGCAGGTCAGATACTACACTTTGATCCCAGTCCGAGAGCCAAGAAAAACAGAAAAAAGGCAAGATATTTATTTGCTCCCCCACCGAGCAAATTAGGCACAAGACCGATTTTTTATGTGAGGAGTGAATGGGAAATGGAGACCAACTCCCCGAGGAGTAGGGAAGCTGGATAGTGATAATTGGTATGAAGGGTTTCCACTACATTGACCAAGGTCTTATAATGGTATTTGCTTGCAGTATTTGTCGGAACAGATACAACACTTTGATCCCGGCCCGCAGGCCAAGAACAACAGAAAAAAGGCAAGCCTAGAGAAGAGGGTATTTATTTGCTCCCCCACCGAGCAAATTAGGCACAAGGCCGATTTTTAATGTGAGGAGTGAAGGAGAAATGGGGACCAGCTCCCCGGGGAGTAGGGGAGCTTGATAGTGGCAATTGGTATGGAGGGTTGCCCCTACATTGACCAAGGTCTTATATGTGGGGTTGGCCCCACATATGGTCTTGCTTGCAGTATCTGCCGGAACAGATTGGATTTATTTGCTTCCCCACTGAGCAAATTAGGCACAAGGCCGCTTTTTAATGTGGAGAGAGAGGGAAGGGGGAGGGAAAGGGGATCAAGCTCCCGAGAGGTGGGAAATGGGAGCTGGACAGTAACTGTGGTCCGTAGGGCGATCCCTACATTGACCAAGCTCAGACATGTGGGGCCACCCCCACGCATGGTCCCTGCCAGTCATAGCCAGTCCCCGCTTGCAGCATCTGCCGGACAGATACTACACTTTGATCCCGGCCCGAAGGCCAAGAACAACAGAAAACAAGCAAGCTTTGAGAAGAGAACGGATGGTATTTATTTGCTCCCCCACCGAGCAAATTAGGCACAAGGCCGATTTTTAATGTGAGGAGTGAAGGGAGGGGGAAGGGAAAAAGGGGACCAGCTCCCGAGAGGTGGGAAATGGGAGCTGGTTAATGGTCAGGCATGTGGGGTTGCCCCCACATCTGGTCTTTGCTAGTCATAGCTAGTCATAGCTTGCAGCATCTGCCGGACAGATACTACACTTTGATCCCGGCCCGAAGGCCAAGAACAACAGAAAACAAGCAAGCTTTGAGAAGAGAACGGATGGTATTTATTTGCTCCCCCACCGAGCAAATTAGGCACAAGGCCGATTTTTAATGTGAGGAGTGAAGGGAGGGGGAAGGGAAAAAGGGGACCAGCTCCCGAGAGGTGGGAAGTGGGAGCTGGTTAATGGTCAGGCATGTGGGGTTGCCCCCACATCTGGTCCTTGCTAGTCATAGCTAGTCATAGCTTGCAGTATCTGCCGGAACAGATACTACACTTTGATCTTGGCCCGAAGGCCAAGAACAACAGAAAACAAGCAAGCTTTGAGAAGAGAACGGATAATTGTCATTTCCGTCCGGATGCTCTTTTTACTGGTGGAGGAAGTCGATGAAATACGGGCTGGCGCGTACCCCTCTACAGCGAACTTCCACGCGATCTAAGACAAAATATTCTTTTTTTTTAGTTAATTTAAAAAATAAATAAATAACAGAAGGAGCACGTCACATTCCACTCTATACAAACTCCGAAGTTAGCAATGAAATATACTGAAGTTAGCACAATTTCCTTAGCTATGTGTCTGTTATTTATTTTTGTGAAAATGATTATTTTAAAAAAGAATGTGATTTCAGAATTAAAGAAAATATTCAACGTTGGATTGCATGAAAATGGAACCTTTAAATTTCTGGGATTGCGTATTACACAAATGGAAGATAAATTCATTACAAACGAAAACAATTAGGTGTCATCTATTTCTTTAATAGATACAAAGAAAGGAAGATCCTGAAGGAAAAATGATGAGCTAAGTGAAGAGGTGAGGGCAGATGTAAAAAGAGTAAATGATGTCAAATGATGTTGTTATCTACCCAAAAGCTGCCTGATGTGTGTAGGATGAGTAATACCGGAAAAAATCATGAACTAGAGTTATTTTTGGACACCAACAAATCACTTTTAAAGCTTAAATCAAAAACAGGTTCCATATTTTTTCCACGGCTGGAAAATCCTTCAGATTTGAGTGTGGTTTGCTATTTGGATGCTACCTATACCAGCCTGGAGGATGTTTTTTCACAGAGTGGATTTATTATCTTTGTTTATGGTAAGTTGAATAGACTGGTTCATATATACTGGTTATTAAAAAAAATTTGATCGAGTAACAAAGAACCCATTGGCGCCTGAGACTCTTTCACTCAGTGAAGCTGCTGATGCAGGTGCATTGATAGCTGCAATGCTGCAAGAAATTTTCAGATTACCCAAGTTGCCTGAAATATTTTGCAAATATTATAAGTGACAGACGTTTGAGAGTAAAGGAAATGTTGGTGAAGGAAGAAATCCAAATTGAATGCATCAGGGGACAGGAACAGGTTGCAGATTGTTTGACGAAGATGGGAGTCTCTACTGAAATTCCAAGAGATTTGTTGTGTTAATAAGCCGGTTTTTTTTCTTTTTCTTTTGTTGGAACTGTGACTTACTTGACACCAGAACACACCAGCAAAGTTTAAATTACAGTTATCGAACCTGGTGACCATTTATATATTTAGTTATTTACCTTGTCTTGAGTGGATATCCGGCTATCAGTAACATGTTTTCTTCCAACGTTGTGGGATGTACTAAGTGAGCTAAGAATCCAGGTACACTTTGGTGCTGACTTTCAAGCCAACTTCAAAGATGTGAGGTGGCATAATGTGGCCTTCACTTAGAAACCATTCAAAGACCATGACCGTGTCCAGAAACTCCGTTTATATGTACTCTCAAGCGTTGAACTGTCTGGATTTTCATTTTGAAGGTGCTGGCAATGGTCCTGTTGTCATAACTTGAATTGGTGGCGAACATGTGTTGTACAGCGGCACATCTCCGACCTCGCTTGTTTGACGTTGTGTCACTGTCACGTATGATTGAAGGATCCTATCTTCAGATTTGAACACAACTTGCCAACTAATAGATGGTATGGAATAAAAAAGAAGCATGTTTTCATCAAACGGAAATGGAATCATGCCGTTTTTTCTATGGCGACAATTTAATGGTTCCACACTGTACTAACTCCGAAGTTAGCAATGTAATATACTTATGTTTGCAGAATTTCCTTAGCTATGTGTCTGTTATTAATTATTACACAGCCAATAAGTAACTAATGGAAGGGGTCTAACTTTGCAGAAAACGAACGACAGTAAAAACAGGATTACCTCCCTTGCATCGGAATTGATTTTCTAACTCACAATAATTGAAATCTTATTCTGTAATTATCTAATCACAATAATACTACGACTTACTCATTTTATAAATCAAAAAGAGATTCGACATATTCATTCAGTCAAGCCTCAAATTGTGATATTTTTTCACGGTTTTTGTTTTGGTTGTTTTAAACGAGCAATTTCTGTATAGAGCTTTCGAAAATCGTGCACCAGGATTGTCTCATTTTGAATGAAACTCTCGTTGTTGTTGTTTCCAGCTATTCCTTACCTTGTGTAACGTTGTAGTCGCAAAGTCGTCAAAGAATAGAACTTCCACTAGCTTGTTTTCGTTGTAGAAGGTCATTTATTTTCTCGTTCTGTCGTTACCGTTATGGCGTCCCTCGCGTGACCATCCTTTCAAGCGTCACTCACGCTTTTAACCTGATCTCAAACTTTATCCCCGTCTCGCACGTGATCGCCTACTTCTTCCCGTTTATATTAAGTTATTACCTGCCACATCATTTCGCCTGCACTATTACACCTGTATGAATGCATATGTTTACCTGCAAAACCCAAGATTAGAAAAGATCAGCGGTTATATACGAAGTCGAGAAGATTTCCCCGGAACACACGGTTAGACAAAGTAGCAGTGACGTTGCTGCCTTAATTTCATTGACTTTAAAGTTCCATGCTTGATGCCTTTTCTACTGCCATATTGCTTCAGACAATGCAGAGAGCCAACTTATGTAAGAAGCTAAAAACACTACTTCAGAGTAAAAAATAATCATAGAATTATTGCTTGGTTTCTCTAATGTAAATAGGCCATCAAATAGAACACGTATGTAAAAATACGTTTTAAAGCCATCCAACGCAAAGAAAGAGACGTAAAAGAAAAAAAAATAGAAATCTTGATAAGGGCGAGTTTCTTCGCCGAAATATATCGTTAAACATTGTTTATTCTTTTCGTTGGGTTGCTTCAAAACGTATTTTAACATACGTGTTCTATTCTTACTTTCTACTAGTTGGAAACCCGGCGTTGCCCGGTTGTTTGGAGATATATATGTATATTGAGCAAAAAAAAAAAAAACAAATACGTGGTAGTAGGAAGGCAGGCCGAAAACTGACAGAGTAATTTGGTAGGAAAATGTACACAGACAGACAGACAGACACTTTCACTTTTATAGATATTAGCATGGGTTCCCGACGTAGCCCGGGTATTTGGAGGTGTATATTGAGCAAAACAAAGGGGTAGTAGGAAGGCAGGCTAGAACCTGTACCGCAAAGGAGGAAAAGAACATGAAAAAAGTGACGTCTTTGCTATTATGACCATCGCGATCGCCAAGTGACGTAGGTTTAAATTAAGGCTAGATAATCGAAAAGAGGTGATGACTTTCGAAAATATCGGCGAAAAAAAGCAACTCCTCCCTGTAGGAAAGGGCCCAATTAAAAGTGAATAAATTAATGTTTTTAGTCAATTTTTCGGTATTTGTCGTCTGAAAGGTCAAGTTAAAAATGATACTGATCTTGGTAAAATCCGTCGCCTCTGTCGAAAATGTTAGGCAGACATACAAACAAACATACATACATTTATATATTGGTAGCTCAAATTTCCGACGCAAACCGATTAAAAATCTTGCCCTATCTCTGAATACCCTTTATGTGAAATTTCAAATATTTAGACAAGGAATTGTCTGAGTAATTTGGTAGAGACCGCAAAGCTCAATTTTTTTCAACTTTGACCCCTATGCTGACCTCATAACATGTATTGTTTTGGGCTCAAATGAATTATAAAGTAAGATCCATGTCCAAGGAACCTATATCTAAAATTTCAAGTGTTTTGACCCAAATTTGGTGGAGGAGTTTGGTAGAGTTCTCAACGGTCAAATCGTTGAATTTTGACCTCCTAACAGCCAAATTTCTGGCCAAAACGAATTACAAAGATTTTCCCAAATCTCAGTACCTTATATATTAAATTTCGAGTCTGTAGGCCTAAAATTGACAGAGTAATTTTGTAGGGAAATGTATACAGACGGAAACACAGAGAGACACACACAGACATACACTTTTACTTTTATAGATATATAGACTTAACAATGCATTTAAAACAGGAAACCAACCAATTACTTTTTAGCACGTGCCAAGTGCATCCTGGACTAAAAAAAAAAAAAACACCGTTGAACAACAACAAAACAGACTTGCCCCGCTTAGTAATCCTACTATAAGCGTAAAAGAAACAAATCTTAAGGGCGAGTTTGATTATTTAAAATTGTTTATTATTTGCGTTTGATGGCTTCAAAACGTATTTTTTTACATACGTGTTAAATTTTGAAGCATAGCTTAATAGTATATGCATAGATTCCAACCTATGAAACAGTAATTGTTTACCCTTTGTCAGAAACATCGTTCATGGAATGTGAAAAGTAAAGAACAAAAATAGGTGATTTGAGAGTACGGTGCTGTAAATATAACCTTTTCTACTCTTGCACATATACAGAAACAAGGCATATGATAAGACCCCGGACCCTTTTGTCACCTCTGTCGAGATTTCCACTTGAGCCGTGTACGTTTGATAGTTATTACATTACAACGTAGCGACAGCGCCTACAACACAAAGGAATGGTTGGATTGTGGGAGTGTGTCGCTAGTCTACAAATATCAATATTGAACGTCAGAACGTCGTTTTTAACTCTTGACTTCAAGGAGATATAAGGTATCATATAATAAAATAAACGCAACAGAGTGAATCTTTTTTCGATCCGACACATTGGATAATAATTCGATCATGTGAAAAAGCTGAAAACGATATTCTTATTATTCATGGAAAAAGATCGATATCCTTTATGGCTCAAATGAAATGAATACAGATTTTTCTTACTTGGAAAAAAAAATTGAACACATTGTCAATGTAGTGCAAATACCTCCTACTTTTTCTACTATCAAACATATATAAAGGTCAAAAGCCACTCGAGCATGAGATTTAAGACGAATAGAAATGAGTAACTGAATTTTAAAAATTGTATTACTTATAAAACGTGTTTATGGCAAATACTTTGACTGTTGGAGAGGCTGAATTTTTTTTTATTAGTACAATTATTTTCCAAATATATAATTTGTTTTTAGTTTGTGCTAAAATGATCTAATATTAAAAATTAATACTTAATTAGCACGAAGGCCGAAAAGAACGTGAGAAAAAACGTGACGTCTTTGCTATGGCGCCCATAGCCAAACTGGAAGTGACGTAGGTTAAATTAAGGCTAGACAATCGAAAAGAGGGGATGACTTTCTAAAATATCAGCGAGAAAAGTGCATAGTTGTGAGTGAAGAAATGAGTGTTTTTGGCCCATTTTTCGATATTTGTCGTCCGAGGGGTCGAGCTTCAAAACAATATCAATCTCGAAAGTTTTATTCAGACATACATAATACATACATACATGATGATTGCAACGTCTTGTTAGACGAGTGCCACTCCCTCAGTCACCGAAAATGCATGTGCCCGAAGATGACTTTTTAGTCCTACCAGCGAATTAACACGCTCAAGCAGACATGACACTAAAGACGGTCATTGGTATACATACATATATATATATATATATATACGCGCATGCATACGCACATATATACGCATACATACACATACACATATACACATACATATCTATAAACATACACACATATATACATATAAATACATACATACATGCACAATACAAAATACACATACATATACATACACACATGATTACATACACATAAAGATACATACACACACATATATACACACATATACTAATACATACACACATATACATACATATACGTATATGTACACATATATGCATATATACATACACACATACACATACATATACCTACATATATATATACACACAGACATATATATGCATTTATACAATACATATATATTCATATGCACATACATAAACATACATACACATACAAACATATGTATACATATATACATATACACATAAACATACATACACACACACATATATGTTCCATCAACACAGGACTATTTTTTCAAATGTCTAAGAGAGTATCTGAACAGAGAATGTTACAGAGTTTTAGCTTTGTACGACAGTTAAGTCTCTCTCTCTCTATCTCTCTCTCTATCTCTCTCTCTATCTCTCTCTCTCTCTCTCGGCTCAAAATGTTGAGATCTAGCAACAAGTAAGAGCAAGGTAGCCAGCAACAAGTCACACTTCAGACCAGCTTAATGCAGGTACAAATCTCTCGCTTTATGTTTTTTTTGTTTAAATCAGAGATTTGGTTTCCATAGAGGGGTTGTCTTCGTCACGGCTTACGGGAGCCCTCTCCATCCCACATACATATGGATATAAACACCTGCACGCACGCATACATACATACATACATACATACATAAAGGTGCACGCAAACATACATACGCATGCACACACACACCATGTACACATGCCAACATGCACATATACACATACATGCATACATACACACATGGCGATACATATACATATATACACGTACATGTAGAATATACAAGGCGTGCTCATGACAACAATTATGATGGTTGGTACGAATAAATGAATTTAACCTGAATAAAAAAAAAACAATCTTGTACACACGTAGAAGAGACAATCATTGGCTGTGGCGCTTGTACAACTTCTATATTTAAGATGCGTCCACAATGGTACAAATCCTCAAGGTTCATGACGACGATGATAATGGTTGGTATAAATAAGTGAATTTAACATGAATAAAAACGAAAAACAATCAAATATACATACATACATACATACATGATGATGAATATTGCACGTCTTGCCAGACGAGTGCCACTCCCTCGGACATCTAAAGTCCATGAGCCCAAATGCCTGAGGGAGTATCTATACAAACATGACGTTACAGAGTCTTAGCTTTGTACGATAGCTAAATCTCTCTCTCGGTTCAAAATGTTGAGATCCAGCAACAAACAAGAGCAAGATAGCCAGCAACAGATTAAACTGCAGACCAGTTTAATGCGGGTACTGGTCTCCCGCTTTATGGTTTTTTTAAATTAGATATTTGCTTCTCCTATAAAGGTTGCCTTCACCACGGCTTACGAGAGCCTTCCTCACCCGAACACATGTATACATACACACAAATATACAGTGCTAGTTGGCCGTTGACCCCGAAAAAGGGTTAATTCGCCCTTTGAAAGGTCTTGTTGTTAATCCTTCAGAGAGACTAGCAACCCTCCTCACCAAACAAGTCTGGTGGGGGAACCAGTTTAGTCGCCGGTGATCCGACCATGAAGCATGTAGTACGCGGGTACATGGTACCAGTAGCATATGACATGACGTGTCATACATACATACATACATACATTTAAACGGACAGGTGATGGTTGTTCTTGCTGCACTCCACTTCCTATGCGTTCTTTTTATACCGTCCCCTTCTGATAGTGAATTTTCTGTTTTGGAGGCTAATACAACGTGACCCAAAAAAACGGGCCCAACTCTAATTATGCCCCGTTTCTTAGTGTTTTGTCCGAGTAAAATGAAACTTTGGCCATAACTAGTTTATTATATTCAAAACATCACATCAAAACACTAGGGCGTTTGTCCTTTTTTTTCTCCGTTCTACAGCATATGTTCTATATATACATTTTGTTGTTGTTTTTTTTTGGGGGGGGGGTCACCCTGTATATCAACAGTATTGATAATGTATTACAGCTTCATCTTCGGCGACTTTAATATTCACCGCTTTGGTTTCTCACTCTAATCGCAAAATCCTGATGGTGAAACTTGTCTTAACTTTTCTGTCTAACGATTTCTCCCAAGAATTCACTTTCACTACACGCTTTCCTAGTAATGACCTCTGCTACTCGATAGGGTTCTTCTCATGCTGTTATTTATGTTTATATTGATTTTTCGGTTAAATGTTCAATTGATCGATCCTTGCGTAGGAAGACGTTTCTCTACAGCAGGGCTGGTTGGGATTAGCTTCGTATCTTCCTATGTGACGTTCCATGGGGTCCTATTTTACGTATGTCACCGAATGCTGTTGTTAAAGTTACTGACTGGCTTCTTTGGAATTGACATATTCATTCTTTATCGTCAGTTTCAAACCAAACCTCATTCTTTTTCCTAATTTTCATTTGTTTATGCTTCTGCCATTGTCCACCATGAGCATTTCTTTGTGGAGATGGTTCTGAAGTTTTCAGACAATTTTACGGAGAAGCTAGCAATGCCTGCAAGGAATCAAGTTCTGAGGATAAGTGTAGATATTCTCAAAGGGATCGTGATTCTATCTAATCTCAAAAGGGTGGCTCTTGTGATTTGTAACGTAATCCCCATTTGAGAAGCGTTAGAACTACGCTGAGGTAGCTTTGTATTCCCGGGTGACGCCAGATAACGTAAGGATTTAAGATAGAGATGATAAATATACATATTTTATTTTATGTCAAAATAGATATTGTTTTAAACCAGAGAAATATATTTTTACGGCTAAAAGTTGACAACAGGAAATTTCACTTAGAACCTTGTCTGGCCTTAAATGAACTCAGGGTCGGATGTCAGAATTGAGACCTGGTCTTGGAAATCGGGTAGAATGAGTAGTTTAGATTTCAGTGTGGGAATTGTACTCACGCAAAATCCTAAAAGCTTTCGATTTCGTAGAGATTCGTGGCGAAATCTTATTGGCTTGGGAGAAGTTCCACCCCATCCACATACCTTACTATATATACGACTGTTGTGCGAAAATTAGCCAGAGCAGAGATAGAATTGAGTCAAAGAGTGAGTGGAGAGTTTCAAAGCAGATTGCTTGTTGAATTCGAGAAGAGACATGACCCCTCCCCACCTCATCCATCCGTCTGTCGCTGTCTCTGAAGAGATTTGAGATTTTTGAAGGACTTACAAAATCTGAATGAGTATTGTAAAAATATTTTGTACATAATTTTGTGAAAATTAAGCTTCTGTAGATACACTACAATTGTTTATCTTTCTTCCTGTCTGCCGTTTCGATATTCGCTTTCAGCATACCACATTCATGTAACAGCCTCCGAAAAGTCTAGACGACACGTGCCGAGAATCTAGAGAAATAAGAGTCCTTAACCACCTTTTCGAGGAGGCGTTACAGATTTCTGGATTACTATTCCTCGTCGTCATTACTAGAAGTTACATTGAGACAATTATATTTATCTTAAGTTTTCAGTTCCCCGTTGTCTCTGAGTCGCACACTACTGTATTCGACTTTATATTTTGTTGTAGCGTTTTATAATTCTCAAGGCATAAAGTGACTCCACCGCTGAACGAATCAACTTAAGAATTGGAAACTTCTTGATGGGGTCGGCAACCTAATTTTATCAAAACATCTTAAACGTTTGTAAAAGATCATTTTATTTATTGCTTTAACTATTGTCCTCATCGTAAGTCTCCAATTTTCCATTATTTTGCATCCTTTTCACTTTTGTTTATCGTAAACATAGTTTTGTTTAACATTTTATTTCAACTATTTGACTGTTCATATTCTTACAAGGTTTCATTTGTATCTAACTAGTCCAGCTATGCAAGCTGCATAGCTACTAGCTATGTATCTGACTTTTTTCTATCATAGTGTCACAGTCTACTACACTAGGAGTTTTTTCCAGCACCATTGCAACAATGATCGCGTATTATTATAAAAATGTGCGAAAACGAGGTTACATCGAAAGGAGGTTACTCTCATCTTCTTTCTCATGCTTTTTAAAGCAAGATTTTGTAAATTTGGCCTATTTTTAAGCAGTTTTGCCTTCAAAAATTATATTTGGCCTCTTCCACGGCGTAACGCACGGACTAATCAAGGAAGGAACTAGCAGAATATTATAAAGATGAAAAATACGGTTATGGATCTATCACGTTAAAAGTCAGTGTAATAATTCGAATATAATGTAATTTATTCGTTTAATTATTTTTTCGTCTTTTTTATGATTTTACATTGGTGCTACCAGATCAGGCATTCTAAAGATATTGCCTTCCTGGTGCTTTTTGGTTTTTCTACTCTCTTTTGCAAAACTCAATTATGTTCTGCAAATCCAAAAGTAAAAACACCAACCCACCTTTCACCCTGTTCTTCTTCCCATTTCCCCTTTCCCTTTCTATCTCCCCCACTTCCTGACAGTTTTCCTAACTTAAAATGTATCAAACATTAATATTGTAACACTTTTCCCTCTCCCATTGCAAAACTCATTCATGTTCTGCAGGGAAAGGAACAACAACGATTAAATTCATCTTAAAACAACCAAACCAAACACTACAAACTAGCGATTGAAGATAGAAAGAGCTTTAAGAATAAAAACCTTCTACAAAATAACTGGATTCAACATGAATACTATTTCCAAAATAACTGGATTCAACATGAATACTATTTCCAAAATAACTGGATTCAACATGAATACTATTTCCAAAATAACTGGATTCAACATAAATACTATTTCCAAAATAACTGGATTCAACATAAATACTATTTCCAAAATAACTGGATTCAACATAAATACTATTTCCAAAATAACTTTATTCAACATAAATACTATTTCCAAAATAACTGGATTCAACATAAATACTATTTCCAAAATAACTGGATTCAACATAAATACTATTTCCAAAATAACTGGATTCAACATAAATACTATTTCCAAAATAACTTTATTCAACATAAATACTATTTCCAAAATAACTGGATTCAACATAAATACTATTTCCAAAATAACTGGATTCAACATGAATACTATTTCCAAAATAACTGGATTCAACATGAATACTATTTCCAAAATAACTGGATTCAACATAAATACTATTTCCAAAATAACTGGATTCAACATAAATACTATTTCCAAAATAACTGGATTCAACATAAATACTATTTCCAAAATAACTTTATTCAACATAAATACTATTTCCAAAATAACTGGATTCAACATAAATACTATTTCCAAAATAACTGGATTCAACATAAATACTATTTCCAAAATAACTGGATTCAACATAAATACTATTTCCAAAATAACTGGATTCAACATGAATACTATTTCCAAAATAACTGGATTCAACATAAATACTATTTCCAAAATAACTGGATTCAACATAAATACTATTTCCAAAATAACTGGATTCAACATGAATACTATTTCCAAAATAACTGGATTCAACATAAATACTATTTCCAAAATAACTGGATTCAACATAAATACTATTTCCAAAATAACTGGATTCAACATGAATACTATTTCCAAAATAACTGGATTCAACATAAATACTATTTCCAAAATAACTGGATTCAACATGAATACTATTTCCAAAATAACTGGATTCAACATAAATACTATTTCCAAAATAACTGGATTCAACATAAATACTATTTCCAAAATAACTGGATTCAACATGAATACTATTTCCAAAATAACTGGATTCAACATAAATACTATTTCCAAAATAACTGGATTCAACATGAATACTATTTCCAAAATAACTGGATTCAACATAAATACTATTTCCAAAATAACTGGATTCAACATA
The DNA here is from genome assembly GCF_053919585.1 of Euprymna scolopes. Taxonomy (NCBI): domain Eukaryota; kingdom Metazoa; phylum Mollusca; class Cephalopoda; order Sepiida; family Sepiolidae; genus Euprymna; species Euprymna scolopes. Next base: position 128,824,016 of record NC_136500.1, on the reverse strand, counting down.
AATACTATTTCCAAAATAACTGGATTCAACATGAATACTATTTCCAAAATAACTGGATTCAACATAAATACTATTTCCAAAATAACTGGATTCAACATAAATACTATTTCCAAAATAACTGGATTCAACATGAATACTATTTCCAAAATAACTGGATTCAACATAAATACTATTTCCAAAATAACTGGATTCAACATGAATACTATTTCCAAAATAACTGGATTCAACATAAATACTATTTCCAAAATAACTGGATTCAACATAAATACTATTTCCAATATAACTGGATTCAACATGAATACTATTTCCAAAATAACTGGATTCAACATAAATACTATTTCCAAAATAACTGGATTCAACATGAATACTATTTCCAAAATAACTGGATTCAACATAAATACTATTTCCAAAATAACTGGATTCAACATAAATACTATTTCCAAAAGATTCGGCATTAAATAACCCAAAAGGGATTGCTATGCCGTAAAACAACCCCAGCCAATCTCCACAAAGGGCAGTATTCATCTTTATTTAAAGATTTAAAGAACTTGAAGCATAAAAACCGCTTCCAAAATAACTGGATTCGGCATTAAATAAACTGAAAAGGGGTGATATGCCGTAAAACAACAAAACCTAACTAAACGAAACGATTATTCCATTATATTTGATATAGTGCAATAAGTATTTTATTTAAACTAAGCAAATAAATTGCACTATATTATATTCTGATATTAATGCGGTCATTTTAGATATTAAAGGTGGATTAGTCTTTGGATAATTTTTATAGTACTAATGTAAAGTGAATATCGGAAATAAATTTTCCGTACATTATCAAGTACATATTTTTAACCTTGCGGCTCGAATTCTAACCCTTTGGAAATATTTGGCTGCTAATATCATATCAGCGGAAACAGATTTCTTGAAATCCTGTAAAATGTTCTACATGTCCGAAAATCAGGAAATAATTTGGAGTTTCTTTAAGAGTAAATTTAATTCCAAAACGGCGTTTTGCATCAAGATCTCAGCACCAACAAATTCTTCAAGGCGCCAGAAGATGTTCTTTGGTTCCATTAATGGTAATCCCACTTTGTATATAGACTAAGAAATGGATCCCCACCAGGTGTACTTCCGGCGAAAAGTGAAGATAATGGCGTAGAATTTTTAGCGGAGACAGGCGTCAGACAAAAATATCAGTTATGCTTATACATAAAAAGATTCAATTCTCTAATTATATCACATAATTATTCGATTTCACATTTAGTTCAAAGAATCCATCGAGATTGAAAATTCAAAATGAAAACAAATGCTAAAATTAATTATGTACTCATCAATTTTTTGTCTTTATGGAAAAAAAATCTAAAAAATAATTTATGAAAAAACATAGGAGTCAGTATATAAAAATAAGTGATCCGTCTATGACACGAGAACATTTTTTTCTAGTTGTAAACACAACATAGACGTCGGAATTTTATAATATATTATGCATTTATGAAGTGTACTAAATGTGGTTTATTTTGATATATTGACGCAACATTCCCAACAAAACTTTATAGAGAATATTTCTATTAAAAAAAACAATTAATTCTAATTTATAAATACACTCATCGCCACCGTTCAGTTTCGAGAGAAAACGGATACCCCCATAAGGGTAACTGCGGCAAAGGTTCTGCAATAGTACACCACACCTTTTTCTGAATTGTCACTACTTAAACCAAGTGGCAAGAAGTTCAGGGCGCCTGGAAACAATGCTGGGATAAGCGGAGAGCACATACTGCAATTTGGATTCACAAATTGTCACCCATTTAATATTGACCAGGCTCAACGTTGTTTAACTACAGTGACCTAAAGAAGACCGATGTGTTAAAGTGGTCACGGTATATTTTGAGTATTGATGTATGTTTTCCTCAGAGAAAATGACAAAAACATTACGTATTTGAAATATTGAATTTCTTTCAAATCAGTATACGCAAGACTAAGACGAACGATGGTTTTGCAACTAACACTTTTTCATATATATATATATATATATATATATATATATATATATATATATATCTGTGTGTGTGTGTGCGTGTGTATATATTTATATATATATATATGTATATATATATATATACAGAGACACATATACAGTGTGTATTTGTGTGTGTGTGTCTTGTGTGTGTGTGCGTGTGTATATGTGTATTGGGGTGGAGAGGGCTCCCGTAAGCCGTGGTGAAGGCAACCTTTCTAGGAGAAGCAAATCTCTGCTTTAAAAAACCATAAAGCAGAAGACCAGTACCCGCATTAAGCTGGTCTGCAGTTTAATTTGTTGCTGGCTATCTTGCTCTTGCTTGTTGCTGGATCTCAACATTTTGAACCGAGAGAGAGACTTAGCTGTCGTACAAAGCTAAGACTCTGTAACATCATCTTTGTATAGATACTCCCTCAGGCATTTGGGCTCATGTATTTTAAATGTTTGAGGGAGCGGCACTCGTCTGACAAGACGTTGCAATCATTATATATATATATATATATATATGTATATATATGTATATATATGTATACATACATAATGCTTTAACACTGTATAAAAGCTCCATAGAATCACTGAGTATCTGTATTTTATTTACTACTTAGAAATCTGCTCTATTAAATACTTTCTTTGTTCAATATTTTCTGTCCAAATCGTTTCAGTCTTTTTGCAAATATAATTATTCCGCCCTGGGAAATTTTTGAATGCACACATTCTTTACCTATGCTATCAATATGAGAAAGTCTCATTTTTTCCTATTTAATTTCGTTATGAGAAAAAAAAATACATTCCTTTTTCCATAAATATTAGTATATTTATTTCTTCATATTGTCTATCATTCTGGTATGTAAATATTATTAATTTGTAAATGGTGGCCTGTTGGTTTTATGTACAGGGGCCCAACAATATTTTTCGGATATTTTAGTATTCGACTTTCCGAGTACCACAGAGTGGCGAAATTCCTTCAATAGACATAAACATATAAAGACAATACCTGTAATAAAAATGGAAGGAAAAATATTTAATTTTCATCATTTTTTACAAAACACAGGTGACATCTTTTTTCGGACATCGTTAAAAAACTGTTAATAATCTGTAATATTACCTTTTTTCTTAATAACTCTTATCAATCTCACTTTATAAAGATCAAATATATGCACAATACCATCTCTACGTGTTTCTGTTTTTAGCATATCGTATTTGTTCCCATAGTTGAGCCCCTTTCGTTATTTCAAGTCCATCATAGACAAGTTGCGTAAGTATTTCCCAAACGTTTTCTATTAAATTTAGATCTGGGCTTTTTGCAGGTCATTCCAACGTAGTCATATTCATTTTAGCTATCCATTCTTTCATGGGTTTTGACCCCTGGATGCTGCAATTGTCTTGCTGTAGAAGGAAAGCATTCCCCATCTCTCTTCTAATACTTAGAAGGGTTCCCCGTCCAGCAACTGCTTGTAGCTTTCACTGTTTAGCCACTCCAACTATATATTTCCATTATCAAAGATCATACCCCAAACCATAACTCCTCCTCCCATCTGTCTTTTATTCAGTACAACCCCTTCTAGACCAAGTACACTATCCATCGGGCCCATCAAACTTGAAACGCTTCTCATCACTAAATATAACCTTCTTAAAGTCAACATGCTTTGTTAACCACTCTTGCTCCTTTGTGTTTCTTTGTTAGTGTAATTTTTTTCTTAGCCTTTGCATACTTCAAACCAATCCTATGCAGCGTTCTTTGAACTGTTCGGACGTTTACATCCAATTCACATTTCTCCTTCACTTTTCTTGCTGTAACTTTTTCTCCAGATGTCAAAAGCCCTGTCACAGTCCTCTTCATTCTCCTTTCAGTCCTCTTGCCAATTGATCTTTTCCGTCCTCTCTTCTTTTTCCGCTTGAAGTTTGTCTTCAGCATGTATTTAACTGTTGATTTGGCAGCCTCAAATCCATGGCGATCCTTCTGATGCTGCGGTCATCTTCCTGCTTCTTCCGTGCCAAACAAACGACCTCTTTTGAATGCACTTTACCTCATTAAACTTAATTGTTCTGCCAGTAGAATAGAACAGATAATTGATTCTAATGATGACAGCTAAGTATACTAGCAGAAAATTTGCACACAGCAAAATATACAAGAACATAGCCCTTAATAAAATAGGATATTTTCGTCATGTGAGAAATATAGTGTAGCGCAAATTTTCGCAAAAATCAGAAAAAACTAAAATTATTAAAGCCAAACTAAAAAAAATGATTATACTAGTAGTGGATTTTCAATCCTCAACTACGTATTTACAACCAAAAAAGTTTTTGGCATTAATAACATCCTTGAAATACTTTTTTCAAAGTCCCTGAAAAACATTGTCGAGCCCCTATATTAAAAAAGCAGATTATAACATTGCTTATCTAAAGCAAAGTCGAATAATTTAAATGACTGGAATATTATTATTAGGAATTCTCACACGGGTAATTATAATATATTACTGACTGATAATCATCTGTGGTGTTCCTTGGAGTCTGGCTAACAACAATCTCCCCAAATTTCAAGTATTCTCTAAATTTTTCGATAAAGTTTGCAAAGGACGTTGTGTTATAAAAATTGCTGCTTACCACTGATTTCTCGATGGATACTGCCATTGGTATTTACAAAGTCACAGTACTTTTAATACTCGCCCAGTGAGGTCTAGTTCTTGATCTTTTTAAATTCGTCTTTACCCTTCATGACTATTTGGTGTGGTATCATACGAGACTGATATTGGTTTTGGAGGGGAGGGGGTAAATTTTTACAGACACTGCAATGTATAGTTTTTACAATAAGACATGTTCGATGTACTCTGCAATGGTTGTACAATATCTTGCTAAGGAATGGAACGATGTCGGCCTAAAGAAAACAACACTACAGCTTTATTTCTAAATTTTTATTAAAAAAAATCAATAAAAGTTAACTTGATTATAGGTTAGAGCTGCCATTTATTCAATGTAGCACCCTGCAGCCTCAATCACCGCCCCGGTACGAGTCCGTAACTGGGAACATGCCTTTTTCACAAGAACCGGCGGGGGGGGGGTCGGCGAATACTCAGCAGATGGCGGCGATCAGTCTAGCTTTGGTGTTGTGGGTGGTCAAATTGATAATGTTCTGGACCAAACGATGTAATCCAGCGACACCAGATCCGTGGAGGAGGAGGCAGTGGAAGAAGGGTACAAAGTCGTAGCACTCCTTCTGAAGCCAAGCCTGGGGCTCTTTGGGCTTGTGGGTTGGCGGCGAATCATGCGGCCACACCTAGGGTCTTTCAGCGGCCACTTGATTGCGCCAGGATATCACAACAATCCTCAGCACATCCAGATACACTTTAGTGTTTACTTTGAAGCCGACTTCAAAGATGTGAGGTGGCTTGGTGTGGCCCTCCCTTGAAACTACACCAAACACGAGAACCGTAGCCGAAAACTTGGTTTTCATCACTCTGGCCACGTCTCTGTTATTAGTAGCAATCCAGTGGTGCATTTTGAGGGTGATGGTCCTGTTGTCATACCTTGGATCGATAGAGATCATGAGTTGTACAGCGGCGCATTTCTGATCCTGCTCGATGAACGTGGTGTCACTTTCAGACATGACATCAGTTTCCTATCGCTCTTGGGATCTGTCCACAACTAGTCAACTAGTAGATGCCTGCAGCAAAACCAGAAAACCGGTTTTCATCAAACGGAAATGACATTATGTCATCTTTTCTAGAGCGAAAATTTTATCGCCATATTCTATAGAGGCGCATATATCCCTAATAGCGTCTGTAATAACTAGGGCTAGGACAACAGCATATTCTTTTCATAGTTTTGACTCTCGAGTGTGTATCTGTTGATATCTTATAAGTTTTTTACATAGAGTGATATGGTTTTATATAGAGTGATATGTTGATATCTTATATCTGTTGATATTTTATAACTTTTATATAGAGTGATATGGTTTTATATAGAGTGATATGGTTTTATATAGAATGATATGGTTTTATAAAAGGTGATCTGTTGATATCTTATATCTGTTGATATCTTATAAGCTTTTATATAGAGTGATATGGTTTTATATAGAGTGATATGGTTTTACATAGAGTGGTATGGTTTTATATAAAGTGATCTGTTGATATCTTATATCTGTTGATATCTTATAAGCTTTTATATAGAGTAATATGGTTTTATATAGAGTGATATGGTTTTATATAGAGTGGTATGGTTTTATATAAAGTGATCTGTTGATATCTTATAAGCTTTTATATAGGGTGATATGGTTCTGTGTCTACCTGTGTCGGATATATACCCGAGAGTACAAAATAATGAAAAGAATATTCCCTTGTCATTGCCTTAGTAATAATTATGATCAAGAATATAAACTTTAACATCGCTAAAGATCACATTACAGAAGGTTATGAAAGAGTCAAACATTGGCAATGTTCGAACTTGCTTTTATAGGCATCGTATATGCGTTTAAATGTGTATAGATGTGTGTGTTTGCGCACACGCAATTGTAAAAGAAATCAAGTATTCGTATGACTCATCACAGCATGTCATTAAAAATTAGTTTAAAATATTAGCAAATGCAGAGATAAAAAATAGAACTCCATAAGCTAATTACATAACAAGATCCATTCCTGGTAATCTTTTAAATTACATTTATTTGTACGTCATTCAACCAATCAGAAAATAGCTGCATCAAACTCAAAGGAACTGCAAGTTCAATGTAATTAAAATCAACCCGGAATATCAATTTACTTTAATAACCTACGCAACAGAACACGATGCGATTGCTTTCAATGGATTAATGAATATATCCGTGAATAGGACCACGCATTAGTATATATATATATATATATATATATATATATATATATATATATATATATATATATATATATATATATATATATATAAAATATATTTTAGTCATCGACATACAGACCTGTTTCGTTCATTTTTGTTCAATTTTTTCAGCTAAATTAAGTAGCGAGTAAGATAATTTACGATAGTGCTCTACTCAAGAGGGGGGCTTTCTAAAATATATTTTAGTCATCGACATACAGACCTGTTTCGTTGTTTCACAACTCATCAGTGCCGCTAGACTAACACCTATCCCAAGCCGAGGATCGAACCTAGAACCGTCGTGATGACAGTCGGCAGCTCTACCCCCTGACTACGGAATCGGTGGCCGAAATTAATCTGTCCGAATGTCTATTTAAATAAACATCCGTCCGCCACTCGTAGAGGGCTCAGACGTTTGTTTGTAAACAAACCGCGAGCTTCGCCACTCAGGGATAAGGGCTATTGCAAGGCAAGTACATTACGTTAGTGTGGAGATTTGATGAAGTCTTTACTTAAGGGGGCGGTTCATTAAGACGTTGTGTTATAAAAATTGCTGCTTACCACTGATTTCTCGATGGATACTGCCATTGGTATTTACAAAGTCACAGTACTTTTAATACTCGCCCAGTGAGGTCTAGTTCTTGATCTTTTTAAATTCTCCTTTACTCTTCATGACTATTTGGTGTGGTATCATACGAGACTGATATTGTTTTTGGAGGGGAGGGGGTAAATTTGTACAGACACTGCAATGTATAGTTTTTACAATAAGACATGTTCGATGTACTCTGCAATGGTTGTACAATATCTTGCTAAGGAATGGAACGATGTCGGCCTATATATATATACATATATATATATATGTATATATATATATATATATATATATATATATATATATATATATATATATATATATACTAGCATTCAGCCCGACGTTGGCCGGGTGTTTATAGGTGTATGCTGAAAAAAAAAAACGTAAATTGTTTTAACTTTGACCCCTATTATGACCCCTTAATTTTTGGGCTCGAATCGGGTTACTGAGTTAGATCGATGTCAAAGGAAACTATATCTAAAATTTAAAGTGTTTAGACCCCAAATTGTCGGAGGAGTTTGGTAGAGTTCTAAAAGGTCAAATCATTTAACTTTGACCCCTTAACAGCCAAAGTTCTGGCTAAAACCGATCACGAAGATTTTCCCAATCTCAGTACCCTGTATATCAAATTTCGAGTCTGTAGACTAAAAATTGACAGAGTTATTGTGTAGGGAAATACACACAGACACACACACAAACACACAGACACGTTCACCTTTATAGATGAATAAATATATATATATATGTACATATATATATATATATACACGTATGAACATGTGCGCGCACGCTTGTGATATGTACGTATATATGCGTGCGTTTATGTTTGTGTGAATATGATCACATATGTTAATATATGTGAATGTGTTTTTATGTACTTCGAGTTTATTTATGAAATAAATTTGCTTGATTGTTTGTATGCACATGGTGTATTCTTCTTTAAATATGCAATTTATTATAATTATATATAATTTTAACCAAATATAATATATAAATACAATAATAATAATAATAATAATAATAATATATTTACTGTCGAAAGTTTTAGGCAAACATAGATGCATACATACATACAAACATTTAAACTGGCATGTCCAATTTTTTTTATATATATATATATTCATAAATACATACTTATATATACATATATATATATATATATATATATATATATATATATATATATATATAGAAAGGAGATCCTAGATAGATCGATAGATAGATAGACAGACAGTTAGATGGATCTCAATCTCTATCTCTACTATTATATAAAACATACTTTGTCTGTATGTTTGTCTGTGTGTGGGTTCGTTCCCTATGGACTCGAAAACGGATGGGCATATTTTTATGAAATTTAACACGAAAGTACTGTATGTCCCTGAGAGTGGTATTAGATAGAATGTCTTTGGTTAGTATCAATAACGGACAATCGAAAGAATCCGATTAATCAAAGAACAGGCGATTTTGACCAAAGTTAACACCATACACAGCCTTCCCTGATGATTGCATAAGAGAAGTTTAATTACTCCAAAAGCCGAAAGGCTTGACATAGACGGTTCTTCGATATGACAGAGGCGCGTTCGAAATAAATGTTTTTGTTTAAAACACGCTTGCTCATGATACTTGCATTTTTTTTTATTTTAAATTAAAATGCAAACCATTATCATCGAATAACCAGTACGGCAGAGAATTAAAAAAAAAACAACAGTAGCTTCTTTAATATGACTGGGGCGCTTTCGAAATGAATATTTCTGTTTAGAGCACAGTTGAAGTATGAAACTTGACTTTTGCTTTAAAAACTTTGATTCAAGCCGTTATATATAAGAAATAAATTTATAAAATCAATAGTAAGTTATAATGTAGACTATAATTTATTGTTAACAAAGCAACTGCGAGAACCATATCAGCTTCCTCCCGGTGCACCGTGATAGATCTCCAACTTAATCAGGCAATTCATCGATTTGATTGAAAAATAGGTGATTTCACCTATTTCAATGACAATATAAGTATAGGAGTATCAAACATGCATTAATGATCATTTAATCCCGGGCAACGTCGACTCATCCTGCTAATATAAATATATATATATATATATATATATATATATGTACATATATATATATATGTGTGTGTGTGTGTGTGACAATAATTAAGTATGATTATATCTAATTATAATCAATAATTACTGTATATATTGTATAAAAAATTAAGTATATATATGTATATAATTATAATCAATTATAAATATGTATATTCATATATATATATATATAATTAAGTATGACTCTGCATAACTTTAATTAATATATGTATGCATACATACATACATACATACATGCATATATATATATATATATATATATATATATATATATATATATATATACAAAAATACATACATATACATAACACTGGTTAACAAATTTGTTGGTTGCGTTTTCCCAGTTGTTTTAGCACGAATCTGATAGAATGAATCAAAAAATCCAAAAATTTTGCTCAATCAGGTTTACGTTTTTTACGTTTTCGTTCACGCGTGTAGAGCATTTTAGAAGTGCGTGGGTCTAAAAGTTCACGTCGAATCATTTGTTTGACTCGAAATGATTATTTCAACAGGAATTATCCTCGAACTCAACCAGAAGTTCAACAAGATTCTGGACATGGATGATGTCTGTTTTACTTGTTATGGAATAGGTAGAACAAAATAAGTCAACTATCTAACTTTGTAGCTATTTATCTATCTATTGATCTAGCTGTCTGTTCATCTCGATCTGGTCCTGGATATAACCTTAAACTATATCCCGTTCTGAGACCCCAGCTTGCGGGATTTGGGGAGTGTGGAGCCACCCTTTAATTGCCATTGCTCCCAGGTCCACTCTGACCCGGAGTGGTAGTTCTTGTTAGGGTCCCAACTATGGGTTAAATAGAACCCGACTTGAAAACAACAAATATAAGGCCATCATTCGCACATGTATGGAGTATTGCTATCACATTTGGGCTGGTGCATCTGTTACTAGTCTCTCGCTCCTAGACAAGGTTCAAAAGAGAGTCGCCAATCTGATAGGCCCTGAACTGTCATCTGAGCTTCAGTCTCTGTCCCATCGACGAAATTTTGCATCCCTCTGCCTGTTCTACAAGTATTTTAATGGCGAATGCTCTTATGAACTGCAGACACTTGTGCCTCCACGATGTAGACACCCTCGACAAATCTGACAGCCAGCTAAATCCCACCCCCACACAGTAGAGACCCCTAGATGTAAAATATCTTTCTACTCCAGTAGTTTCTTCCCCAGAACCGCTAGACTCTGGAATTCCATTCCAGGTTCCTGCTTCCCTAACTGTACTGACATGCAGAAGTTCAAGTGCAACGGGAACCGACATCTTGCTGCCCAACTTACAACATAGTACCCCAATAGTTTTACCCTTGATTGTAGCCCCCTACACCAAAGTGGCAATGTGCCTTGTTTGGGATGAAAATGTAATGATATATATATATATCGGACTATTATGAAATACGGATGTCCTATTTTGGGTTAATGAATCTCTATAATATATACACTTTTCCACCTTATCAGATATTCGTTCATACCAACATTTTCTGATAAATTAAGCTAGCATGGGGGGTACCCGGTTATTGCCCGGGGCTAAAACACGCTTAAATATGATATTTTTATTCGTCTAGATTTCGTATATTATATTATAGAGCCGTGATTTCGAAAGTAAAAAAAAAAAACATATTTGGGTGTCATTAGCTAGAAGCGAAACCGAAACATCCAAAGCTGGTGACGTTACCATTGTACCAACGTGACACGCATAAAAACTGATCAAAAATTCAAAATTAACTAACATGAATGAACAAAATGTTTAATAATATTTTTTTCAGTTTGGACCCATTTTTTACCCCTTAACATTTTTACTGGCTAAAGACCCATAAAAGAACGGCCCGTAAAAAGTTCAACCATTTGAGGTCCCTAGCGCCTCTCTGCGACTTTAAGTTTCGGAGGAGATAGAGTTTGAAAATATGGAGACTGACAGATAAACAGATCGACAGACAGGCAAACATATGGGCGTTTATATATTAGCTTATATCTGCGGTTTCTACTTAGTTTTTAGTTTGCAAACATCTACACGAAATAAACTATACACTATAAAATATAATTACGTTTTCAACATAACCAAAATGTCCTGTGGTTCAATATTAATCTTCTTCTACATATTTAAAAGGAAAAATGTGTGTGTGTGTGTGGGTGTGTGTGTGTGTGTGTGTGTGTGTGTGTGTGTGTGTGTGTGTGTGTGTGTGTGTGTTTGTATGTCTGCCAAAGACTTTCGACACACGCGACGAAGACTGACAACATTAGTATCGTTTCAAAGTTCACTCTCTCGGACGACAAATATCCATAGATTGGTTTAAAAACATATATTCTTTTACCGTCAGTTGGACCGTTTTTTACAAGGAGGGGTCAGTTTTTTCGTCGACATTTTTGCAAAGTCATTATACTCTTTGCAATGACTAGCCTTATTTCGAAACCTGCCGACGTTGTTTAAACCGTTCGCTTTTTTTTCACCTTCTTTTCTTCCTTCATGTTACAGGTTCGAGCCTGCCTTCCTCCTTACTTTTTTTTAGTTTTAAGCTGCTAGCTACATTTTTATAGGGGGTTGATTACTTTCTTTCTTTACACCGTGGCAACGCCGGGTATCCCCGCTTATATTTTATAATTCTATTAACTTTTTTATACTATTCAGTTACTGTATTAATAAAGTCCTTATTCAACGATGCTGTTTAAGAGTCTCCTAACGATGGCTGGCTATGATACAATGTTAAGTTTCAATATAATGCTGGTCTAAGCTATCATGAATACAAACATAAATACCTGCTTGAATCGGATGTGCCCAGTAGGAACACTTTAGTTGATCTACAAAACTCTCCCCCTATTAACGTTCAATAATCGATGCTTATTTTTTATTAAATCCCATTGTTTTTACTAACATACGCTGACGTGACATCATGTCTGCAATATTTTTTTTTCTTTACAGTTGCTTAATTTCTCGGCCTAGTTGGCCTTTTTGGTCAAGATCAACGTGTAGTATCTGTCCTGAAGATGCTGCACTTCCATTTCTTGTTCTCTTTCGGCGGAGGAGAAATCCTTCGCGACTGAGACAATTTTTATTTTTGTACCTTTTCTCCACGTTAAAAAAAAACGACCCTGGTGTCTAACTCTGTCCCGTGGGGAGGCATAGTAAATAGGTACAGTTGCTTAATTTAAACCCAAAGAAAATATAAGTATATACATCATTAACGGTGAGTTTCACCGAACACTTCCAAAACTGACGAACGGTCACGTGTTTTGCCGAATCACCTGTCTTTTTTTTTTTGGGGGGGGGGGGTACTTGTGAAGTTTACGAACCGTGCCACAATAATACAGTAGAAACCCGGGATACGTTGGCCCTAGGATACGGATTTTTTTCAAATTACGAAATGGAAATCTATGGTTACCCCTGGTTACGGCATTTTCCCCGCCTTACGGTATTATTTTTACTGTTATTTGATTATGTACATGTGTTTTCTTACTAATTCCGGGGGTTCTATTGTAACCTTATCATTTAGAAAGATATTTTTATTAGGTTGGTGCAAAAACAATATTGTTTTCTCACATATGATATATGATTTGTAAAATTAATTACTTGATATATATAGCCATGTTGTATACCATTTTGAAGTGTGTTTTTCGCTCTATCGAACCGTGTTATTTGTTACCGTTTTAAATCTCGTCATTCATTTCTTTGCAAGTTTTTCGACAGCATGGACAAACTTAAAATCCGTACGATTTTCTTGTTCCAGTTAAAACTATGTTGAGAAGCTGCCGAGACAGCTCGTGATATCAATGATGCGTTAGATTTAGGAACCACTAACGAATGTGTGGAACAACGGTGGTTTAAGAAATTTCGCAATGGTGACGAGAGCCTCGGAGATGAAGACGGTCGCTGCGTCTGACTGCGGTTGATAAGGAATATTTGAAAGCCTTAATTGAAGCCGATCCTCGTAAAACCACAGAAGTTGCTGCTGAACTCGAGGTCGACCACTCAACAGTCGTCTGTCGTTTAACGCAAATAGAGAATTTAAAAAAAAGTTGTATAAATGTGTGCCGCATGAATTGAACGATAATTTTAAAAAATCGTCGTTAGCATAAGGAAAGAGAGAGACGGGGATTTGTTTGAAAGTTATTCTGAGCATATTGCTAAGAGTTTGCTTTATTATATGTCAAGGGATATTTTATGCGACTTTCTCCTTTCTTACGTCATACTTACGTCATGCATGTTAGAGTCTCTTAAGCAAGATCACTTCCTTTTTTTCGTTAAAAAAAACATTCTGACTCATTTCTTCTCTTACGTTTCTGTGGGCAGACAATGGACAGACACGTGATGCTCGTTCGATGTATCAAGTTTAAGTATTATTAAACATCCGTATTTTCTTGAGCCTCGTTTTGATCCTTGACTTGATAGTCAAAACAAGAACTATTGCAAAATGTCAGGTCGAAACGAATAAGAAAAAAAAACAATGAAATGAACGAAATGTAGAAAACAACAAACATTTAAAACAAAATACAAAAGAAAAATGGGAAAATCTTATCTTGGAACGGCTTGCAATTTCTTGTTTCATCGAAGTTTTAATTATTAGTATTTTTTTTCTTTTATTTTCAGAAAACGGTTTAGAAAGCAGCGTTTTTCCTCGCGGGGAGATTGCAACTCTTGATGAATAAACCAACAAAAAAACACAAAATAGTAAGACGCGAAAACCCAGGAGATTCAACGAATGATATAATCACCGGGGCTCAACATCTCGAGGAATGCGTTTCTATGCAGTGTCAAAAAAGAAAGGAACCCATGAAAGCCAGAAAATATCAATATTCGTTTAAATTAACAGTAAAAAGCTATCGTAAAAATTAACTGAGATTAACGATAGTGGCTGTATTATTTGTTAATTATATATGCACACAAGTATAGATTTATGCGTAAACTTTAAGTATTTACTTCAAAAGTGCTCAATACGTAGGTAGAGCTAGTTAGTAATTTATAAAATATATATGGCGATTAAGCTACACTGAATATTCTGCGTTTCATCCACTATAGGATTCGTCAGGCTTATGCGCGAATTCTGTGGTTGCTTCTTGTTTTTATATATGTTGAGGATTTCTAGTTAGCCAATCGGCTTTCTAGTATCCACCGCTGATAGGAAGGGGTGCGGTGGATACTAGAAAGCTGATTGGCTAACTAGAAATCCTCAACATATATAAAAACAAGAAGCAACCACAGAATTCGCGCATAAGCCTGACGAATCCTATAGTGGATGAAACGCAGAATATTCAGTGTAGCTTAATCGCCATATATATTTTATAAATTACTATATATATATATATATATATATATATATATATATATATACACACAGATTTGTAAAAATGTACGCTTTTGTGTATGATTTCTATTCTTTATGTATGCCATTATATTTAAAACGCTCGATATTTAAGACAAAAAATACAACTTATGAAAATATCTTACAAACATAAATATATATATATATTAATGTATATATATATATATATATATATATATATAATTTTTCAGAATGTGAGCGGTTATATAATTATTTCCAGAGTCAAACAACGTCGCAGCCTACAAGAATCATGACGCGGGGCGCGGTCATCCAACCTGTTAATAACCCGATGTCTCACAAGCAGAAATGTTCAAATCGAAAAGACGATGCTGTCCAGCAATGCTAACCTAACAAGCTATTAGAATAGAATTTTTCAGAATATGAAAGATTATATCATTTTTTCCACGGCCAATCAACGTCACTGCCAATAAGAGTCATGACAGTCAACGAACCGAAAGCCCAAAACGCGAGTTTCGACGTCATTTCGGCTGCGAATCCGGGATTCGAAACTCGAGCCTTTTGCATGCGAGGAAAGCACTCTACCAACTGAGCAAATGGTTGGGGTTATTAGCTGGTGGAATGACTGTGTTCCTTGTCGAGAGTGAGCTGCGGTTTGATCTGTGTTAAGAGAATTTTTTGTGGCGTTTGCTCAGTTAGTAGAGTGCTTGCCTCGCATGCAAGAGGCTCGAGTTTCGAATCCTGGGTTCGAATATGTCTAACTGATGAGCCCAAATGCGTGCGAAAATCGAATCTTGGGCTTCTGGTTCGTTGGCTTTCATGGCTCTTGTAGGCTGCGACGTTGTTTGGCTGTGGGATTAATTATACACACACACACTTATATATATATATATAGGGAAAAAAGTATGTATATATATATATATATATAAAATAAAAAAATAAAAATAATTGTTAGCGGTGGATGTATGCGAGTACGTGTGTGAGTGTGTAGGTGGGTATATATGTATGCTCCTACATATATTTCTATGTATGTACGTGTGTGTATGTGTGTGTGCCTGCGTACGTGTGCGGGTGCATGTGTACATGTACATGAATGTATATGTATGCGTGTGTGATTGTTTGTGAGTGTATGCTATACATGGGGAAAGAAAGTCTTTAAAAAGAACCCTAAAAAACCCATAAAAACCTTCACCATATGGACTAAAAAACACTCTTTGAAAATAACTTTGACAGGACATTTGAACACTTACAGTTGGAGTCAGAATGTCTGAACACACGCATCACTCTAAGAAACATTTATATCAGCGGAGGTAACTCTACAAACTCCTATTTTAAAGAAAAACTTTTTACGAAAACATCTGAAGAGAACACACCCTAAGCTCGAAACGCGTTATAAAAATATTTTAAAATAAAAATATGATGAAAACCTTTAAAAAAAACCCACAATTGTTGATGACTACACTCTTTTAAATATATATATATATATATATATATATATATTCATTTAATCACACACATATATATATATTCATTCAATCACACACACACACACACACACACACACACATATATATATATATATATATATATATATATATATGGCTACTTCATTTAATCACATAAATTAATATACGAAGGTATAAATTTATGCGGTAAACTTTAAGTATTTACTTCAACAGTGCTCAATTGGTAGGTAGAAATAGATAGTAAGTTATAAAATATATATGGCAATTAAGCTAAATATAGCTAGGATTCATCAGGCATAAGCCTGATGAATCCTAGCGTGGATGAAACGCGGAATATTCGGTGTAGCTTAATTTCTATATATATTTTATAACTTACAATATATATATATATATATATATATATATATATATATATATGACCTAATTTATTGCACCTCTATCGATCACAGCACTTTGAGATCGCCTATTATGATCAGTGTTGTCGATGAAATGACAGATCAGTTGCGATGATTATTGAATCCGTTGATGCAAGACACTGGATGGGACACGAAAACAATGAAGAACGGTTGTTTTTCTCGATCTTTACTGTCACGTGAGCACAGTGCGATTGTATGTCACAAAATGGTCATTTAAACAAGTTTAACGTTCCATCTGGTCTCTTCATACCAAGATAAGCCGTCGTGGAAACGAATTTAATGACTCATCTTAGGATCATTTTACAAGATTACGAGATTAAAGTATATCATAAAACAACAGCATTTGCGATCCTAAATGACTTTAGTTACAAGTCGCAACTAACGTTTACTTAAGTATATGGACTGGCTGAATACATTTCCATGTTAAATGATGTTTCGAAACTTTAACGCTCATTTATAATCAACGCATAGGTATGGAGAAATCAATATATGTATTTGTGAACACATAGAAAATACTATTACGCTCAAATGCTTCGCATAACTCATACCCCTCTCCACACCCACCCTTCCTGCCACACCCACACTTTTCTGCCACACCCATCCGTTCCTGCTACTGACCCTAGAACAGGCATACTCTTCTCATTTTCCCCGATCACACCAACGCCTCCACCGCTGTCAACAGTCCCAATGAACTTTGCTCGCATCCCAACTACTATTTGAATAAATCTTCCCATAATTCCTTATCGAGACTAACACACATTCCTGATTATGTGAAGACGATTTTCACGAAAAGTTTAAATCGCGGACACTTCGAGAAGGAATAAAATGTTTGGGGCATACATCCATTCCTTCGATGTATATACAAAAAAGATGCATATACAAAAAAGACGCATATACAAAAAAGACGCATATACAAAACATTCACAAAAAAAAGTTATTACAAAACAGAAACGCTCTGTTGTTTTTAACAATGCCTGCTTGAATAAAAAAATGCTGCCTAGGGAATACTGTGAATAATGCATCCTATTATCTAGATGATAATAAATAATGTTGTTCATGTATGTACGTTATTACCTTTCACATATAACCTTTTTAAAAAAAACTGAGGATGATAGATCATAAAAAGCGCAGTTAATTAATCCGCTGCAAAATTATTTTGGCGTTATTCATTTTAACATGAACTGCTTCAACATCAGAGTAAATTGCCTTTCTTAATAGGCCTGCGTTAATAATACAAATTTCAAATGTATCTTTTCTTTCATACTGATGAGATTTTCCAGGGTGATGGGAAGCAATTCTCCTTATGACAACGTTTAAACAGTTTTGTAAGTATGGGCGTTAGTTCTGGTTGAAGTTTTTTTAGTACTATAATTGGAATACCGTCAGGGGCAGTTGCTTTACTGGAATCAAGGTTTTTTTTATTAGTTTGGCAACATCACGTACAGATATTTGTATATCACATAGTGTTTGTTGATACAGGAGGAAATATTGTGGGTTGGAGACCTTGGTCGCAAAGGGTAGAATTAACTGCAAATTCTTGGCAAAGAGTTTGGCTTTGATGATGACGAGATTACCTCAGGTCCATTGATAATAGTTGGATAGAGCACACGCTTCTGTTTAGGATTCTGTTTGCTATTTGCCAAAACTGGTTGGAACCAAGTCACTGCTCAGCTACTTTGGACTTGACAGAATGAGAATACAGATCTCATGCGTTCTTAATTACTTTTTTACAGTAGTTGCTGGCAGTGCTGAAAGCGGCTTTAGTCTCAGTACATCTATTACGTTGGAAGCAATGGAAAAAGTGATTTCTGTGCGTAATGGCAGCAGCACATTCTGTGGAGAACCACGGTTGACTGTTAGGTGTTTTTCCGGGACTTTTTCGAGGGAATGAAACGGTCCATACCTAGAATTAACCATTCCGTAAGGTCTGATACTATTGATGACACATCCTTTTAAAACATGGAGGCAGAGGTAGATCTGATATAAATGTACGGAAGCTATCCCAGTCAGCAATAAATGATCGATATACTGTACGATTGAGAGGTCCATCTGAGGACTTATTACATTTCATTTTTACCTTCATTGATAACATAAAATGGTCGGAATACCCAAGTGGAATCAGAACGGAAATTGAGCATAGTTCAGGGCAAGTTGTGATGAAAAGGTCTAGGAGACTTGTATACTGGCCGTCAGTATTGGGCACACGGGTGGATTCGTGAACAATCTTAGCGAGGTCATAAACAATGGAGAAATCATGACAGAACCTCCACTCATCATCGATCTTGTTTGAGTGAGTTAACCATGCCACATTGTTAAAATTGAAGTCTCAACAGACATGAACATTAGCTGAAGGATAAGCAGATTTGACGTGGTCAATTTTCTCAGATATGCTTTTAAAGATAGTAATTCCGCTGTTGTGGGGGGCGATAGAGAGCAAATATAAACGCAGTAGTTTGAGCAAGTGCAAACTGGAAGCACATATAGGGTAAGTTAGGATCTTCTCTGGATGTTCCCCTACCACATGGAAAGACATCTTTAATAGAGACACATTCCATGCTTATGGCGATCTTAGCGGTCAGATTTGGAAGTTAAGTTAGAGTATCCTTTAATTACGAGGGAACTAGTCTGTCCAATGCCAGTTTCGCTTAAAAATAATACGTCTGGTTTCGATTCCTCTAGTTGGGTTTCAAACTCTGAGAGACTAGAACGTAGACCCCTGATGTTGGAGAAGGACACACGGTAGTGGGAGTCTACGTTGGAAGTTGGAGATCCGGGGATAATCGTGTATTTTTTCTTGAAACTTGTCATGATGGAGTTTTGGGATTTGTGGACTAGGTCGACAGACTTGCTTAGAGCAGGACAGATAAGGAAACTAAGAGATAATGAGAAACGAAATTTTTTTTTTTTAGAACATGATAACGTCAAGCCGTAACAATTACCCACAAATATGTCATCACTACTAAATATTAAAAATCACATTGTGTTTGTGAGAGAGATACACAGTTTACTATAAACTCGGAAACCTTAAGCAAATTTGTTTTGGCATTTCACACACAGATTTGTTTTATGTTTCTGAGAAAGTTCTTAGATAGATTTTGTGTTAGAATACATTCGATAATTATCGAAAATTGATAATCAAAGAAATTCTATTAAAAAAAGAATATTCTAAGTTTAACCAAGGTTAATATTTTCATACATTCTGATATTACAAGCAACTGCATTTGTCAAGTTTAATCACAGTACAAGAAAAAGGGCCAGGCATATAAAATCAACAGTGGGTTCTTTGAGAATACGGGAACGCGTTCAATATGAATGTTTCTGTTTAGGGCATGAGTCACTTGAATTCAAATCAATGCATTTAATTCAAGACATTATATAAACATAATTTTCTAAAATAATTTCTCGAAAATGCAATATAATCTACAATGTATTATGGACTAATTCAGTGCGAGAAAGCATGTGAAGCTTTCTCTGATGCCTGGGGTGGGTATCTGACTAGAGCAGGCAGTCTGTTGATTTAAATGACAAATGAGTGTTTTCAACGATTTATATGAAAATAAAGTGTTCTAAATGTGATTCTCAATTAATCCAAGGTAACTTCGGCTTTCCCTCCTTATATATTATAATATTATATTATAAACTAGCGGGGGTACCCGGCGTTGCCCGAGTGTTTGTTTCCGGGACGGGGGGGGGAGTTTTAAAAAATGTTATGGTAGGTAAGTAGGAAGGATCAAACCCGGAGTCATGAGTAAAAGTAGGAAAATAAAGTGTGAAAAAAAACAAAAAAACATCTGCAACGTTAACAGTTCGGCCACCAAGAAAAGTCCATTCCAGTTGTTTAGGAAAAAAACAAAAACGACTACGGTAGGTCGGCGCGAACGTGAAAATATAATGTGAATTGTCCAGCACGCTAACCACTACGCCACAGAGCACTGCAGCTTAGTTTAGTGATTTTAAATAACTTCACATAAAAGAACTACGAAGCCAAACCGGTGTTCTCTTCTCAACTGTTCCTTGTGAACGATCCCCAAACGGTGTTAAGTGGTCACAGGGGGAGTAGGAATTTATTAGAGAGAAAATATTTTACCACTTCCATTGATCTTAACCGATTTTGGCCGTGACTTCTCAGCAGAAAAAGTATAGAAATCTAAGATTATCGAGGAATTTGAGAAATAATAAGCCTATAACACACCTCAGATATTGTTCTGCCGTTTGTGCATATTATATTTGCATGAAATATCTTGATTTTTAATCCTATTAAGGTCAAAATCCGACGTGAAAAAATGAGTTCATTTTATTTTTATAGATATAAACTAGCGGGGGTACCCGGCGTTGCCCGAGTGTTTGTTTCCGGGACGGGGGGGGGGGGAGTTTTAAAAAATGTTATGGTAGGTAAGTAGGAAGGATCAAACCCGGAGTCATGAGTAAAAGTAGGAAAATAAAGTGTGAAAAAAAACAAAAAAACATCTGCAACGTTAACAGTTCGGCCACCAAGAAAAGTCCATTCCAGTTGTTTAGGAAAAAAACAAAAACGACTACGGTAGGTCGGCGCGAACGTGAAAATATAATGTGAATTGTCCAGCACGCTAACCACTACGCCACAGAGCACTGCAGCTTAGTTTAGTGATTTTAAATAACTTCACATAAAAGAACTACGAAGCCAAACCGGTGTTCTCTTCTCAACTGTTCCTTGTGAACGATCCCCAAACGGTGTTAAGTGGTCACAGGGGGAGTAGGAATTTATTAGAGAGAAAATATTTTACCACTTCCATTGATCTTAACCGATTTTGGCCGTGACTTCTCAGCAGAAAAAGTATAGAAATCTAAGATTATCGAGGAATTTGAGAAATAATAAGCCTATAACACACCTCAGATATTGTTCTGCCGTTTGTGCATATTATATTTGCATGAAATATCTTGATTTTTAATCCTATTAAGGTCAAAATCCGACGTGAAAAAATGAGTTCATTTTATTTTTATAGAAGAATAAAATAGAAAGAATAGAGAAGAGAAGAGATATTATAATATATGAAATAACTATAAGCATAAATCTTACTTACTGACTGGATGGTTTTCTAATGAATGATACAAAAAATATATATTTTTTGTATAGTTTTAAACGTTAAAAACTTCAAAGACTATATATATATATATATATATATATATATATTATAAATAATTGTTTATACTTACAGAAACTAGTGTTTTATGCTTTCACAAATGCAGAAAGTGACGATCATCGCTGGTTGAAGGATTCGTACTCCACGGAGAACCCTGCTTTTAGCTTCGCTAGCGAGGATCTAAATGTTTAAAGTAATGGGACATTTAAACATTAATAAAAAAAAACTAATGGGACCTGTGGAAATTCAGTGTAATAGAGACGTTCTGATTTTTTTTTATTGCAACTTGGGTTCCTTCAGCCATAATCGAAACCGAAACCAAATCTTATGAAGAATTCTTGGTAAAATTATTTATGACAAGAAATAGAAGAAAACGACCTGGATGTAAGCGTGACACACAAAAAGACACACACGCTATCGTATTTATCGTATTAATATATAGATAATTATAACAATAACAATAATAGTAGCATTAGTAATAGCAATAATGATAATAATGATTATTTTAATAATAATATAATATTAGCGTAAAAAACGATGATAATAATGTTAATGAAAATGATGATGATAATAAAATCAATAACAATATAATTCATAACTATAAAATAATATAATAATAATAATAATAATAAAATAATAATAAAATAATAAAATAATAATAAAATAAAAAATAGTAAAATAATAATAATAATAAAATAATAATAACAAAATAATAATAATAAATAATAATAATAAAATAATAATAATAATAAAATAATAATATTAATAATAATAACATAAGAATAATAAAATAATAATAATTAAATAATAATAATAACATAATGTTAATAATAATAATAATAATAATAATAATAATAATAATAATAATAATAATAATAATAATAATAATAAGCACTACCACTATAACAATAATAAACGAAATTGTGTTCCGTTTTCCTGCTGACTATAATATGGTTGTCTTCAAGTTTTACGTAAACAAGTTCTTGATGAGCCGTTCCATATAAGTTAACAAATTTACCGAATTGATTACTATATTGTCCAATTTCTACTGTACACTCTTTAACCCTTATCCTCGTGTGTCCTCTTGGCCTTGATAATGTGGGGGGGCCTGTGTAAAAAAAAAAAAAAACGCCCAACAATAATAATAAAATATAATAGTACTACTAATAATAACAACGGTATCACTGGATTTGACCACCACAAGATTTAATGTATTTCACTATTCTGAATAGTTATATATATATATATATATATATATATATATATATATATATATATATATATATATATATGTGTGTGTATGTGTGTGTGTGTGTGTGTGTGTGTGTTATGGAAATAAATATGGAAATTTCGCTAAATAGAATTTTCGGAGTTTCAAGGATACATACGCCTTAAATACATGCAATTTACATTACCGGATATATATATATATATATATATATATATATATATATATATATATATATATATATATATATATATATATAAAAGTGAAAGTGTATGTCTGGCTGTGTGTGTATATGTGTATCTGTGTGTGTACATTTCCCTACGCAATAATTCTGTCAATTTTATGGCTATAGATTCGAAATTTTATATACAGGGTACTGTGATTTGGGATAATCGATCTGATCGGTTTTCTGCAGAAATTTGACGATTAAGGGATCGAAGTTCAACGATTTGACGTTTGAGAACTCTACCAAACTCCTTCGATAATTTTGTGTAAAAAAAACTTGAAATTTTAGATATAGGTTTATTGGACATGAATCTAACTTAATAACTTAATTTGAGCCCAAAACAATACATTTTAAGGGATCATAATAGGGTTCAAAGTTAAAAATTTTTTTGCTCAACATACATCTCCAAATACCCGGGCAACCCTGGGCACACATACTAGTATATATATATATATATATATATATATATATATATATATATATATATATATATATATATATATATATATATATATATATATATATATATATATATATATATATATATATATATATATATATATATATATATATATATATATATATATATATATATATATATATACTAGCAGACCGCTCGCCATTCCCGGTCATAAAATACGCTAAAATATGATATTTTGATTAATGAAAATTTCGTATTTATTATTATAGTTAAACCCCGGGACACGGCATTATACATTAGTAACAAAATACAGTACAGTATATAATACACATGCGTATAATCAAATAACATCATAAATAAAACCGTAGGGCGGATCAAATATCTAAACCATGGGCCGGACAAACATCGTATTTCACATCGTAACCTGAAAAAAATGTATCCTAACGTCATCGTATCCCGGGGTTTTACTGCATATTATATTGGACCCAATATATAGTAATGTTCTAAAAAGTTAAAAATAAATTACTCGTACGCCACCACCGAGAATCGAAACCAAAACGTTTAGCTTACGATTTACTTTTTTTATTAGACCTTAATGCTATGAAGACATGTTTTATAAGACTAAAATTTAAATCATAAATTAATAGCTATTTCGTTACGCATGAATATTCGTCAAGCCGTCGTTCGACCTTCGCCCGCCAAATTCCATTTCTTTAATTTTCACTCTTTTTCACCGATTTTTCCAAGCTAAAACTCAAATATACAGGTTTGCATGGGTTCGAATACCCTTTATATTAAGTTTCATGTCCGTAGTCCAAAAACAGGCAGAGGAGTTTCATAAGCATTTTTTTAAACAAACATATATACACATACATAAATATATAGAAAGAGGCTTGTGTTTATTGTAAGCTTTAGGCGCCAATACTACGCAAATATAAATCATGTAGAATATCTGCATTAAAAAATGTAGTTAACTAAAGATCGTCATCTCATAAAAGAGCCGAAAAAATAGGGAATTAATTTAAATGAATATTTAAAACTATATGCAATTAAGCTACACCTTTTTCAGATAAATGCATTTCCATGCCCCATATATAACAAAATTGTATTTTCTTTTAAACTAAATAAACAAGGGTTTAAATATAGTCCATCTATGAATTCTGACGATGCTAGTTGGATATTTCCTCTCTTTGAGGATCTTCCTCTAGTTGAAACAATATGTAAACTCATTCTGGACTCACAGTAATAAATTTCTTATATACTGATCTGGCTACACATGGAGCACTCTAGTCTGGTTTTTTCACCACTGGTAAATAAATAAATAAATAAATATATATATATATATATATATATATATATATATATATATATATATATATATATATATTTCTTATGGTTGAGCACTTTCAGTTGAATTAAAAGTCGGTCAATTTAGCTCTTATGCGTAGATCATCGTATAACGATTAGATCACTGTCTGCCTGACGTAAAATGAACACTTAAAATTAAGATGTTTAAAATTCAACGTTATTTCAAGCGGTTAATGGTAGCCGAATGGATACGGTCTCCGCTAATCGAGCCAGAGATGTCTCGTGATGCGGGGTTCGAATCGTTCGACTGGTAGTAATCGTGACACCCTGCACTGAAGATTCCCGAAAGGATGAAACACTAGTGTCTGTAGGTATTTAATTATTATAGTAGAAAATAATTATATATATATATATATATATATATATATATATATATATATATATATATATATATATATATATATATATATACATACATTGTTGTGGAGACGCCCACTAATTAGCATTCGTGGGTGAACAAGATATAGATAAAGGTATCAAGTCAGCAAGACCGGAGAGCTGTGTTCGAACGCCGGTTGCTCCATGAAAGATTTGAACACGCCCTCTGACGGACAATCTTTCAACTTCAGTACAACTGCACCTTTGTAAATATGTATTATATTTTCGTCTTAATATATTTGCTTTACCTATACTTTCTGCGTTCGTGTTCTTTTTGATACAGACACAACACACACACACACACACACACACACACACATATATATATATATATATATATATATATATATATATATATATATATATTAGCTAACCAATCTGATAAATCATTGTTCATTCCCATCGGTTATGTTTTTAGTTTCGAATGGCAGTTATACTTTCTGACAAATATTTGGCTGACTTTTATTTTCCTTTTTTTTTCTGTGTTCTGTTTGAAGAGGGGGATACTTATTCTTTCTGTGTGAGTTGATCGTCTTCCCTCGTCTTAACATCAGGCCACCTAAAGTGTAAAACACACAACACTCTACAAATGAAAATCGACTCTGGGGCATCAGGCAACACTCTGCCACTGCAAACTTTCTAACAGATGTATGGCAAATCTCAAGAAGCCCTGTCCATCTTAAAACCCTGTCCACATGTTCAACTGACCTCATATGGAGGTGAGCGCATCTGATGCCTGGGAACTATTAGCTTCCCATGTCAACACAAGGATTCGGAGTGGATGAACACATTGTTCTACATTGTAGAAGTACCAGGACCTGCAGTCGTGGCGCTCCCAATATCTGAAAGGCTGAAGCTTATCACTATTCATGTCGACACCCTCAAAAGATGATCAGCTGCACGCATCATGTCCATGAGGTATTTATTTTACAAAAATTTATTTTACAAGTTAGAGTAGTTTAGTTTTGTATATAATTATTATAAGTAATAGAAATAGTAGTAGAAGAAGTAGACGTAGTTTTTGCAATGCTTTCTTAACTTAAAGTGTTTTTCGTATTTTATTTTTACATTTTAATAGATCTTATAGTTTTTCAAAATTAGGATTTCAAGTTTTTCATTTAAAGATGATCTACACTTGTTGACTTGAATTTCTATATGTTCTCAATTCTAAAAGTAACGACTTCTACATATAAACAAGGCAAAATTACCTCGGAGAAATACTTATTGAGCTGTTTAAAAGTTAATTAAAATATTTCTTCATAATAATACGCTAGATAGTAACAGCTTAATTTGATTTTAAGGAGGGCTGTTTAACGGAACTATTAAAAGTTAATTAAAACATTTCTTCATAAACATATTTGTTCATAACTTTATATTTTTAAAGGATGGACATTATTTTGCCATTATTTACTTTTTATGGGGGCCTCAATTCTTAACTTACCAACCACTTCATAAATAAAAAAAAACAAAACAATTTTACTTCAGTGTTCGATAATACGCTTGATAATAACAGTTTAATTTGATTTTAAGTGGGCTTGTTTAACGGTCCTATTTTGGCTTCATGCCATATTTCCATCGGACAACGCCGTTACACAAGTCCTACTAAATATATCATACAGGGTGACCCAAAAAAACGGGCCCGACTCTAATTAGGCCTCTTTTCTTAGTTTTTTTTCTCCGTTGACTGTAACATGCTCAGAAAAAACAATTGAATGTCGTCTGGGTTTTTTTAGGGGGGGGGGTCACCCTGTATAAGTATAGTAGCTTTATGAATAATTTCACTGCGAAAAAACACATGTTTACGATCATCTAAAAGTGTTAAGTTTTATTTTTTCTACTACAAATGTTACAAACTATACTGATATGTTTATATATAGTTCTCTGTATTTAATTGCCATTGCTCCCAGGTCCACTCTGACCCGGAGTAGTAGTACCTGTTAGGGTCCCAACTATGGGTTAAATAGAAACATACTTTTAAAAAATATATTCTATTAAAAAAATGTTCTTCAAAATCACTGAATTCGGCATTAAATAACCTGAAAAGTGTTGATATGCCGTAAAAGAAAAACAACCAACCAATCATATAAAGGCTTATATATTATTCTTTAATGAATAGTGGGTTCATTATCTTTTAGGATTTACATAGAATAAACTAAAAGTCACATCAATCCAGCATACACTTCTGCAAAAACAATCAGATACATTCATAAAGTGGGTTTTATTCCTTTACAGCCTAGAATTATATTCTACATATTACGTTCATAACCCAGAATCACTGGTATTAATGCTTTACAAGTTTTGCAGTATACGTATTTTAATAAATGCACTTACCTAATTATTAATCGATCATGCCGTATTATTTAAATTACAGACCCCCGAAACTGGATTGTTACTGTCATCAGTTTAAATCTAACTCGACAGATTAGGTTTCCCGGATGCGTGAAAGTGTGAGAATTAATTTTCTCACACGCTTTAGAACAGAGTGCAAACATTTACAAACGGAATAAAGCAAGCCTTACCTGAGGTGATGAATTCCAGTCTTCTTTGGGAGGATTGCGAAAAATATGCCCATTTCTCGCGTCTCTGAGAGCCTGGTAGTATTTTTTTTTTTTATTTGAAGTGTTAAATTGCTTCTCTTCGGAGAAGCTAGTATAAGGGAGCAGAAACCATTTATTTATGGCATCTGGAAGAATAAAACTCCATTAACGGAGCCGATATTATTTCAGTTCTAGGGAAGACGATATTCGTCTAAAAAAATTCGTATCATAATAGGAATAAATTCTTGGTTAAAGGAAAAAAAAGGGAAATGTAGCTCCAAGCATGGTTGACCTTGAAGCAGTCCCTTTTAGGGAGATACTTAATTTAGCATCTTGTCCCTAGCAGGGTTTTTTTTTTCAAAGAGAGCGAAAATGTCTGTAAGTTTTAAAAACTGCGCAGGCAGGAAGTTTCCCGATGTCCAATTAAAAGCCTGAAAAGAAAACATGGCATTCAACGCCTCAGCCAATAAGGCTCGCTTTCCCGTGTACAATTTCCAACAAAGGCAGCTTATTTAAAAAGAAAGTCAACTTTGATTAAAAACCTAAGAGTCTGGTATGGACTTACACAAAAAGGGGATTTCTTTCTAAGCTGAACCCACTGAATAGAAAGTCACACACACACATATTTTTCAGAGTTTTTTTCTGCGTATTGTCTTATTGATACATGAGAAGAGAAACTGTAAGAATCTTGAATTGGTTGACTTGCCGAGGGTAGGTCGGTGGGAAAGAAAGGAGTGCTGGTAGCTGTGACCAACACGGCCAATAGTCCGTTAATCAATAAACCTGAGTGCCTATTCCTTACAAGTTAAATAGACATTCCAGTCACGCGTGAATCTCGTTGACTGAGAGTTGGAGTAGATAGAAAGGGGTGGCCGCTCTACTGTTGTGGTAGTAGTTGTTGTAGTCTTTTAGACAAATTACACTTCGACCATCGTTACCCATTTGTTACTTTTACAAGGAAAGACTGCTTGTAAGCAACGTCGACATTTCGTTACAAGACTTAAACCGTCTTTTCTTCCCCTCCCCTGACTACTCGTCGTTATGCTAATTCCGACAAAACCCTGAAAAATCTCAGAGGGTTGATCACATTCGAACACGAGTAGAACGATGACATAATAAAACTGTTTAAACATTTTCAGTGCATTAAATATATTCTAAATTATTGAAACAAACGTTGCTGTATTTTGTAAAATATTTGTACTGTAAAACTGATCATTTCTACTGATGATTCTTGATTATAAAATGTTTTGCACGTAGACAATCTTATATATTTGAATGACACGTTGGCACCAAACGAAGAACAAGTCTATATCGCCGAAAATAATAGTCGTCGCATACTTTATATCCAAGTTTCCCTTCTTGCAGATGCTAGTCTTGAACAAATGGTGACGAGAACAGATCTCTTAGCGGTTTAGCACGCCCTTTAATCCCAAACTCAGCATTTCTATGTCCCGACATGCTTATGGTAATTTACTTTATAAAGTGTAAGAAAAAGAAACAAATAGGCTTGCCCATTCAAAGAAAATTATCATACAAGCATAAACTGCGCATAGAAGGTTATGTTCTTTTTTACAGAGGAATCATCATTTATCAAGGCCCAGAAACCACTCGAGGATAAGGTTAAAGAGTGTACAGTGGTCAAAAGGACAATATCATAGTAATTGTTTGAAGTGTAAATTTGGTAAATTGGATTACTTAATGTGAACGGCTCATCAAGAATTTGTTTATATTGGACTTGAAGACAACCATACTGTAGTCAGCTGAGAAGCAGGTTAACAGAAGAGAGTTCAACAGGTGTGCAGCTCTTAGAAAAAGTTTTATTCATGGAATCTCCGTTTAGGTTTAGACACAGATAAAGAGTGGGGAAAATTATTGATAGTGTTTACAACCAAACGAGTGTTTCTCGTGAATTTTTGACGAGAGGGGATCATATATTGGAGCTCAGACGAGCACTTGCCATGAAAATAACTATAAAATAGAGACAAGCTCGCAACGTCATTTATGTGAGAAAGGTTATAGGGAAGAGAAAAGGGCACCCCCCACTAGACTACGAAGTCTATTCTGAACTCTGTCAAGGCAGGATAAGGTCTTCCTAGCAGCTCTTGCCCAGACGTGACAGCAATACTCCATCCTTGGACGTACCTGGCTCTTATATAGGTAGAGAACTGCATCAGAAGGTAGATATCCACTGGATCGATAGAAGGATGCCACCATTTTTCCAGCGATCTTGGCAACGGATTTGATGTACGTATTCCATTTTAGAACAGGAGTAAAGGTCAAGCCCAGAAGCTTGTCAAAACGTGGAGCCTCGCCAAGACAAGAGCTATTCATTTCAAATGATGCCAGATGGGGATTAGAATTCACTTAGCATCCGAATTACTTTAGCAATTGACACCATACTTTGTCTCTATACCGGTAACTTAGGTCTAATTTCATTTGGGATATCCACTTTAAACGTCAAGGTTTAGTTAACGGAAAACGTGAAAGTCATAATTTTGACAATATTGTTTATTTTATTTATCGCAGGGACTCGCTACTTCCTTCACATTTCACCCAATGAATCCCGATCTTCTATAACTTTGAACGTTGAACTTTAAAAGTGCCTGTAAGGTAAATCTCTACATGCGATTTTTTTTTTAAATGCAAGTCATTGATAACATGCAAAATGTGAGTATAACACAGATGAATATTCTTGAACTCATAAACATTTTCTGTCTCATAACTTCGGGAGTACATCTTATACTGTTGTCCTTCGTGCGTTGACTTATGCTCTGATACAGCTGATCTGTTTACATCGATCTTCTAAATTAGCCGCCCCAACTTATTTGATAGATGCCTCATCACTGGAAGAAGGTGCAGTTACCAATTCGTGGAGCTATTTCCACAAATTTCCGGCCACGTTTGAATTTTCGAAATTAACATAGTGTCTTTCATTCCATCAAGTCCCCTGTACTTTATAAACAAATACCAAAACCGGATCACTGCGCAACACTCAACAGGCTCCATTTAACACCTGTCTCTGTTTAAATAAGTGTAACTCAGAAACCACAATTAGGTAAGAGCTGTAATTTTCCATATATCCTGTAGGGATATGTACCATTGCACATGCAAATTTTCAGTTAGCTCAAACTCGTGGAAGTTGGTCAGCATCATTACTTATTAACATTCATTGTACATTATGCATTGTATATATTTATTGAAATGGCTGTAAATCAGAATCTGCAATTATTTCAGAACTGTAATTTGTCACATAACTCATAGAGATATAAATCATTGTAATGCAAAACTTCAGTTAGATTAGAAAAATAAATATGGATCAAGGGCATTATTTATTGAACACATCTTGTAAATGGCTAACAAGTGAACTAGTATTCAGTAAATCGTTTAGAATAGGCATATGTGTTTCGCCATAGAATCGTCCGCAGACAAAAGGATGCCAAATCTCTCCTGGCAAAAGTCTTCTTTCTTTTATGGTATTTATCTCGGCCTTCTTTCTATTTATCGATTCTATACCCTCTCTCTTATTTTGATTTTTTTCCTCTATGTTCACTCCTTTCTCCTTTATCGTTTATTTGTATTCTTGTGCGTAGGACAAGATCAAATACGCGCCCACTGACGCTCACGTCGTTTGCTGTTCCCTTTTAAGCCTTTAATTGCTTTTCTCCATTGGTTTAATCCTAAGTCATTTTACGTGATTGAAATTGCGAATCATCCCGCCTTACGTTTATCTTTTTGTTGCTTTCTCCTCGTTACCTCCCTTTCTTCTCCACCCCCTCTCTATATAGCTATCTGCATGAATGACTTCATTTGTCTTTTTATTTCTTTAAAAAGCCAACTTAGAATAAAAAGGCTGAGCGAAACCGCATCGGTTGATGATGAGAATGGCGATGATTATTTTGTTGTTCATGACATCAAAGAGGCAAACAATGATGATGATGAGGATGTAAGAATTTTACGTGATAATGACCATGATGATAATGATAATGAGGATGGCGAAGATGACGATGAACTTATCTATATATTAATACGATAGCGTGTGGGTTCTTTTGTGTGTCACGCTTATATCCGGGTCGTTTAATTGTTATGCTCTTCCATTTTTTGACATAAATAATTTTATCAAGAATTCTTTATAATTTTGGTTTCGGTTTCGATTATAACTGATAGCAGTCCAATACTCTATTTTTTTCGGTTTCGATTATAGCTGATGGAACTCAAGTCATCTACTTTTTTATGAATAATTTTACTAAGAATTGTTCATAAGTTTCAATTTCGATTTCGATTATAACTGATGTGCCATTTTCTTTTGTTATAAATACTTTTACAAGAATCTTGCAATAAGTAATGCCCCTGACCTACTTTCATTTGTCTGATCTAGTCGAAATTTTGCATGAGCAATGATTTATATCTCTACGGGTTATGGGGCAAATTACAGCTCTGGACTAAGTGTGCTTTCTGTTTTACAGGTGTTTTAACTGAGTCAGGTATGAAATAGAGCCTGTTGAATGTCGAGCAGTGATCCGGTTTTTGTATTTGAAAGGACGCACACCACAGGAGACTTTTGATGAAATGAAAGAAATTTATGGTGATAATGTCCCATCATATGAACTTGTAAAACGTTGGCATCATGAATTCAAACATGGCTGGAAGTCTGTGGAAACAGCTCCCACACCTGGTCGCCCCCTTCTGCCATTGATGAGGCATCTGTCCGTCAAGTTGAGATTGCCAAATAGCCCAAGATATCAAGAGTAGCACAGGGTCTGTGGAAACTATCATTCATGACCATTTCAATATGCGTAAGGTGTCTGCCAGATGGATTCCCAGGTTGCTCACACCATTCCAGAAGCGAGAACGCGTCGAGTGCTCGAGGATAGATTTGGAGATGTGCCAAGAAGATGAGTCAAAATTTTTCAAAAGACTGATTACACAGGATAAAACCTGGGCCCATCACTATGATCCAGAGATCAAAGCTCAGTCAATGCAGTGGAAGCACTTGGTCTTACTACCTCCAAAGAAGACAAGTGTGCAGCCCTCCGCTGGCAAGGTCATGCTCACAGTCTTCTGGGACCAGGACGGGGTAGTGATGACAGATTTCCTGGCAAAGGGTACCACAATTACAGGAGCCTATTATGTTTCACTTTTGAGGAAATTAAGGGAAGCTATCAAAATCAAGAGGTGGGTCAAGATCAGCAAAGTTACCCTCCTCCAGCAGGGCAACGCTCTAGTCCACAACTTGCATGTCACCAGATCAGAAGTACGGGCGTGTGGTCATAAAATTATCTCCCATCCTCCCTACTCTCCTGACATTGCACTCTCTGACTTTCACATCTTCCCAGCCATAGAGTTTTTTTTTTTGAAAGGAAAGCCTTTCCCAGATGATGTAGCCTTGATTTCTTAGGACCAACTTGGCGTGCTCTACAAAAATGGTCTCCAGAGCTGCATCAAACGATGGGATAAATGCATAACGCTGGGTGATTCCTATGTAGAGAAAGACTAATAACAGGGCCAAGTGTCGTTGCTCTACTCCTATGGGAAGTGGGTCAGGGACATTATTATTGCCCGCCTCTCGCATCAAGAATTCTTCATAAGTTTTGGTTTTTATTTGCTCAAGGAACTAACGTTATATATATATATATATATATATATATATATATATATATATATATATGTGTGTGTGTGTGTGTGTGTGTGTGTGTGTGTGTGTGTGTGTGTATTGCCTGTGAAATTATTAACGCGATAACATTTTTTATATCAGTTTCAGAAACTTCCCGGTAGTTTCCTACCAAAACCTTCGGAAACGTTGGCAATGCTGAGCTGCGCGTACTGTGAAACTTTCGTTCTGTTCCGCGGAATGTAAATAACTTGCCATCGTAATTACTGAATCCACGGAATTTGGGTGTGTAAAACTGTTAATAAGTCAGTTTGTGTCATCAATAAAATGGGTTGTAAAGGTGATTTGAGTCAAGGACCATACAAAGATACGTAATAGAGCTTAAGAGGTAAATCTAGAGTTGTTTCACGCCGTTCTATACTCCAAATGAAATGTGAAGTTGTTAAGAACAATGAACAGATAGGTCGAGACTTCTTTTACCAAGCCGGATTAAAGAAGGTCTCAAAAAGTACTCTATATCGCCTTCTGAAAGCAGTGGCAAAGTCTGTTAAGCCGTGACAAAGCCTCCATTAAAGCAACATCACATACAAAACCGATTGAAATGGGCAGAGGACAACATGCAAACGGATTTTTCCAAAGTTTTTTTCACTTGATTGCCCAGATGGCTGGAGCAAGAGATGGGTCCTAGATGGACGACATCGTCATTAGCATTTAAGGCGCCAACACTGTGGTGGTGAGATAATGATTTTGGCTGGAATTATGGGAGTTACTTTAGTTGGCCCAAGGAGAGTCACAGAAGGCGAAAAATGACGTCAAATGCTTACATAGCTTTTCTGAAGAATCAGCATTTTATGCAGGATAATGCTCCCTCGCATACAGTAAACAAAAGCAAAGACTATTTGTAACAAGTGGGGTTCTCTGGGTGACGGAAGATGGAGTGGCCTGCAAATTCACAAGATTTGAACCCAATTGAGAACTTTTGGAGTATCATGAAGCGACGCCTCTATGCAAGTGGCCGCCAATTTAAGAACAAAGATGAGTTGTGGGATGCTCTCCAAGAAATATCGCGAAGAATAACTGTTGTCGAAATTACAAATTTGACTAATTATGTGAACCAACGTTTTTTTACAAGTCATTCATAAAAAAGGATCGCATATCCCTTACTAATTATGTCAACGTAGAAGTATCTATGTAGTTATTGTGTTCTAAGCATTTTTACTAGTTTATGTAATGTTTGAAAATTATTCCAATAAACAAGTTATGGGTGCATTGTGTTTGTTTTTCAACTTCGTTAATAACTTGACACAGTGAAATCAACAGATATTCCTATCTTTTGCCATAGTTTCGTTAATACTGCTTTAAATAATTTTATTTTTGGACTGGAGTAGCTGAATAGCATTGTAAGCACTTTCTCAAAATTTCATGGATTTTTATTCACTCGTTCCTTAAATATTTAAAAGAATATAAACTCATTAATAATTTGATACGCAGTCTATATATATATATATATATATATATATATATATATATATATACATATATATATATATATATATATAAATCCGAAACCGAAATAAAAACGTATACAGGGTGAACAGAAAGTCCTTGGACCAATTCAAAAGTGCTTTATTATTAGAAAATTACAAAAATATGAATTAAACATGAATGAAAATTATAAGTTAGGAAACCAAGAATAAATTCAAATTATTTATTTTCAATGTCATGTCCCTTCCTTTCGATTAGACGTTCAATTCTCTGTCTGAAGTTACCAACCGAGGCACGCAGCGTTTCCTGAGGTATTTTAGCCCATTCACTCAGAAGAGATGTCTTCAAAGCATCAACACTTGGATGAGCAACAGAACAGACCTTTGCCTCCAACAAAGACCACACCGAAAAATCCATGGGATTCGAATCAGACGATGCAGGAGGTCACATCTCTTTACTCCAGAATCTTGGAAAATGACGTTGGCACAAGTCCTGAGTTTTTCTGGAAGTGTGGGATGGTGCTCCATCTTGTTGGAAGGTGAAAGGCTGATCTTTGAAGTGTTTCTTCATCTCTTCAAATGCTGGAACCAGAATATCGTTAATGTAGCGATCTGTGTTGATCTTAACCACATGCTCCACGAAAATCAGAGGCGACTTCCAAGATTTGGAGACTGCAGCCCACACCATGAGCGAAGACGGCTTTTGTCGGCGGAAAACTATTCTCACGGAGTCATCAATGTCTGCTGAAGAGTTTGCGTCAACTCTGTCGTTCTGATTGTTAACAGTCGCTTCAGTTGTGAAGAGTTTTTCATCAGAAAAAACGATCTCTCGCTCTGCCGTGCCAGCCTTCAGTTGTCCAAGAAGAAGCTTTGCTCTTTCAAGTCTCCTGTGCTTTTGGGCAGGTTTGAGGTACTGTCTCTTTCTCATCTTGTAGGGGAACAACTGGAGATCGTTTTTTACGGTGGTTCTCATCGAGGTCACGCTCACATTCATGTCTTTAGCCATTTGTCTTGCAGATCTCTTCGGGTTCCTCCTTACCCTCTCTCGGACAGCTTTAATCACCTTCTTTGTTCGAGCAGTTTTTTATTTCGTTTTCGATCCAAGCTCATGCACCTAAATACTATGGATATATGTTTCATTTTTGAAATCGCAACTTTACGATATATACAAATATAGAAAACATTTACTCTATAATAATATATACGAAATCTGCAAAAAATTAAAATATCATATTTAAGCGTACTTTTTACGCGACCGGGCCTTGCCGGGCGTTCGTACTAGCTTAGATACATACTTTTGCAGTTTTAACAAAAAAGCTACAATTATATCAGAGCTTCTCCATTTATACTGAATATCTACAGAATGCCAACATCAATATATTACATATGAATGACTCCTCTGTGGAATTCCCACAGGTCCTGCTAGTGATGATGAAGATGATAACGATTATGTTTGTTCTTCATAAGCCTCATTAATTCATTCCGTATGTATCAGATAATGGTGTATATTTGTTTTCCCGATATAGTAGATCCCCGGGATACGCTGGCTTTTTTCAGGTTACGATAAGGAATACAATGTTTTTCCAACCCCTGGTTACAGTATTTCCCCTGCCTTACGGTGTTATTAATAGTGTTATTTGATTATATACAGGTGTATTATATACTGCACTGTATTTTGTTACTAATTTTTAATATGTACTGTTCAAAATTTTGTTTGGGCCTCGCAATTGCACTTTACGATCCCAACCCTGGAACGGATTAATGCTGTATCCCGGGGTTCGCTGTATCTTTCTATTTGGAATTCTTTTTAGAAATACATCCGTCAGTTCTCGAGGAGACCACGTGACGGTTGTCATAATCCCTGGATTCAGAATTTGGCACACCCTTATTGTAAGTCTGTGTCGTTAAACAATTGAACACCGTCCTCTCCATGATGATGATGATGATTATGTTGATGATATATGATTTGCAAGAAGCGTCGGAATAGAAACACAGCCTTAATCAGACATCATTGCTTATTGTAAACTATTTATTGAACACAAGCTGTCATATGCCTCATATTTAAAACACGGTTGCATAGTTATATTATTTTAACGTTTATTACAAAAAAACCTATCATATTTCAGAAATAAAAAAAATATAATGTCGTAACTGTTTCGAAACAATGTCAGTCATGGCCGTTGTTCATTTCTGTCATAATTGTTATGTATTCATGGTACACGATAATTTAAACGTAGGTTAGCAATAGCTTGTTGAATAATCATGCTTATAACAACCGGTATCAGGCATGGGTGAAAGCAATTAATCAGAAACGACTTAACTCGACATCAGACAATCTTCTCTATCAACCTTCAGGGCCATCATCGTCGCCTTCGTCATCATTAACAACATAGTCATCATCATCATCATCATCATCAGTATAATCTAAATCATAAACATCGTGATCATCATCATCATAACGATCATCATCATCATCATCATCATCATTAACATTAGTATCATAATCATAACCATCATGATCAGAAGCAGCATCACCTTTATCATCATCATAGCCACCATCGTCATCATCGTCAATATCACGTCATCATCATCATCATCATCATCATCATCATCTCTATAATCCACATTAGTATCATCAACATCAGTATCAGCCCGTTGTTCTATCATTGTTGCTAAGCGACGACATGGAAAAAATGGCTTTACCGATGATAGATAAATTAAAATAACGATTTCCATTGTCGATTATCGGAAAATATCGGGGATATTCTGAAACAAAACTTCACTAAGATCGCTTCCAGACTTATACACTAAAGTTCTGTAAATTTTAAAGAAAATCTGTTGAGCCGTTTCGGAGTCTATAAGGAACGAACTGACACACAAACAACGTTGCATTTATATATATATATATATATATATATATATATATATATATATGTATGTATATATATATATATAGTGCAAAATTTTGTTGAAAATTCAAAAAACTGACGTTTTCTTCTTTATAACCTTCGTTTATTTCCTGGATTTTTTTTCATTACAACTGTTACATTGATGATATATATATATATATATATATATATATATATATATATATATATATATATATATATATATATGCAGCAAGTCAATATTCAGACACGTCTGATTGAACACGATACAGTTATTTTTTCAGATTTTTTTTTTTTTTTTGCTTTTTATCTCTTTTCTAATTCGGCAATCTTTTTTTTTATTTTAACTGACATGTGGTATATTATGGGGCCCAAAAGTTGTTCAGCCACATTCTTCTAAAGCGCTTTCTATCAGTACATCATCGATGTACCGGAACGCAGAATCCCCGGTGTGTCATAAATTCAATTGCAAATTATTTAAGACAGGACTGACGGAATGAGAGCATGCTACCCATGAATTAAACAAAAGGCTCCGTTCGAAATTCTGTATAGATTTCTGAGCTCGACAGAAAGATTTGTTGCGTGCTCTAAAAACAATCAACAATAAAGATAAGAGATAAGGGGCAAGTTTATCGAGGTACATTTAAAGAAGAACAATAAAAGGAAGCACGCTAAAGTGGGGGTACACATTCACATATACACGAGGATTATTTATTTACACAGAGAAGCCATGAACAATAGTAAATATATTTGTGTACTCGCCTGTGTGTGAGTATGTCATGTATAGAGTCAAATATTCGCTGTGCGTATGAGTTCATTGTGTATACGTGTATAGAGTTAGAATGTTCGTTGCGCGTGTATGTTGAATGTTACTTGTGTGGTAATAAACGAAGGTTCGTTAATGTATACACGTAGATTCATCCTTACGTTGAAAGGAATACCGCGTCTGTCGAGGCACGTGGAAAAATTGCGTCCACTCACATGGACAGCTCGAATGAAAGAGAGAGAGGGACGGACAACGGAAGCGGTGAAGACAGCGAAACATGAATCAGGGCGCCGCCTGTTGGCCGAATCAGGAATCACGATAAAGGCAGACAACCGGTGTGTAATTGAGTAGTTGTGTGCGAAACGTATTTAATCACGTACTAGTTCAAAAATGCACCGCCCATAGATTACTGTGTTCATCAAGATACACCCAAAGAAGGTCGGAGATTACATCGACCGACACGATGTGGGAATAAGACTCGAGAGAAGAATAGTACTCTGAATAATTCAAATGATACAAATTACAAATCCCTGTCTACAAATTTTCGAAACGTAATTAAATTACCATATAAGTTGTATTAATATCAAAATTATTGATCTTTCCCATATATGTGAGTGCTTTTGATAGGTTTTGTTTTCGAAGACATTTATCGACCTTTTAAATGTACAGCATGCTCAAAATACCAAATTGAAATTTAACTGTGTTATTTTCGATCTAGTAACATTTGATTTGTATTTTTCTACTATGATTTGAAATTCTTTCCATTTAAAACTGATCAATTAATATTCTGTTCGCATCAATTCGATATTAATTCCATTGAATCAAACGTAATGAACTCACAAAACGATCGCGTATCGATCTATCGATAATGAACAGTGATTAAAGATGTGGGAGAAAGTAGAAATGATGTACAGTTATATATCTAATCGTACTGGTGTATTGAGCACTTGTAACGTTGTACACCTTTATTTTTACAACAGTGTTTAAATCTGGTATTTCCAACAACGCATCTTTTCTAAATATTTAAATGTTTTGTTTTACACAGGCATCACCACATTATTAAGGTCAAGAGGTCACTCGAGGATAAGGTTTAAAGAGTGTACAGTAGAAATTGGACAATATAGTAATCATTAGTAATGGAAATTCGGTAAATTTGATAACTCATATGGAACGGCTCATCAAGAACTTGTTTATGTTAGACTTGACCACAACCATATTGTAGTCAGCCGGAAAGCAGGAAAACGGAAGACAATTCCACTGGCGTGCAGTTCTTAGAAAGAAGCTTTGATCATCGAATCTACGTTTAGGTTTAGACACAGATAAAGAGCAGTGGGGATTATTTATAGTGTTTTCAGCTAGACGAGTGTTTCTTGTGAAAGTTTGGCGAGGGGTTGACCATAGACTGAAGCTCAGTCAAACACCTTCCATGAAAATAACGATACATCAGAGACAAATTCGCAACATCTCTTCTGTGAGATAGAGGTTGCAAGGAAGAGAAAATGACATCTCCTATGAGGCTACGAAGTCTATTTTGAACTCTATCAAGGCAGGACAAGTCCTTTCTAGCAGCTCCTGCCCAGATGTGGCAACAGTATTCCATCCTTGGACGTACCTGGCTCTTATATAGATAGAGAACTGCATCAGCAGTGAGCTATCTACTGGATCGATAGAAAGATCCCACCATTTTTCCAGCGGCCTTGGTATCAGATTTGATATACGTGTTCCATTAAAGATCAGTTCATTGCTCCTTCTTCGGTCACGTATGGGTTCTTTGTCCCCGCTCTAGCTTTACCCACGTGTCTTGAACACGTCTCGAATTCCTTTTCTTCACCGAACACGTCTCAAGCGCAACTGTTTTGAACACATTTCGAATATGTGCATCTCTAAACATCGGCAACGCTCCGAACACTACTTTTTCATTAAAGCGTGTCTTATAGTTTCTGTCGTGACGTCACTTTGTGCAGGCGGTTTGGTCATTTGCATATGTTATACATCAGCAGCTCCGTTGCAGATTATTGAAACGTAAATTTTGTACATAAATAACGTATATTTCAAACGTGTAAATTAACGTATATTTCGAACGTATAAATAATGTATATTTTGAGTGTAAAAATTGAACGTATAAATGACATATTTTGAAGTATGAATAACGTATATTTTGAAGTATAGATAAAGTACATCTTAAACGTATAAATAACGTATATTTCGAACGTATAAATAACGTACATGTCCAAAGTAAAATCACGTATATTTCGATAGTAAAAATTATTTATATTTTGAACGTATAAATGACGTATATTTTGAAAGCATAAATAACTTATATTTTGAACGCATAAATAACGTATATTTTGAACGCATAAATAACGTATATTTCGGACGTATAAATAACATATTTTGAACGTATACATTACGTATATTCCCAACATATAAATAATGTATATTTTGCACGTATAAATAACGTATATGTTGAACATTAATAACATAAATTTCACATAATAACGTATAATTTATAAATAAATGACGTATAATTTATAATAATGACGTATATTTCATACATTCTAGATGTTCATGTAAAAATGTAGCCTCCAATTACTTCCAGGCGTGTTTGTCGAGCTCGTGAAGCTGTACACATGTTCGAACAAAATCGTTTTGTTCCGTAAGCTATAGTCAGGTAGAAGTTATGTATAATTCGGAGTCGCCATCTTCGTATCGCACCTACTGAGACTTGAACCAACATACTATGACCCAGAAGTGATTATTACTTTGTATTTTTATCGCTTGCACGTCCAAGTAAAAAAAAGATGAGAACATCAGTCCAAATAAAAAATAACGTATTTTATGAATCCTTATATAAAAAAAAAAAAATCCGAAACAGTATCTAACGCTATTTAATTAATGTCGCCTTGGCGAAATTGAAATCAGATGAAAATGTCGTACTTTTTTTAAATTTGATTAAATCGGCGAAACTCGAAAATGCATTCGTATAAAATGTTAGCAAATCAACCGAAAATGTTAACTGTTAAAGATATGCAATAAACCTCTGAAATATAAAGAAAAATTAAACGTTAATGGAATCTTATAGAAGGTGAAATTTCGTTTGCTTCTATCTTTGCTAGTTTGAAAGTGAATTATACATCTGTTTATCACTGACTGAGCCAAGTCAATCAGTGGAATAAGAGAAATCATAAAATGATATTAAAGTTTTGCATTTCAAGTCGTATTAACTTCGGGGCACAATATTGTTCAGAATGACATTTGGTCATTTCAATTGGATTTAGCAAAATGCGAGATTTCAATTTCAATCGTAGTTGTAATGGAGTCCAATTTTTTTTTTAACGTAGAATTGTTGAAGACACTTGGCGTTGTGCTATCCGAAATTAGATTCCTCTTCCACATCTTCCATCTGGAGTCTGTCTCAAATTTAACTGCTTTAGACAGAAAAATTAAATTTTCCCAGCGCTTTAGAACCTTTCTGCTTCCTACCCTTTGCCAACCCTAACAACTATTCAAGCTTATGACCCAAAAACTGCATTTAGCATTTAGAATTCAATTTGAGAGCGTTGAAGAATGTGGAGTAACTTTCTAGTTTTAAAACTACTTCTATTATATCAACTCTGACTCGTAGAGTTAGTACCTATAATGGCTGCGTCTATCAGATAAGTACAGTGTTACCTGGATGTAAGATACACATTCTCTTATATCCGGGTTACACATACATCCAGGGTTCTTATATCCGGGTTACACTGTACATTAAAAAAGGCTCTTATTTAGGACCAGAGAAAATCTCTCTCATATCAATTTTTCTTATATTCGGATTTCTTATATCCGGGTTACACTACAAACTGTTGCCCATATGTTACGTTTAAACACGTAGACCCAACACGTTGTAGCAAAGTGCGTCGCAATGAACATAGGACAAGTAATAACTGGATTCCTCCTTTTTTGTAACAACGACATTACTTTCCTCATTCTCCTGCCACGCGTGACTTCTCGTTACGTCTGTGACATCTCCTACTTCTCTAACATGATCATCTCCATTTTATAGTTTTTTTTGTAGGTTCGAATCCTATACAAGATACTTTTTGTTTGTCTATTTCATTTTCTTCAGTATTTAATGCCTTAGATTAATTAACATCATTATCATAAACCATAATAATTGTATTGAATAAAATGGGTTTAATATGTTTAATAGAGCTTAACTTTTAGTCTTGCCTATAAAATTCAAAAGAGCTCAGGAACTCAGCCTAAACACGCACTTCACCTAGTAAGTATACAAATAAACAATAAGTTAATAGAATTGTTTTAATAATTTTACAAAATTATGAAACAATAATTCACTTCTGCGTTTTATACTGTAACTAGCCTGGGTCCTCGGCGTTGCCCGGATTTTTGGAGGTGTGTGTTGAGCTAAAGAAAAAAAAGTGGTAACAGGCAGGCTCTAACCCGTATTGTGAAGAAGGAAAAGAACATGAAAAAAATAATAATAACGTGACGTCTTTGCTGTTGCAGCCATCTTCAAACCTGAAGTGGCGAAGGTTTAAATTAAGGCTAGTCAATCGAATAGAGGGGATGACTTTCGAAAATTGCGGCGAAAAAAGCGGCCCCTCCTTCTAGAAAAGTGTCCAGTTGAGGGTGAAGGAATTAATTTTTTTGGATTATTTTTTTTATTTGTCGCCCGAAGTGTCTAGCTGCAGAACGATCCCGATCTCGTGAAAATCGGTCGCCTCTGTCGAAAGTTTTAGGCATACATACATACATACATACATACATACATACAAACATACATTTAAACAGACAGGTGAGATTTATATTATATAGGAAAACAGGACAAGCGATTCCGCCAAATAATCTTCTATTCAGTTAAGAATCTTACTACTCGTCTACTTGACAAGCGAAAATGTATATATTTTATAGCTTGGATTATCATAGAGGAGAAAATCCATAT
Organism: Euprymna scolopes; assembly: GCF_053919585.1. Lineage (NCBI taxonomy): Eukaryota > Metazoa > Mollusca > Cephalopoda > Sepiida > Sepiolidae > Euprymna > Euprymna scolopes. Next base: position 128,780,333 of record NC_136500.1, on the reverse strand, counting down.
TCATAAAATTCTCCCTCATCAAATTTCTCACTGATAGAGAAGAAAGCCGCTTAAATGTACACTCTCCCTACCATCTCGCAGTAGCCGCCTTGGCGATCCACGTTTCGGGGTCGGAGTACTCAAACAGGGAGTCTCTTCAGTGCGAGCCTGGCTGTGGGTACTAAAATACCTTGCTCCGGAATGTTTCCTTTTCAGAAAAGCAGACCGCTCCGTCTGTCAAGGATTTAGGTGTTGGCCCATCCGAAGTGTCTGGCGGAACCCAAAACGAGACAGTATCATTAGCTGACGTGCCAGGAGTAATTTCAGTGGCATGATCTTCCGGAGAGGCTTTAGTGTCAGGGGAGTTATTCTGTCCTCAGGGGCTGTCCACGGTCCTGGTACATCTCCGGCAGGTGCTAGGTCTCTGTGAAAGACATTAGACTCTCTGCCATTAGCATGTCGCACTAGAGTGTACCCGGGGCTCGCCTCTACGAGCTCTACCTCGTCCACTAAGGAATCATTCTTGGTGTAACGTTCATGTTGTCTCAGAAACATAATATCAGGTCAAGAGAGCCGAGATGGAAGCGAAACTCTCACTGAACTCCGTCGCTGAAAAGGTAAAACCCTTTCATGTGGGGTGGCATTATTGGCGGTACACACTAGTGATCAAATGGAGTATAATGCGTCAGGTTAAGGTTTGGGTTAGGGTTAGATTTTCCCAATTATGAATCGAACATCCGTTATTTGATGCAGCCAACTGAACACTCTTCCAAATAATTCCGTTATATCTTTCACATTACTGTTACCCTTAGGGTTGTCGAAGGTGTTCTGGTTTATAGTAACTTTTAGTTCCTGTAGAAATTGTCGAAGTTGCTCTGATATTAAAGAAGTCCCTGGGTCCGAATGTATATAGACAGGAAGTCCAAAGATGTCGAATAATGAGCAGAGGCATTGTATAATTGCAGTAGCCGATATGTGTGAGCAAGGGAGGCAAAAGGAAACCGTGAATATTCGTCGACAACGGTTAATATATATTGGTTCATTGCTTTGCTTTGAGTCTTTCAAACGTTTGTGTTGCTTTTATTAAAACACCAGGCTTGTGTTGAAATAAACCCAAGGTTTTATTTAAACACAAGTTTGGCAGGAATTTGTAATTATTTTTACCGCCTCTATTGAGAAAGACAAGTTTCTCCTGCTCACAAAATGAACCATTCGAATAATGCCCGGGTGACAGAAATTGTTATGTAGCGTTTGGAGTTTGTCCCGCTTGATGCCGTACCGCATACTCTTGATAGTGCATCAGCTGTTAAGTTCACCTTGCTGGATCTAATGTCGAAAAAAACATGAGAGTTCAGTTCACCACATTGCTATTTTGTCATTCTTTATTTTGCGTGTAGTCTTAGAGTTGAACATAAAAGCAACTGATGTTTAATCAGTAATAACTTTAAAGTGGCGTCCGATCAGGTAGTGTCGGTATTTTCTTAATATTTGGCTATTTCGCCTTTCATTTTATCTACCTTGGGTAGTGGGAAGGCGTTCAAAAGAGTAAATTTATTTATGGTTTCGGAGTAATATGTAACCATTCTCCTTTTATAGTTTTCAAAAGTGGCTATAACTACATGTGATTTGCTGGGCTCAATTATATTCTCCTCGAGTTGTATTTTTATCTCATAGTCAATGAATATTTAATTTTTTGTTATAAGAAAAACACGTGCTTCTCACTGCTATGGGTTTGCAGTTTTCAGTTAGGTTTACGAAAAATGACAGGCACTGGATTTTTGTTGTCGCCAAACCACAAATTTTGAATGCGGATATTGAACCGCCAAATGGAATTTCAATCTGTGATTGTTGCTGCAAAAAAATCGTGTCTCAGTATTATTTCGCAACAAAGGTTTCATTACGGATAATTAAGTGGTTTTATAGGAGACGTCATTAAATAGTAAGTCCACCACACAATAACCACTTACTTGTGCAATGGCGCCTTTGCCATTGTTTTTCTGCAGGAGGAGGGAACACATTACAATTTGTTGGTTTTTACCATACTTTCTTAGATAAAAATTTTCTAAGCTTCCGGTATCGAGCAAGGCATTCGTAGATCTCCCATTAATTTTCACTTTTACAATAGTTTTTGAAAGGCAATCAAGAGAGGCATCTAAAGTTGCAGATGTATTTTGACGAGTGACTTTCTATAGGGTTTTAGAAGATTTGCATACCTTTAAAAATGATTAAGTTTTTTTTTGTTTTATGACAACGGGTATCTCTGGCAAGGAATGAAACTCGTAGATGTTTAGATAAGCCGCAAAAATAATATGTGCCCCTTTTTAAAGCGGCAGTACCGTTTGTTCTTGAAACTTTGTCGGACTATCGTCATGAGGAGGGCAGTAGTAACAGGTGTTTAGCCCGGTGCCCACTGTGTCTGACTGTAAATAAGAACCAGACTGCTGTATAGCACATTCAAATCTATAGGTCTGATTGTAAGTGTAAGGGTCTTATGCTCAAGAAGACGTTGTCTTACCTGAGCATTACGTAAGCCGTTAATGAAGGCGTCCAAAATGTATTGCTCTTGGGTCTTTAATGTCACACGGTAGAAATTGCAATCTTTGTCCAGTGTCCGAAGGCTCTTAAGGTAATGGTCTAATGTCTCGCCTAAATGTTGTCGGCGAGTCCCGAGTAGGCGTCTAGAAAATATCTTATTTTGGGGCTTTATGTATGTAGCCTTTTCTTCGTAGGTAACATAATCCAAGATAATTTCATTAACTGTGTGAAACAGGTAGTTAGGAGCGCACGCATATTGATTGGACGTCCCGGTCTTTCTGAATGTAGAATCTCGATGGAATTTGTAAATATCTTTCGCCAATGTTTCCAGCACTTGTAGGCTGAATCGCTTTCTCGATCTGTGGTAAATCGCTCCTGTCACATAAATTGTTCCATTCGTAATTGAATAAATTGTAATGAAAATAGGACAAGAGGTTTCGTATAGCAATCTTTTATTCAATTAAGAACCTTACTACTCGTTTCTTTGACAAGCGGAAATGTAGAGTTTTTATAGCTTTGATTATCATAGAGAAGATAAACCATAAGCACAACATATACATTATCTGTATTGGTAACAAAACAAATACTATTATAGTTTTAGTATTAGTAAAGTAGTACATTTACATTTAAATCCAATAATATTTAGGTTTAATTTTCGCGTCTAAAAGGTTAATTATAAAGCAGAATTTTATATACTGAGATGACTATAAATAGCGTCGCATCACAGAAATGAGCAACTGCGATTATTGAAAAAAAAATTCTCCTCTATCTGCCCGTCATGAAGTCGCTTGCGCGTACATGAGCAATTATAATTGCTTACTTTACCATTTTTCCTAAATTCTTGTAGATATGTTATTTTCCATCTTCTGTCTTTCCTTCTCTCTCCTCTGATCCTGAGCATGTAGTACAACGGGGAAAGAGGTGGTTGGTTACTTTTAATGCATCTAAAACCAAGCTTTTATCTCTATACCATAAATCTGGCATCGGTTGAAATGAATGGCTCTCGTCTTGGAGAGGTTTCCTGTTTTCACAAACTTCTGGGCTTGACCTTTACTCCTGACCTAAAATATAACACGTATATCAAATCCATTGCAAAGGCCGCTGGGAAAATGATGGGATTCTTCTACCGCTCCAGTACATATATCACTCTTGATGCAATTCTCTACATATAAGTATAATATAAGAGCCAGGTACGGCCAACGATGGAGTACTGTTGCCATATCTGGGCAGAAACTGCTGGAAGCAGCTTATCCTGCCTTGAGAGAGTTCAAAATAGACTCCGTAGCTTAGTAGGAGATGCCTTTCTCTCTTCCCTGCAACCTCTTTCGCACAGAAGAGACGTAGCGAGCCTTTGCCTGCTTTATCGTTATTTTCATGCCAAGTGCTCAGCTGAGCTTCAATCTATGCTCTCCCGTTCGCCACACTTTCACGAAAAATACTCGTCTAGCCCAAACCACTATCAATAATTTCCCACACTCTTTATCTGTGCCTAAACCTAAACGTAAATTCCATGAACAAAACTTCTTTCTTAGAACGCACGCCTGTGAAACTCTCTTCCGATTGCCTGCTTTCCAGCTGACTACTATCTGATTGTCTTCAAGTCCAATGTAAACAAGTTCTTGATGAACCGGTCCTAAATAATTCAATTTATAAAATTCCCACTACTTATGTTTACTACGCTATAATCCCATTGATTAATGTATAAGCATTAACCCTTATCCTCGAGTGACCTCTGAGTCTTGATAAGTGGTAACTCCTGTGGAAAAAAAAGTTACCAAATGGTGACTAAGTGGTCAGAAGCGCCAACGGTCGTATAGATGGTCTTGTTTCGATCCCGAGTTCAGGCACTTGATTTTTAGCCACACTGAATAGCTGTGATATGGCGGATTAATCTCTCCATGGATAACTTTATATATACTCGACGCTCTCAGATTTGATAGACAATAGATGCTCATCGCAACATTGCCTATGGGGATAATCTATTTTTTACAAATGTAACTCAAATGACACTCGGAATATATTACTCCTGATCTTCAACTATGGATCTTCGAAAACGACGTATTTACTACGACGGTGTGAAGATTCTTAGATGCTGACAGATTCTTTTTTTTTTTTTGCAGCTTCTTTCCTCGGATCGCTTGCTTTTGGAATTCACACCTATCTCCTTGCTTAGGCGACCGTTCCAACATACAGAAAGTTAGACGTGATGTGCAAAAACAATCCACTCGTTGCGTAACTGTTATTTTTCTAAAAAAAATTTTCTTGTCCGTTTTGAGTCAAATTTTGTGAAAAAAAAATTCAGGTCGGCGCAAAAGTTTTACTGGTTTGTAGAATGTTCGTTTTCCACAATTTCAAACAACATTCTTTAATCAACAGAAAACGGATTCATCTTTCATCATGATAATGCTCGCTTTCCGACAGTAATACTGACCACGCAGTGGAATTTGATTGGGTAAATTTTTGATTAGGTCCACCTCAACAATGTTCTTCTAAATTACGACTTTTATAAGTTTTCGACTATGCTCAATACAGAAATCGCATTGAAATTTTGCAGAAATATGTAGTTATTGAGATATAAAAAGTCGTATTATGCATTGTAATCTTTGGCGGCTATCTTTTTTAATCGCGGCGCGCGCCATAAACAAATCTACGTGCGTAACAAAGATGGCCGCCAAAGAATACAATGCATAATGCAACATTTTATATCTCGATAAATACTTATTTCTGCAAAATGTCAATGCGATTTCCGTATTTAGCATAGTCGAAAACTTAGTAAGTCAACATTTAAAAGAAAATTGTGGAGGTGGACCTAATCTAAAAAAAATACCTTTGATTGGGTAATCTTGCCTCATAATTCATGTTCACAACCAACTCCATCAGATTATCACATATTTCGAGGATTAAAAATCTATTTTGATAGCGAAAGCTTTACATCACGAGACGAGGCTGAACAAGAATCAGATTCATATTTCACAAGAAAATCTAAAGAATTTTAAAAGTGAAACATTTATAAACTCGTTGACAAATACAAGTAATAAAGCAAATATCGTTATTGTCATGCGTAAAGATTTTCGAAAACACAGTTTTTTCTCATTTTAACGATGAAATGATAAATGTGCAAAAAAAATGTGCACCGACCTAATATTTCGCTACTATGTTTTTACCAATAGCTAGTAAGTATAGGTAAAAATATGCTAACCCTATATATATATATATATATATATATATATATATATATATATATATATATAGTATGATATACCATATATCATATATAGGATATATACATATAGAAGTACTTATAGGTAAAATATGCCAATCATATACATATATATACATATATATATATATAAATATATATATACATATAGAAGTAATTATAGGTAAAATATGCTAATTCTATATATATATATATATATATATATATATATATATATATATATATATATATATATTTACACGGTGGTCACCACTTATCAAGGCCCGGAAGCGACTCAGGGATAAGGGTTATTGCCAGTACATTACGTTAGTGTGGAGATTTGATGAAGTGTTTACTTAAGAGGGCGGTTCATTAGGAATTTCTTAACGTTGGACTTGAAGACATCCAAGTTGTAGTCAGGTGGGAAGCAGGCAGACGGAACAGAGTTCCACTGGCGTGCAGTTCTAAGAAAGAAGCTTTGTTCATGGAATCCGCGTTTTGATTTAGGCACAGATAAAGAGTGGGGGAAATTTTTCACAGTGGATCCAGCTAGACGGGTGTTTTTCGTGAAAGATTGGCGAGGGGGACAGAGATTGGAGTTCAGACGAGCAGCCGCCATGGAAATAACGATAAAACAATGATAGGCTCGCAACGTCTCTTCTGTGGAAGAGAGGTTGCAGGGTAGAGAAAACGGCCCCCCACTAAGCCGCGAAGTATATTTTGTACTCCGTCAAGGCAGGATAGGCTGTTTTTAGCAGCTCCTGCCCAGATATGGTAGCAGTATTCCATCCTTTGACGCACTTGGCTTTTATATAGATAGAGAATTGCATCAGTAGTGAGATATCTTCTGGAGCTGTAGAAGGATCCCACCATCTTTCCAGCGACCTTGGCAACAGACTTGATGTACGTGTTACATTTTAGATCAGGAGTAAAGGACAAATCCAGAAGCTTGTCAAAACACGGGGCTTCTCCCAGACGAGAGCTATCCATTTCAATTGATGCCAGATGCATTAAAAGTAACCAGCCACGTCTTCCCCCACTGAACCACGCGCTCGAGATAAGAGGAGAGAGAATCAGAGAGAACTTTGTCATTTACAGCCTTTGATGTGTTGCCGTAGATGGTCGTGTCATCAGCATAGATGTCAACGAATGATTTAAGTATGTGTTTAGGGAGGTCATTGATGTAAATCAGGAAGAGAGTTGGGCCCAGGATTGATCCTTGAGGAATTCCAGCATTAATACTGCAGACCTCTGATTTTTTTCCATCGACCACTACTCTTATGAGCCTATCGGAGAGAAATGATTTAATGATTGAGAAAACATTTCCAGTTATACCGTAGCTGGAAATCTTGTGAAGTAGGCCCTTATGCCATACCTTGTCGAAGGCCTTCGATATGTCAAGAGCAATTGTCCTATAAAGGAAGCCTTTGTCGAGGGATTCACTAATCCTGTGAGATATAATCGTTAGCACATCTGCGTTAGATCTTGCAGAACGGAAACCATATTTTGTGTCACTAAGAAGATTGTTTCTGCTGAGGTGGTTTACTATTTCTCTATTTAATATGGATTCCAGCAACTTACTCATAACACACAGGAGGCTTATTGGTCTGTACTGAGAGGGAGATGACTTATCACCTGAATTCTTAAATACAGGGATACTGATGAAGCAACGCTTAAACAGTTTCGTAAGTATGGGAGCAAGTTCTAGTTGAAGCTTTTTTAACACTATAATTCGGATGCCGTCAAGGCCAGTTGCTTTACTGGAATCAAGGTTCTTGATTAGCTTGGCGACCCCATGTACAGATATTTATATGTTACCTAGTGTGTTCTGTGTTATAGGAGGAGATATGGGGAGTTGATGGCCTTCGTCGCATAGAGTAGAATTACCTGCAAAGTTCTTGGCAAATAGTTTGGCCTTGTCTGATGCTGACGAGATGACCTCTGGTCCATTGATAATGGTTGGGATAGAACGCACACTTCTGTTCAGGATCCTATTTGTTATTTGCCAAAACTGGTGGGAACCAAGCCGCTGATCAGCTACTTTGGATTTAACAGACTCGGCATATAGCTCTCTTGCATTTTTTATTACTCTTTTACAGTTGTTGTTGGCGTTCCTGAAAGCAGCTTTAGTCTCAGTGCATCTATTACGTTGGTAGTTATGGAAATAGTGATTTCTGTGTGCGATAGCAGCAGCAGCACATTTTGGGGAGAACCATGGCTGGCTGGTAGGTTTTTGTTTGAAGTTTTAGATGGTATGAAGTGGTCTATGCCTGCAATTAACCATTCATATATATATATATATATATATATATATATATATATATATATATATATATATGATATATATGATATGATATATGATATACACATATAGAAGGAATTATAGGTAAAAACATGCTAATCCTATATATACATATATGATATAATATATGATATATGATATGATATATGATATATACATATATGTAATTTATAGGTAAAATATGCTAATACTATATTTAGGGTGATGAAATATCGATTGCAACACACGCATATATAAACCTTGTGTTCACTTTATTGTAAGTCAATATTGTTTTTGGTGCTTAAATTATTATGACCGAAATATTTCTTTAAGTTATTTTGAAGTATGGGAGTTATTTTGATAAATAAATATTTCCTTAAACAAAATAATGTGAAATTCTTTCTTGTTTTCGGGTTATATTCTTTATTTAATATAAATAGAAATATGAAGTTAGAAAATAGTTTTATTACCGAAAATATACATTTTTAGACACTTGCAATAAAGTGATACACACTTAAATTACCAGAAAATAAACATTTAGCATATATATATTTAGCTTCCAAAATATGTGTGCAAATTCCACAAAAACCTGGGAAATAATGCAACGTGTTATGCTATTCCAATGTACCAAATTTCACTTCTCTGCTTTTCATAGCAATTTCCAAATTAGAAAAAAATATTAACCTGCAATAAAGCGATACATAAGTTTTATTAATACCTGAAGTGTCTATCAATGCAGAGTTGCTAATGTTTTATAAGCAAGATGATAAGTTTTTTGAGTTATATAAGAAAGATGTAATGCTCCGATGAACTGCAAACACTCGTACCCCCTCGACGTAAATACCTCCGATAAAACCGGAAAGCAGCTAAGTCCCACCACTTAACAGTAGAGATCTCTAGATGTAAGAGAAGCTTCTACTCCAGTATTTTCTTCCCCAGAACCGCTAGAATTTGGAATTCCCTTCCGGGTTCCTCCTTCCCCAACTGTACTGACATGCAGAAGTTCAAGTGTAATGTGAACCGACATCTTGCTGCCCAACTCCCCACATACACCTCTGTAGATTATGTCATTAATAGTAACCCCCTACATCAAAGTGGCAATGTGCCTTTTTGGGGGGTGAAAACGTAATAAAAAAAAGTTAAACATATTTCATAAATATCATTCATCTATTTTTCATTTAAAAGTGTCCAGGTATATATTGATAATTTATATCGACTCTGAAAGAATTAGAACGCTATAACAACAAAAAACATTTTTTTAATGTAGAATATGCATTTAGGATATAATTAAATATTGGACCTGAAAATTCGCTTCCACTTCCAATATTTATTGACATCCTAAATGCATATTCTACATTAAAAAAAAGAAGGTTTTTGTTGTTATAGCCTTCTAATTATTTCATATTCGATATCCAAAAGCCACCGATATAACATACTTAATTAACTTATCGTATTTACATTATTCGAACTGTTCTTCTTATCTTGAATGTTATTTTCACAACGTTTCGGTTGATGTCATCTTCGAGCTTCTTCCGGTGTATTTTGTGGAACTTCCGGTCGAACTCTGGAATCAGCACGGGTTTTCAAACGGAACAGTTTATTTATTAGAGCCTTTATCCAGCCATGCTATACCCATGAAGTTAATAAAAGGTTTCGTTCGACAATTCTAAATTTCGGCAGAACCATCCCAGAGTTAGACAAGATAAACCTAAAGAAAACGGAGGTTACATCGACCGAAATTCTGGGAAAATGACACTCAAGATAAGAAAAGTAGTCGGAATAATCCAAATAATACGAATAACTTCTATTCCTACTCCCTTTTCCCCCTTTCCTTAACTATTTCTTTTTTCTTTGCCCAGCCTATTCCTCTCCATGGGCATGTACACACACATGACTCGAGTAGGCGCAAGAAATTATTGTTACTTCCCTTTATATGATAACATTAAAAGGTCGTGTTTACTTCTTGATAACATTAAATCGTGTAAACGGCATTTTTATTATCAAATCTTTGTTTTTTTTTCTAAATATTAAATATTGTTTCCAGAGTTGCATCGATTTAAAGATTACCAACTTTATAGAGCTTTGTTGGGTAGTTTTCAAGTTTTTTCAAGACATACAAACCAGTGTTGGAACTTTTAATTGGAATTAGAATCAAGAATGGAAGAAATAAACTTTTTGCGATGTCGAAACCTGAGAAAAAAAACTATGCTTATTTTCCGATGCCAAAAACGATTCTTTTTATTGTTTTATATTTTTTAATTTAAATTTTACCATTGCTTGTATTAATGATAAAAAGTATTGAAGTTACCCGTAAAGCTAAACTTGATAGGTTACCTATACATAAGTGTATGTTTTGCGTTTGCGCAAATATATGCACATACTTCAGGGTGGAAGGATAAAGTTGTCGCACTAAAGAAAACACTACAGTTCTTTTAAAAACTTTTCTTGAAAAAATAAATTCAGATAGCTTAATTATATAGTCGACCTGACATCTATTCAATGTAGCCGCCTTCAGCCTCATTCACCTTCTCGATAGGGGTCAGAAACTGGGAGCATATCTTTTCCACAAGCGTCGGCGGATGGAGGCGATCAGACTGGTTTTGATGGTCTGGGAAGTCACATTGGTACTGTTCTCGACATATTACCAAACGAAGTAGTCCATCAGGTTCAGGTCAGGGAGGAGGGGGTGGGCAGTGAGAGAAATGTACAAAGTCGTAGGACTTCTTCGGAAGTCAAGCCTGAGTCTCTTTGGGCGTGGGCCGGCGTCGAGATATAGTGCCTCTCCGCAGTCACTCGACTTGCGGTTGGATCACTATACTTTTCAGAATATTTAGGTACATTTTGGTCTTGACTTTCAAGTCGTCTTCGAAGATGTGAGATGGCATGATGTGGCCCTCACTTACAACCACATCAAACCGTAACCGTGGCTGGAAACTTTTTATTTATGACCCTGGACATGTCCCTGCTATCTGGATTTATATTTTGAGGGTGCTGGCAATGGTCCTGTTGTCATAACTTTGGTCGGTAAAAATCATGAGTTGTACAGTTGCGCATCTCCGATCCCGCGCGTTGAATATTGTGTCACTTTCAGACATGATAGAAGGCTCCTATCGCTCTTGGGATTTTTACACAATAGGCCAACTAGTAGATGGTCTGCAACAAAAAAAAAGACCAAACGGAAATTGAATCAGGTTGTCTTTTCAAATGTTACATATAGGGGTTTCATTAAAAGAGAATATTAGAGAGAGATGCTTAGAAAGAGTCATATTAAAAGTGATACTGTATCTTAGTGAGAGATGTGTTTAAGAGGAATGTTGAAAGACTCCGAGAGAGAGAGATTGCTCATTTTATTGTAAGAGACTTTTAGAGATTGTTCTTTTATAACGACGTCTAGAAAGATCAGGCTAAAAAAAAAACACAAAAAAAAATCTCTTTCAGTCAGTCCTTCACGGCCGACTTCACAATTATTTATTTTTTTTATAAGATCAGAACCTTTCTGATCTTCGTGGCATTTACTTTTTGGGTGTAGGGTCTTTACCTATGATTCACATCAGCTATTTTCCAGCCACCCATATGCCGCAGACTAGAGGTTTTCACCTTTCTCGAAATGGACGACTTCCTTTGTCCCAAAAATGTTCTGATCAATTCTTTCCGCATGGTTAGTCTTATCAAGTATGGGTTTGTTTGTTTTTTATTCTATAAATATTTTATACGGGACATACCAAAGCTTATATACTTAAATCTTTGTGGTTGGCTTCAGAAGTTTAAGATATATTTTTTTTCTCTCATACGGATTCACTCGGATTTTCTTGCTTGGATTCTTGAAACTTCGACGAGGATTTAGAAATATCACCCCTAACTAACTAACACCTTTCGCGCCCAACACCTTAATTGCGCCTAAATTCTATCTAATTGCCCGATTTTTTTGTGATTTTTCTTTCCTCTCACCAGAGCTTTCAAGATCCAGCAGATATATCCCACATTCATGCGTCTCTAAAAAAAATACAAGGTTATATCTTTCTTACGTAATCTACGGCATATTTTTGCCTGTCTCTTACTTCATTAAGCTATATGTGATTGCCTCGGGACTACCTATCCTCGGTTTACTGGTCCCCTTAAGAATTTTCGTATTCTTTCCAACGCCTGTTTATTAATTAAGGCAAGTCTTACCACTTTGCTTGGAGTCGTTACGTGCAACCAGCTTATTTTAAGCACTTAATTAACCAGGTTCCCAAATTTTTCGTATAGGGGCACATCTTGTGCTTATCAATCCCTACCAAGTCACTTTTCTTGGAGAAAATTTTTTAGGATCTTTAAAAAAGACAACAAAAACCAATTGCTAAAACAAAACATCTGACTTACGGCTTATCACATCTAAAAACTCCCCAAAGACCCGTTTACGTAATTTTAATTCTTGCCCCCCTTGTAAAATTCTAACTGAATCTGTAAGCCAACCATACGTCTTAACTAGTTTTATTTTCACCTAGACTGTTTAAATCTAATGTATATTTACGGATAACTTTGAATTCTTGCTGTGAAAATCAATATCATTTACATACATAAGACAACTTACAATATTTGTTCAACATCATAAAAACATTTTCAAAAAAAATACCTTAATACATTTAACTATGATTTACACAAAACTATGATCAACAGTTTATATAACTTTTTTTCAAAAAAAAAATTATCTGTAACAAAAACAATTCACAAAGTCTGTCCAAAACAATTGTCCCTTTTTTCAAAAACAAAACAAATGAAACACACAAAAGGCCGAAAAGTTCAACTATGAACACAAAAATGCATTTCCAAACAGAATTTACACGCTGTTTCAGAGACTACATGCGACCTTTGAAAAATTCGTGTTTGATTGACGGATTAAATTCAACAATTCGTCCAAACGATTTCATATTGACACAAATTTCTAATTGACACTCCATACAAATTTCAAAACAATAATGGGTGACCCCCAATCTCTGCATTTGCGTGTATGTGTGTGTGTGTGTGTTTTTTTTAACCAATTCATTTATCAATGAATTACGCATGGTGACTTGTTTACTATATTTCCATTCATTACTACGGATTTCTTTTACGGCATATCGGCCTTTTCTTCTTTTTCTTTTTAATATTTCTTGTGTCTTTTGTTCTCTGTGTGCGTGTGTGTTCAATTTTTTGTTCTTTTTTTTTGTTCGTATTTCTGTGATCGTGTCATTTTTTTCCGTGGTATTATTTATTTATTTTTTTAAATTATCTTGGACCCTTTTAAAACGTTGTGTTTCTTTTTCATTTTCGAATTCTGTGATCGTGTAATGTTTTTTCCCGTGGTATTATTTATTTATTTTTTAAAATTATGTTGGACCCTTTTAAAACGTTGTGTTTTTAATTTTTTTTTCCGTGGTAACCGAAGTTCTTTTTTTTTTAACCCACCCTTGCTGGGTGGTCTGGTCATTTACGGAACCAAATATGTATATGTTGCATATTGGGACATGTACCACTTGTGCGCGTATGTTACGTGAGTTCTTATTAGTAAAGATACGAGTCTTAGTGAGAGTTCTTATTATACGCACAGTTTTGAGAGTCTTATTATATGGCTTTTTGTATCTTAGAGAGTTTTAAGAGGAATGTTGAAAGACTCCGAGAGAGAGAGAGATGTTGTTGTAAGAGACTTGTAGAGATTGTTCGTTTATAACGATTCCTATATATTAAATGTTCATTCCTTAGATGTGTAGATTGGAAGAAGAGGAAAGCTCTTGGAGTGAGGAGACAGTGTTCACTGTTCAGACATTGTGTAGACATGATGATGTTGAGACGTGTATGTAAAGACATTTTATAACACAAATATATAATACAATTTCACTTTACCTTTTTGTAAGAATCATAAGACAAGACGAGCTTTACAAAACACATGATAGTTTATTTCGTCCCACGACCGGCCGTGTTTCCATCACCAAGAATTCAAGGCTTCACATTTTTTCTTGAAGTGACGTCTCGCTTCCTAGACGACTGACTCTCTCTGAGTTTCTTCACTGACTGTTCTTCTAACTCAAGTTTTTCTCTATCCCTAGAACTTTCTATTTTCCGTGACGTCATTCACATGTTAAAACATGTGCCTTCTTTCACGTGTTCTGGACATACGTGTCCAAAACTTTTCCTATTTCTACAAAAGGAATTTTAACCTATACTCAGTAACCTATTTTTCCAATCTGTTAAAAACATTATCTTATAAGCTGCATTCTTTCAATTTAAAATTTCATAACAAACTTGATAGTTCACATTCTTTCCTTGAAATATTTTATCTATATTCTAAACAAACGTTTGTTTTACATTTTTAACTTCTCACACGTAATCTATTTCTAAACCTAAATTACGAGGTTCGAATTCCTTCTATTGCTATTTCATTTTCATTTTAACTAAACTCTCTATTTTTATACTTACATGAAAAGGGGACAGCCCTTATCATGTAACAGTCTGCAACAACAAAAAAAGACCGGTGTTCATCAAACGGAAATTGAATCGTGTTGTCTTTTTAGTGTGGCAATTTCATTGTTTGCCCCTGTAGATATTTTTTGAAGTAATCTAAAAATCACACAAAAATGTCTTTAGAGATTTTAAAAGAGTCAGAATCGGAAATCATATTGGAATTGGGAATTTAGATGAATACCAATGATTTATCCAATAAGTTAAGACACTATTTATCACAATGAAGATTTTTTTGTCGAAACCTCATTGTTTCTAAGTAAAAATAAATAAATAAATTAAATTAAATTTAAAAAAAAACACCTACCTAAAAATACCTTCTTCGGACTATTCCGATATCTATATTTCGTATCAATTAATCAGATAATTGATTTGTGATCTGGATCGATCGTTTTCCTGTTCGCCGAGATATTCCGGGAAATGAGATATCGAGAGAAAGTAAAGAAAATGGGAAATGATGAAAATTACGATAACACGAAAATATCTATAAAAAAAAACGGATATTGAAAGCGGAGGAAAAAATTGCTTAATCAATCATATTTGACTGAAGGCTATATTTAAAATGTCATTCATCATCAGCAGTCTAGAAAAAATCTAATTTCATTGTGCTATCAATGTTTTTATTTATTATGTAGTTAACTTCAATCCAACATATATCATAAAAAGGGCGTTACTTTTTTTTATATCTAGAACTCTTTTCGAATCAACACCATCATCTGCTAAACTGAATTAAGTGCATCCATTGTTCATTGTAAATTACGATAGTAGCAGGGTTTGAGTGGATAACAAAACAGACGAATGACCTCTGTGTGTCAAGTTCAATCTAATTAGTTCCATAGAACAGGACATTCAAAAACTTTCAGCACATTTAATGTCCTCATATCTGCTTGAATGAGAAAGTGTCTGATAACTAGGGCTATCACAGGAGAATATATTGGAGCTGATGGTGGCTACATTGAAGATATGCTAGCTCCACTACATAATCTTGATCTTTTCAATAAAAGTTTTAAAATATAGATGCAGTGTTGTTTTCTATGTATATATATATATTTATTTACCACATTTTCGCTTATCTTCATTCTACTATTATTATTTTGATTTTTGTTATCCTATTATTAGTATCGCTCTCTGTCACTATTATAATTTTTATTATAATATTTAATATTTGTAATACTACTGCTACTATCGCCTATGCATGAACTAATATTTAACTTAATTTTCTCTTATAGACATTTACAGCAAATGCATTTAAATAAGTAATTCACCTAAATTGGACGTAACTTTTTCATACCTTAAGAAGACGCATCTTAGTTACCCCCCCAACACACCTATCCGAATAAGTCCTTAACGCGTGTCATAACCTCGTTTGACATCAAGATAATCGAACGAGTAAATCGTGAATAATCATCCTTCTGTTTAATACGTATCTCTCTATTCCCTTATTAAACTGTAAACCACCCCCCCCTCTCTTCACTAACCCGATCTCCTCTCGCTATCTATCTCTCTCCATTTCTCTGCATACACTAGAAATCACTTATAATAAATCACTTAAGAAATAATTGTTGCCATCCGCTGAATATTCGCCGAATTCTCACCGGAAATGTGGAAAAGGCATGCTTCCTGTTCCAAACCTGTATCAAGACGGTGATTGAGGCTGATAGCGGCTACATTGAATAGATGTTAGCTCCACTACATAATCAAGTTACGTGAATTGATTTTTTCAACAAAAGTTTTCAAACATAGATGCATTGTTGTTTTCTTTAGGGTTACACTTTTACTGTTCCATTCTGTACGATCACTAGGCCTCTGACAACAGAATATTCTTATCATTATTTAAACTCTCGATTATATATACGACACAGTTAGACACAGTTAATCAGTTGAGAACCATATCACTCTATCTAAAAACATATAAGATATTAACTGATATATACTCGAGAGTCACAATTATAAAAAGAATATTCTCTTGTCATATCCCTACTGAGGATTTCATATTCCAACAGGATGGGGCGCCACAACATTGAAGCATCAGGATAAGACGGTTTCTGAACAGAACACTGTCAAGCAGATAGATTGGACGATTTAAATGATCACGAGTTCATACCGTGACCCTCCATATGTCCAGATATCACATCTTTGCGATGTTTTTGTAGGGATTTGTGAAAGGACTGGTATATGTGCCTCCCGTTCCAAGAGACGTGGATGAGCCTGAATAACAGAAACTTTTGCAACCATTGACAACGCAATGCCGGGACGCGTTTGGCAGGAATTGGGATATAATCTTGATGTGTGTCGTGTGACCAATGGTGTTCACATCAAACATCTTTGAATATTTCATGAAAAACTTGAGATTACAAGCTTTCTTTTTTTTATATCCTTAAAAGTTCTCGAGATAATCAATGTTAAAATGTTCCCAAAACTTTTGGAAAACTTTGTAATATTTTCACTTATGAACACAGCCCGAAGAATTGCAACAATATGATGGTCCTTATACTGCATAAATATATGTTTAATAACTTGGATGCTGCGAAATTAAATTATGCTTAGAATATCTTGCATCACAGCTCATAGTAGTTCTGCTTTAATATTGATTAGAATCGGTTTATTACTTTCGGATTGACTTCTGTACATATAAATATAGAAACGTAACTAACGTTATATATATATATATATATATATATATATATATATATATATATATATATATATATATATATAAGTGTGTGTATAAGAATAAAGCAAAAATAGCAGCGATGGTTGACGTTATGTTGTTTTGAAAAAAGAAAAAACCGAATGAATTTATGAAATAATCAACGTTTCGTCCCTACTGAAGATGTCCTCTGCAATAGGCACGAAACGTCGATTATTTCATAAATTCATTCGGTTTTTCTTTTTTCCAAAACCACATATATATATATATATATGTGTATATATGTATATATATATATACATATATGTATGTATTGATATATGCATATATATATATATATATATATATATATATATATATATATATATATATATATATATATATATAAAGTAATGGAATCAAAAGGATGTAGTGTTATATACGCAATGGTAAACTTCAAACTAATATAAATAACAGTATTTATATATAGATAATTCAATCTCAACCGAATGAAAAACTCAATACGCAAGAAGGAGTAGAGCTTATTATACGAGAAAGAAAATTTAAACTATAAATTGAACTATACAATCATAATTTATATTCGACTGAATACGCCAAAAGACAATTTACAAAATTCAAAGTTTCAAAGAATGATATTAATGCTATTCTTCTCATCAGAGGACAGAAATATATATATATATATATATATATATATATATATATATATATATATATGAGAAAATAGTTAATAGAATATGTTAAAATATGTTAAAATATGTTCCTATTTGGTTTTATCGAGCTTTTACATCTGGCTGAGATAATTTTATAAATATTAATTCTTTAATATTTGTATTATACTTTAATTTTACCATCTTGGATCATTTTGGTAAATTTTTATTTTTATTTTATGTATATATATATATATATATATATATATATATATATATATATATATATATATATAATTTGCTGATTTCTTTCTATCCTATGATGGAGTTGCATAACTTTTCCGTAAAAGCAGGTAGACAGCCAAATTTTTCCAGCACTTTCCAGAGAGCCTCACAGTTGACTGTGTCAAATGCCTAGGTTAAGTCCACAAAAACCTGGCACAGAGGCATACGCTGCTCAACACATTTCTCCAAAACTTTATATATATATATATATATATATATATATATATATATATATATATATATATATATAATTATGTATATATTCTCACTCTCTCTCTCTCTATATATATATGTGTATATATATGTATATATGTATATATGTATATGTATATTGTTTTAACAAAATCAAGACATCAAAGAATGGATTGATAGCAACGCATAGTGTATTCATCGTTCGTTTCAATTGTTTCAAGACCATTCAGACAAATTACAAACCCTATATCGTTCGAAAATTTTCACAAGAACGGCCTCTCCTCAGACGTCGTGAAAAAAAAACACTTTTACAATGAACAATATGGAATCCATTTTCCTTTTAAGGAAACTTTGAGTAAAAAATTTCACCAACATCTCTTCTTTCAAAGTTTTTTTTTTGTTTTCTGTTTGATAAAGATATATATATATATATATATATATATATATATATATATATATATATATATACGAGCAAACAATTAATAAAACATGTTTAAAAAACACTTTGTAATGAGTTAAAAACATATTTAATCTGAAAAGGAAACACTAGATAAGTGGATAGTCCTTAATCCGCGGAGTTTCGAAGAAATACTTTCCTTCTCATCAGAGGGTTGGAATTAGCAAAATGTGGGATCGGATTTTGCATGCAAAAAAAGTATTTTATGAAACAACAAGTAAGTCAAAGATCTTACTTGATAACTAAAAAGTGAAGCAGAGGGAATATGGCTAAGAAAAAGGTGATTACACGTGAATGGATAGTGTGGTGGAAGATATATATATATATATATATATATATATATATATATATATTGTTTTAACAAAATCAAGACATCAAAGAATGGATTGATAGCAACAAACAGTGTGTCATCGTTCGTTTCAATTGTTCCAAGACCATTGGACAAATTCAAACTCTATATCGTGCGGACTCTCATCTGAAGTCGTGAAAAAAACACTTTTACGATGAACAATATGGAATCCATTTTAAGGAAAACTTTGAATCCAAAATTTTACCAACATCTCTTCTTTCAAAGTTTTTTGTTTTCTGTTTGATATATATATATATATATATATATATATATATATATATATATATATATATATATATATATACGAGCAAACTGTTAATAAAACATGTTAAAAATACTTTAAATGGGTTAAAAACATATTTAATCTGAAAAGGAAACATTTGATAGTGGATAGTCCTTAATCCGCGGAGTTTCGAAGAAATACTTTCCTTCTCATCAGAGGGTAAGAATTAGCAAAATGCGGGATCGGATTTTGCATTCAAAAGTATTTGATGAAACAACAAGTCAAAGATCTTACTTGATTTCAAAGTGTGTTTTAACATGTTTTATTAACTGTTTGCTCGTATTATAAGCTCTATCTCCTATTTGGTTTTATCGAGCTTTTACATCCGGCTGAGATAACTTTATAAATATTAATTCTTTAATATTTATAATATACTTTAATTTTACCATCTTGGATCATTTTGGTAAATTTAATTGTAATTTTTTATTATATATATATATATATATATATATATATATATATATATATATATATATATGTATATGTCCTCTCACCGTTTTTTATGACTCCCACCAAGGTTTCATTCTAACTTGACAAACGAAATAGGAAAATGTATTTGGTTGAAATATCACTTTCGATGGTAATTCTTGGCCTGAAGACGTAATCCCCCAAATCGGGTGATTACAGAAACATGTATGCACATATGTAGCTATTAATGTTTGTATAAATAAAATTAATATACTGCTCTGTTTACTCATTGAGCACTATTTTGGTAGACACATGTTGTTTCATTGGATGTACTTCTAGGAAAGTAAACTCTACTGGCTATATATATATATATGTTTGTGTGTGTGTATATATATATATATGTGTGTATATATATATATATATATATATATATATATATATATATATATATATATATATATATATATATATATATATATATATAGTATCGGATAGAATATCATTAATCTGACCTTTATTTGCAACGTGTAATCGAAAGAAGTGATCCCCAAATTAATCATTCTGTGCGTTGCATCAGTAATTTATAAAAATGCTCTCTAACAACACAAGCTTTAATGAAATTGAAAGCAAGAGGATTGGTTCGTTGTTCTTTTGCAAGTATTATCTCTTAATGCACTGCTAGTATCTCTTTTCTTCTTATAACATTAAAATTTGTGATGATGCAAGGAATTTTTTCTGTTATGCACGTTTATATCATCTTTCTTTAGATGCTACTTAGTGCTGCTGTACGATATTAACGTTTTTATAACGACTTCAGCGTTTGTAAAATATCTAGTAACTACAAAGAAAATCATAAATTTATAAATGCACCTTTATGGTTACGCGGCGTTGTCCGGGATTGTTAAGAAACATGGTGTTCTTATTCGCTTTTTCGTCCCCCCCCCGACAAAAGGAGGGTGGATCTGTAAATTCACCCTTGTCCGTTCGTCTGTCCGCACCCTTCTCCATAACTACATCTTGGAATGTTTTGAAATTTTGCACAAACATTAAACATGATATGAGTAAAAATTTAACAGAACTGATTTTCCGGGAAAACACCGGTCGCCTCATAGGAGTGTCTTTTGGGTTAAAATGGTTAAAATTGACACTTTGTTCTTATTATAAAAAAAAATTTGATGCCTGGGATTTCTGAAAAGTTTTTAGTATTTGATTTCTATAGAATTTTGTTTGTCTATACTTCGCAATAACTCTTGCGTGTGCCCCAGGGGCTCTTTTACGGCTAATAAAAAACACTCCATTTTTTAAAAACTATTTTACCATATTTATCCAAAATTTTTTGTGTATGTCTATTAAGCAGTTTTGCATGGTGCTGAACTCAAATTTAAATATGTTAAGCCCCTGGGGGACCTTTGGGCCTATACGGGGAGGGGCATTCCTTTTTTTGCATGGTGGAGAACTCAAAGTTACATATTTTAAGGCCTAAAACTCTACCATTTGTTCATTTTCACCAGGATTTTACGTCCCCTGGGGACCTTTGGACCTTAGGAGGGGGGCAAATGCTGAACTTAGTCATTTTTTATGCCTCGTTCACTGTGCTCTCACGGGAGACTATGTTTTACTCACCTTCGCCCCAAACAAGGCATATCGCCACTCGTCCATAAGTGGCTACTTATTGGGACCATGCATTGGAAAGATTAACTAAATGTTGGTTCATGTTACATTTAAACTACTGAAAATCAGTACTGTTAGGAAAGCAGGTAGCAGGAAGGGAATTCCAAAGTGTAGCTGTTCGTGGGAAGAAGCTATAAGAATAGAAAGCTTTCTGGCATTAAGGGACATCAACAGAAAAAGGGTGTAATTTTATTGCTAAGCGGGTTTGTCAAGGATATGTACGTCAAGGGGGACACAAGTGCAATTACTTCTTCAGAGTACATTCACTTAAAATACTTGTAAAATAGGCATAGGGTTTAACATCGCGGGGATGGGACAGATGTCGGAGTCGTTGACAAAGTTGGGCCTATTAGAGTGGAGACCCTTTTTTATATCCTATTCAAGAGAGACTAATGGTAATGTCACTAATCCAGATGTGGCAATAATACTCCATGCATTGGCGAATGGTGACATTAAAGAGGTACATTATACTCTCACGTTTGAGTAGTTTTCTAACATAATAAAGGGAGCAAACCTTCCTTGCAGCAACCTTCGCGTCGTCCTCAATGTAGTTGTTCCAGTTAATATTTCCTGTGAATGTAAAGGCAAGGAGTTTGAGGGAATTCTTAGGTAGGGTGTTATTTGTCATGGATATCGGTAGTTGGAGAGGCGTCTTGTAATTGGTAAAAGAGGGCAGCTTAGTCTTACTAGCATTAAATGTTACCATCCATGTACGGCTCTATTCTATTACGGTCTGGAGTTCATTTTCAAAGGATTCAGTAATTGTCTGTTCTTCCGTTCTGCATGTTACAGAGAGTTGTATCATCAGCAAATATACACATCTTGGACACAATATTACCGGAGAGGTCGGTAATGAATATAAGGTATAGTTGTGGTCAAAGATCGACCGCTAAGGTACTCCCGTATTAAAGACATGCTGCTTGAATGAACATCTATCGCTAACAACTTGAATGGTCATATCGTCTAAGAATGATCTAATTTTATTTAGTATTTTTCCAGTTATACCGTACAATTTAATTCTTATAAATTTACTTAATTTTATTATATCTTGTATTCTTATATTTTACCCTTTTAAAAGAAATGAACAAGTCAATACTTAAATCTTTGTAAGAGGTGCTCAGTTTCTAATGCATTGTTCTAGTAAATCGATCACCCATTTAAGAACCACTCGACATTGTTAAGCAGAACTCCGCGTATAGTTTTTTTTTTTTTTTTTTGGTACTTGTGTATAATTTGAACCCGACGTAACACAACGTCCGGATCGGCGTAGCTTGGAACACGACATTCACCGCCGAGATTCGCCGATTATGAAAGTGTAATCACCGCTGCGAAAATATAAAGTAAACATGTAAACATAATAATTTTAACACAAAAAATTAAACAAAACAAAAAAAAATAAAGCAAAAAACATAGATCTACCGTAACGAGTTTTTGTTTTATTTTTTGTGATATAAGTTCGTATACTTTAATTGTTTTTTTTTCAACGAAAAGGTTCAGAAAAAACAGATGGGCAAAAAAATTTTTTCAAGTTTTTGTATAACAATTAACGGGAAATCTTTTTTTCAATTTTTTTTTTAACAATTAACGAGACTTTTTTTCAAAGTTTTGTGTAACAATTGACGAAATTTCTTTATTCAAGTTTTTGTGTAACAATTAACGAAATTTCTTTATTCAAGTTTTTGTGTAACAATTAATGAAACTTTTTTTCAAGTTTTTGTTAAACAATTCCCGAAACTTTTTTTACAAGTTTTTGTGTAACAATTAACGAAACTGTTATTTTAAGTTTTTGTGTAACAATTAACGAAAAGTTTTTTTTCAAGTATTGTGTAACAATTAACGAAACGTTTGTTTTTTTTTCAAGTTTTTGTGTAACAATAACGAAACTTATTTAAAAGTTGTTTGTGTAAAAATTAACGGAACTTTTTTCAAGTGTTTTGTGTAACAATTAACGAAATTTTTTTTCAAGTTTTTGTGTAACAATAAACAAAACTTTTATTTTTTCAAGTTTTTGTGTAACAATTAACGAAACTTTAGGTTCCTTTTTTATTTTTATTTTGTTTGGGGAAAAGAGATTTAATCTTATTTAAACTTCTGCACCCCTACAAATTGATGAAACGTTACCGTGAAATGAAACACGCATTTCTTTCTCGAACCCCACCGTTCCACATCACGCTATTTTCCAATTTAAATCTATTCTATATCCGTGACAACACCACCGGATATAAATTTCTAATAGACACTGGCGCCGAAATAATCGTAATCCCACCTCTGACCAGTCAGAAGATTACGACCGAAGATATCCTCATTCGGGATGAATCACTGACCATCAACCTCGGCTTGAGGCGAACTTTCACGTGGATTTTTACCATAGCCGACGTAACAAAGCCCTTAATAAGAGCGGATTTCCAGGCGAAATTCAACTTTTCTGTGGCATGACCAACCACACATAAATAGACAACCAAACGAAATTTGTGGTCAGAGGAGTCTCCACTCGATACCAGTCAACAGGTATCAGCTCAGCTCTACCTGAAAACCCATATATCCGTCGTTTACTCCAAAAATATCCGCAGCTGTCCAGCCATTCAGGGACACGGACACGGTCAAGCATAGTGCTAAACACTACATATAAACGACCGGACAACTAGTCCACGCCACCCCAGATGTTTAAAACTGGATAAATATTGAATAGCGAAACAGGAATTTCAGCACAGGCTACAACAGGAAATTATCCGACCCTCAAAAACCGCATGGTATTCTCACTTACATATTGTACAAAATCGGACGGTACATCCTGGTGCTCATGCATCGATTTTAGAAAATTGAATGCAAACTTCACCGGACAGATACCCGATTCCTCACATCCACGATTTTACGATCGGATTACAGAACGTGACAATGTTTTTGAAGTTGGATCTAGTGAAGACACTACCAAGTTCCCGTAGCAGAGGAGGATATCCACAAAACAGTCTTGACCATACCATTTGGACTTTACGAAATCACTCGCAGGACTTCAAAACGCAAGTCAAACTTTCCAACGTTTAATAGACAAGGTTTTCAGAGGATTGCCATTCATATTTGAATACGTGGATGACATCCTAATTGCTAGTAAAAACCTTGACGAACATAAACAGCACCTGGAACAAGCTTTGCAGAGATTATCTCACTACGGCTTAAAAGTAAACGTTGAAAAATGCATCTTCGGCCAATCAAAAGTCAATTTCCTCGGACACACGATCGACAGGGGCGGGATATCATTACCACACGAAAAAGTGGGTGCCATCGCTAATTTTCCACAGCCCATATTTGTTCGACAATTCCGTCGATTTATAGGGATAATCAACTACTACAAGCGATTCTTACCCAACTACTCTGAAATTCACTGTTGCAGAAAAAAACAAGAACCAACAGTTAACATTAGATGGACCAGCCTTAGCAGCTTTTATTCAAACGAAGAAAGTCCTAGTAAATTTCACAAAGCTGACTTACATAAATGACAAGGAAGATGCAAGACTCACACTTACAACGGACGCGTCAGACGTAGCCGTAGGGGCATCATACACCAGCTGACTGATGATGGGATGACCCCTATATCATTTTCGAGGGAATTATTGGCAATTTACCTGACGATTAAATATTTCAAACACATCTTGGAAGGCAGAACTTTCACGATCTACACAGGTCACAAACCGTTAACTTATGCGCTGCACACGCATGTGGGCAAATATGGTCCACGAGAGATCAGACATCTCGATTACAGTGTACAGTACTCCACGGATATAAGATACGTGAAGGGCCATGAGAACATTGTAACAGACGCTTATCCAGAGCCATGATCACTTAGCATGGAATTGATAGCACGAGAAGAGGAATCGGACACAACGCTTAAAGATGTTCAGGAAAACACATCCTTACAACTCGAAAAAATGGCCGTACCCTTCAGTACAGCCATTGTTTATTGCGACACGGCAAAGAAACAACCACGACCGTACATACCAGCGAGCCTCAGACGACAAGTTCTCCAACATCTTCACAATTTATCTCATCCAGGAAAAAGAGCTAATTTAAAGCTAATGACGCAACATTTCGTGTGGCCGAACATGAACACAGATATTCGAAATTGAACTAAGACGTGTATAGCTTGTCAAAAGCACAAAATTCACAGACACACGAAATCGCCAACACTAGATTCACCAACACCCACATCGATTTGGTAGGACCGTTACTAGCCGTTAAGGATACTTCAGCTTCAACAATAGCCAGAGTCATACTTCATTACTGGATAGCCATTTTCGGAGTATCCACAGTCGATCACGACAGACAGAGAGGAGCAGTTCCAATCGACACTCTTTGCGGAATTTAATCAATTACTAGGAACAAACCACATCAAGACTACGGCATATCATCCATCCTCGAATGGCTTTATTGAACGCTTTCACAAGCAGTTAAAAAACTCCCTGGCAATGAGTCTGAACAGCACAGACTGTGCAGACAATATACCTTTGATACTATTAATGATATGGAGATATTCATTTTTTGTTTATTTTTTTTTTGAAAAGGGTTGCTGCCTAATGAATTTAATGATTTTTATTGCCTTCCAATTTTTGTTTTCGAAAAGTTCGTCTGCTACTTTGTATAGCATTGATTGGCTGATCGACGTCTTACGTCACATTACATTTAAACCCGAGCGCATGACCTCATATTCCGAGCAAAGCTGATCGGGCGCTTCGTTACGTCTGGTTCAAGACACAAGTACCGTTTTTTTTTGTTTTTTTTATTTAAATTTCGCTTGCAATTTTCCCTTTTCTTATTGTTTTATGTACAGATTCATGGTTATCGTCAGGTTTCGTCACCTGATATTTACAAATAACTTTGGAAAAATCAATTTTATTTGTTTTCAAACCACAGTAAATATTTTTTTTAAATAATTTTGGGTAAGGGGGCTTAAACTCTATTTAAATTTACATCCTTCTCAAACTATTTTTCAATCCATATTTATTCAAATAACTTTTACCATTATACCAGATAGGCTGGAAAAATCTACAGTAAAACGTATTACCTACCCATGCAATGCAGAGCGCACCGTTGAACCCCTCATTTAAAATGGAATATTTTAAAATGTAAAATATAAGAATACAAAATATAACATGATTTAGTAAATTAATCAAAAATTAAATCATACGATATAACTGGACGAATACTAAATATAATAAGTTACTTATTAGACAATATGGTCATTCAGGTTGTTACTAATAGACGTTTATCCAAACAGCATATTATTAGTACAGGAGTGCCTCAGCGGCCGATCCTTGAACCACTATTATTCCTGATATTTATTAACGACCTCCTTGATAATATTGTGTCCGAGATGGGTATATTTGTTGATGATGAAATTCCTTATAACATGCACGACGGAAGAACAGATGTACACAATTCTAAGATAATAGCTGAATCCTTAGAAAATTACCTCTGGACCGAAGTGGATAAGAGATCTTGAATGGATGGTAACATTTAATGCTGATAAGACTAAGCTGCTATCCTTTAACAATTATGAATGTCAAACCTCACGATAATGTTGTTCTTTGATTTGATTAAAAATAAACTCTTATCATAAAATCATTTTGTTTAAAGTTTTAATTTGTAAATTTCATATTATTATAATTTGAGGCTGAGTTTAAATGAGGTACTCCTAATTGATAAAAGTGAAAGAGGAGGTAATTCATGGGAATAACTTTAAGTGTGCATGTAGTTGTAAACTCCTTGAAATACACTGTGTCTCTCTTAGGAATCAATGCAGGCCCTGTGCACTTTTATCTCAAGCTATAGACAGCTTATAACATTTTTATTTTTTTTTGTAGTTCGATAATTTTCATGTAATAAATAATGTAGAAAATGTCGTGGCATTTTTGTGTGTCAATCGCCAAGACGGACACTGCGATGACGTTGTGCTTTCTTTGATTAAAAGGAAATATACTTATCCAACTACTTGAGGTAATGCAATTTCAAGATCCTTTTGGATTGGTTGTCTATAAAACAATCAAGACGTTCGTGAGCAAACAAGCAAGACATTGTAAAGACGACGCAGAGAAGGTGATCTCTCTCTCTCTCGCGCGCTCTCTCGCTCTCCCACCCCCCGTGCTATAAAACAACTCTAATCTATACTCGAATAAATTTGGAGTAAGTTTGCTTGTATTAATATTCATATTAAAAACCTTCTTTTTTTTAAAATTCATTTAAGATGTTTATTTGCGTCCCCACGAGAGCAAATGTGGCACTAGGTCGGATTTAATGTGAGGGAAAAATCAGCTCCCCTAAAACAAGGAAAAAAGGGGGAATTCTGGCAGTATCAAAAATAAAATAGTAATTGTCTCAGTATATAGGGTGTCTCCTATATTTATCAAGGACCAGTTAATTTAAGTGAAGTATCAGAACAGATACTACACTTCGGTTTTGGCCGGAAGGCCAAGAAAAAAAAACTTTTTTTCTATTTATTTACAAAGAAAATAAAACTTTGTTATATATGGGTCATTGAATTGCATTTATCTGCAAAAATCTAGCTAATTTGCATATTCTTTAACACGTTCATTTTAATTAATTGCCTTTTAGTTTTTTCGGTTTTCTTATGGAATAATCATCTTTAGTTAACGATTACGTGTAATTATATTCATGCAGATATTCTACATGATTTATACTTGCATAATATTTGCGTAAAAAGTTTATATTAAACACAAAAATCTTTATATATATATATATATATATATATATATATCCATGTATGCGTATATATATATATATATATATATATATATATATATATATATATATATAGTTGTTTAAAAAAGTTTGGCTACCAAACTCCTTGTCAGTTTTTGGTCCACAAACATGAAACGTAATACATAGGGTATTCAGACCCATGCGAAACTTTATCTTTGAGTTTTAACCGGGGAAAATCAATGCAAAAGTGTGAAAATTATAAAAAAAAATTGAATTTGCCGGTTGAAGGTCAAACGAGAACATTACGATTATGCATGCGTGATGTAATAGGTATTGGCTCAGGTTTTAAGTTTTGCCTTGAAGCAAACATATCTTCATAACTCAGGCATTAACGTGAAAGGAAAAAGTAAATCGTTAGCTAAACGTTCGGGTCTCGATTCTCTGTGGAGGCGTACGGGCCAGTTTTTATAATTTTTTATATCATTACTATATATTGGATTCAATATGATATAATAATAAATACGAAATCTGCATTAATCAAAATATCAGATTTAAGCATATTTTGCGACCGGACAATGCCGGGAGGCCTGCTGGTAGTTGTACACAGTTATCATTCATCAATACCTGGAATAGTGTTGCCACATTTAGGCTCTTGCAATTAACATTAGTCCCCCCCTCTCATATACAGACAAAAAAGAGAAAGAGTCTTCAACATAATATGTCCCGAACAAACAACCAAGCTCCAACCTATGTCAATCGCTGGAATGTTGGCCGTTTTACAAGTACCCTGCAACCTCTCTTCCACAGAAGAGACGTTGCGAGCCTTTCCTTGTTTTATCGTTATTTCCATGGCAGGTGCTCGTCTGAACTCCAATCTCTTGTCCCCCCTCGCCAATCTTTCACGAAAAACACCCGTCCAGCTGAATCCACTGTCAAAAATTTCCCCCACTCTTTATCTGTGCCTAAATCAAAACGCGGATTCCATGAAAACAACTTCTTTCTTAGAACTGCACGCCTGTGGAACTCTGTTCCGTCTGCCTGCTTCTCTCCGGACTACAACTTGGATGTTTCCAAGTCCAATGTTAACAAATTCCTAATGATCCGCCCCCTTAATTAAACACTTCATCAAATCTCCACACTAACGTAATGTACTTGCAATAACCCTTATCCCTGAGTGGCTTCCGGACCTTGATAAGTGGTGATCACTGTGTAAAAAAAAAAGTCCGTTAATAGAATGTGCTCTGACAAACCTGTACTACTATTTCCCCCTAGACGTAAATGTAACGTGACTGTTACATTTAAAATGTGTCGTTACATTTCAACCGCTTGGATCCACACGTTGTCTGGTACTATCGCAGGAAAAACAAAAACAAAACAAAATAAGGAAGGACATAAAAATACGATTCAGCATTTTTCTAGGTGAATACAAAAGGCATTCAGTCCAGTACATTCCGATAACGCACTTCACTCTGTGTCAAAATATTACTCACACATTGAACATACCTGTTGAGATGCTCTTTCACACACGTGTTTTTGTGGTCGCTCGCCTTTCCGCTTTTTCGATCACGGGGCGCATTATATTTTTCGCTGCCCAATAGTCAAAACACGGTTGATCGCTTCCTTGCTCGACTACGTGCTGCTCTTTTGTTTCCCCTCCTTTTTTTCTCTTTTTAATACATTAGGGTGTGTGTTATTTTGTGTGTAAGGAGATACTATTTAGGATCGTGTGAAAGAGTAGATTTTGGAGAGATTGACAGCGAAATATTTGTTCAGATTACATTTAAACTTATGCATGCACAGTAAAAACAAACTAACAAACAAATCCAAAGTCTAGCAGCTCTACGTAAGAAATTATTAGAGTGATTGTCGTTTAATTGTTATGGTCTTCAATTTCTTGAAATAAATCATTTTATCACGAATTTTCCATTGGTTTTTGTTTCGGTTTCGATTATAGATGAAGGAACACACACACACACACACACACACACACATATATATATATATATATATATATATATATATATATATATATATATATATATAGTAATCCACATACCGTACTGTTTCACAGCTAATCAGTGCGTGAATTAATAATGTTTGGACATTGTCCAAATGCCTAAGCTCAATTTGCTTACACAAAGAGCATCGCTTCATACGCTAATGGTAATTTGTATATCACTTCATAATATGCTCAACCTAAGATAGGAAGCATTATAATCATCCACATACAGTACTGTTTCGCTGTTTCACAGCTCATCAGTGCGGCAAGACAAGCAATTACCTCAAGCCAGGATCGAAATCCGATCGCCCAAACGACAGTCAGAGCTTCTACCTGTGGTGTTATACAACTGCTGCTATGCGGGCAGTGAATTAACAATGTTTTGACATTGTCCTAATATCTAAGCTCAATTTGTTTTACACAAAAAGCATCGCTTCATATACTAATAGTAATTTGTATATAATTTCCCAAATGCTCAACCTAAGATAGGGAGCATTATATATATATATATATATATATATATATATATATATATATATATGTGTGTGTGTGTGTGTGTGTGTGTGTGTGGTTTATTCACAAGTTTTCGTTTCGATTTTGATTTAAGCTGATGCGCCTAACTCATATGGATATACATACATATATATATATATATATATATATATATATATATATATATATATATATATATGATGAAAATAATAGAAATAGTATTCCGACAAAATAGAGAAATAAAAAGAAACAAACCGTATTATGTGTTCATCAACGTTTCGTCTTTATTTCGAGACTTCCTCTGGATGAATGAGATTAAGAAACAAAAAATACCAATACAAAATATTTGAAAATGTTTCACGTGCATAGTGTGATGCAGTTCTATTTCAGAAAAACGGAAAAAGACGTTGGAAATTCAAAAAGGAGGGGGAGGGTTGGCGCTGTTAAAAAGAGGGAAAATGTCAGTGACGTCATATAGTCGTTAATGTAACTTTAAAAATATGAACGCAGTTAATATTCTTACTGGAAAAAAGAAAGAAAGATATATCTGTTGAAATTCAAATATAGGTTTGTAACAGAAATGAAATGCGTGTTTTTATGTAATTTATTGATTGAGATTATGTGTTAATTATTACAGGGGGTGTTTGAATGGTGTGAGAGGTTAACCTGTGTCTACAGTAAATAATGTTCTTTTAATAAAAGTGTACTTATTAATGGCGCTATGTTATAGAAACCTGCACGTTGTTTAATTGTGCTTGAAATTGCGATAAGCGCAGATTCGAGAAGTCTCCGGCGGGGTTTATTTGAAATAAATTTATTTCAAATAAACCGCGCCGGAGACTTCTTGAATCCCTGCTAGCTTAGATAAATACTTCTTCATTTACGCTGAACATCTACAGAATTTAAACATCAATATATTAGATATGAAATAAATTTATTTCAAATAAACCGCGCCGGAGACTTCTTGAATCCCTGCTAGCTTAGATAAATACTTCTTTAGTTTTAAGAAAGAGATACAATAATATAAACGCGTCTTCATTTACGCTGAACATCTACAGAATTTAAACATCAATATATTAGATATGATTGAGTTCACTGTGGAATTTCCACAGGTCCCGATAAGTTATATTAAAAACGATACACAGATTTGTGACAATTATGTTTGAACGAACATTTTTCGGCTGTATCATCTCATTTTTTTAAAATGGATTCTGGCATCTTTTCGGGAGGTTCTGTCATTTGGTTTTGTTTTATGTACATGTTTGCCTTTAATGCATATTTTAATGCAGAAAATCGAAAAGACATTAAAAAAAACGGGATGAAATCTTAATTACTTTCTATCCTGCCCCACCCGCTTTAACGAATTCCCACCCATTTGTTTAACGCCGTCAAAACTAATGAATCATCGCATAAAAAAACAAATAAATCATCTAAGAAAAACATCAAATTGACAATAGAAATAAATAATATCGATTAAAAATCTTTAATCAATCGCCTAATGTCAAGCCTTTCTTCATTGATTTCTTTTTTTTTTTGTTTCTAAGGGCGGATAACTCAGATTTAAAAGACAAAATAAAAAGAAAACTCTTTTTTATTATTTTTGTTTGCGTCAGATGGGATTCGCTCTAAAATAAGAATCGACCGAATCGTTTTCTTTCGTTTCGTTTTATTTTTATCTATTTCCTTTCATTTTTTTTTAAATAATCCTCCCTTGCCGATTGCATTTAACTTTCTTTTTGATCAAATTAAGAACTAACAAAGACTGCAAATAAGTTCGCACTTGACTAGAAAATTACCAACTTCAATACAAATGCAATTTCGTTTCGTTTTTCTCTTCACAGAGAACTTTTTACAACCTACGCAATCAACTATTTCTGGACAGATATCTGAATCACATATGATTTGGTTGGTGAAAGTAATGATTTAGCGAATAAAGTTTTAGGTTATTTTTTAATGAATTATTAAAGTAAGGATTGACTATTATTATTTTGATTACTGTAATTATCTTCAGTATTATTTTCATAATATTTCGGTTGATGTAACCTCCGACCTTCCTCATGTATATCTTTCATTGGAACTCTAGAATTAACACCGAATTTCGAACGGAACCTAGGTTATTTTTTAATGATTTTTTAAGATCTGGGAGTATATCTTAATGCCCCGGTTGTGGTAGTTTTTACCACACCCCCTTGCCTGTCCACGAGGTGATTTGGCCTTTGGTGGAGGGATATATAAGTGTTACGTAGTTCTTATTAGAAGAGGACTGATGTAATATATTGTTGTTGTTGTTATGTTCGTCTTGGTAAGGGAGTCTTATAGGTTGTGTGAAGATATATCGCGCATATATAAAGAGAGAGACAGTTCTGTATATATAAGGAGACATATTATGTGATAGAGACAGTCTTATTTATAAAGAGACATGGTACAGGCTGATACAGGAGAGCCGAACATGTAATTCAATGAGAGGAGATTTATGATATATTGATCGATAGACCGAGAGATAGTGCGTTTGGCATTTACGTTTGACAGTTCTGTGAATGAAAGTGTTTCTATAAACATTGATACATATATTTCTTACCTATTTTTGAGGTGATGATTTTCACAAGTTCTTATAATATAAATGGGCATTACCTTTTCTGTTGAAAACATAACTCGAAGACGCAGATACAAAAAGATGATGATTCCGTTTATTGTACCATATGATGTGACCTGTCAATGGCTTTGCATCAAGGAATTAAAGCCTTACATGATTCTTCTTCTAACCCCCGCGTCCAAGGTTCTATGTCATCTCTGCCTCTGACACCTCTCCCCCCCCCTGACTGACTGATTCCCCGACTGAGTTTTTTGACTGACAATATTGAGACCCATGACGTCATTGCATAACGAACACGTGAATATTAGACACATGGCATTACATGCCTCTGTGTTTAAGCATGCATTGTTACTCACGTGTTTCAAATATGCGCAATTTGCACGTTTTGAAACCATTTCTGACGACCAGGAAATTTCCCATTCTCTTTGTTTTACCAAAGAATTTAACCTACTTGTTAATTCTCTTACCGATATTTTTATTATGCATTCTTTCTAAGAATGTGAATAGATTTTCCAGCCAAATTTTATTTATGAAATATTTTAAAAGAATTTACAATTTAAAACCTATTGTTTTTTTTTAACTTATCTACAGTGTTCAATTCTGGTTTTATGTGATATTATTCTCATTTAACTAATTTTTTTTTACTTACATAAAAAGGGGACAGCCCTTTTCATGTAACATAAGCAACCAGAATACAATCCCACAATTCCCTTTCTTTTTCGATCTCTTTTTCATCTGGACAACATGGGATAAGACGCATATTTTTGTTTCGCAGTTAATGAGGGGGGCACCTCTCCCTCAGCATTAGTTAAGTCTATTTAATTTTAATTGTGGAAGTTAAGTATCACTTGTAAATGTTTTTTTGTAAAAATATTATAATCTTTTCTTGTAGAAAAAGTAATAGTTAATTATATTTCTCATATATTACGTGCGTTTTTGTCGTTTGTCGTTTTTTGTGTTTGCTTTAAATGTCTACATTAATAAACGAAGCGGACCTGAAGACGAAGAACATTCCGAGCAGAATGCCACCTTGAGAAAATGAAGGAGCCACGCAGTCAAACCCAACATCTCAGTTATGCTTTTCCTTTCGATACTCAGACCCTGTAGACTGGCCCATCTTCACATCACCATGGAGCCGTTTCTAAGACATTTAGTGTAACACGTGGGTCGATCATACACCAGTGACCGGCTGATCGTGTTATAAAGTAAGCATTGATTATGCGTATTATTTTGATTACATTTCGGTTGATGTAACCTCCGACCTTCCTCATGTATATCTTTCATTGGAACTCTGGAATTTACACGAAATTTCGAACGGAACTTTTTTTTTAATACACGGTGGTCGCATTATCTCGTTCCGTCAGAGAAGCTAAGGGATTACATCGACTGAAATACTCTGGAAATAACACTAAAAATGAGAACATAAACAATACAAAAGTTATGGCTATTTCGAACTTTTCAGCTTTGAGATGGAAGCACAATTATATGTAACAAACTGGGTTTAGTTTATAACTGTTCGGTTCTATTAATAATTTTATATATACGAGACGCCTTAAATAAATTCCTAGTTGTATTTTCAGTGTTTGGCGCATTCAGTAAACCTTTGACCTTCATAAGAGTGTAATTTGAACTGAATTCATCAAGTGCCTTATCCACTACACCACGGATTCCGTTCATAATTCCCTTCAGATTTCGGAGTTCGACAGAAAGATTCTTAAATTCAACAAGATACACCTTCAGAAACTAGGGGATTCATCGATCGAAATGTTGTGAAAAAAAAACACTAAAATGAGAACCGCAATATTAAACAATATAAAAATTAAGGTTATTTGTAATTATTACATAGTGGGAGGGGTATATGACAGAAAAGGGTGCTTTATACCTTTCTGTCCAGAGGTTCTTCGTGTACCTGCTGCTTGGCACTGTGATCAATGTCATATTAACACAATGAAACGATTGAGGCATACCTTATGTTTCTTATTTGTGAACCACAGGACAACGACTTTATATTTTATAAATATAAATTTATTTTCGATAGCTTAGTGTTTTCACCGGAGTCTGCTACGTGTCCCCATGAGTCTTCCGTCTAACCACGCTCCCAGGCTTCTGGGACACACCTTGATGACAAAATCTAATCGTTTTTTGACCTGTCAGTTTCGCCACGTCATCTCACAAGGACACGTTTCATTCATGAGTTTCGGTGATATATGTGATCAAACGGCACATCTCACTTACGTGTGATATGTTGGTCCGTACACAACCGCTGAAGGTCGATCGAGTTATATTTTGTTTATATTTTATTTATTTTACACCTCCAAACAATAAGTAATTCTTAATATAAACTATTTTAGCAAAATCATTACATAGATAGTGTTGCAATATTTTGAGAATAATGGGGTAGTTATTTAAATGCTGCCCACATCAGCATTATTTGGCACAAGGCCTGGAAAGTGGGAACCCCGCAGGCTCCCCTAAAGGAGGGGCACTCCTGCAATTTTTAAAATTGCCTGAGTAACCCCGTGTCGGCATTCCCCGGTCGGGGCGCCTCAGGCAGCAAGCAATAAACTTGCCCTACCGGGAAGCCCGGTGGCAAGGTCTGGGAGGGTTGACCTCCTAGGTATTACCCAGGGGGTGTACCAAAGTCCAACAGGTGCTGGGCCGGTTCCCGGCCCATCACCTGTTGGGCTGAGTGTAAAGTGACGAATCTTTGACATGTACTACCCTGTCTCCCTGCAGCCGAGGCCGCTAGGAGACACATCCCATCATCCCAAGAGAATAATGGGGTATGATCCCACACAGTCGGACAATTCTATTTATAAACGATGCTGCTAAGAACTGACGAATCAAATTAATTCACGTTCTGCTACCAACCAATCAGAAACCAGAGTTGCTTCATAAATATTAAACCTTTTCTGGAGCAATTTCACATGTTCTTTTCCTGGGTTTCGACACGGTATGAATTTTTTGTTCAGTGGAACTGTCTACTACAAACAAGTCACCTCCCAGGACGTGTGTGTAACTTCTAGACATAGATAGATAGATTGATTGATAGATAGATAGATAGATAGATAGATAGATAGATAGATAGATAAATATCTAGATTGATAAATTGATAGATAGATAAATAGATAGATAGATAAATAGATAGATATATATAGATAGATTGATAGGTAGATAAATAGATTGATAGAGGGATTGATTGATTGATAGATTGATAGACAGATATAAATAGATAGATAGATAGATTGATAGATAGATAGATAGATAGATAAATAGATTGATAGATAGATAGATAGATTGATAGATAGATATAAATAGGTAGATAAATAGACAGATAGATAGATCAGTAGATTGATAGATAAATAGATAGATAGATACATAGATAGATAGATTGATAAACTGATAGATATAAATAAATAGATAGATAAATAGATTGATAGATAGATAAATAGATAGATAGATAAATAGATAGATAGCTATCTATCTATCTATATCAATAGATAAACAGATAAATAGATAGATAAATAGATAGACAAATAGATAGCTAAATATATTGATAGATTGATAAATAGATAGATAAATAGATAGATAGATCAATAGGTAGACAAATAGATAGATAAATAGATAGATAGATATATGAATAGATAAATAAATAGATTGATATATTGATAAAAAGATAGATAGATAGATAGATAGATTGACAGATAGATAGATAATAGATAGATAGATAAATTGATAGATAGATAGATAGATTGATACATAATTATCACTTTTAACACTGCTAACATACCTTTTCAGCTTTGAGATTTTAGCCATGTTATCTTTACCAAATTAGCTTAAGCTTTATAAAAAAAATTGCAATTAATTATTTCATAGGTATATGTAATATAACCTATTTATTATATTTATCATCACCGTCGTTAGACCCGTTGTATGTACCCGTCATCTCTCATTATATATACTCGCTAATATGAAACCCTGCTATACAACAGTAGGATGCACAATTGGAGATCATTAGGTATGAATAGGTATAAGTATTCAATGTAAAAGTGAACACAGTTTTTATTTAACCATCGCATAAAGCATTCGTTCTAAGTCAATGGTGTATGTATATACACACACACACACGCATATATATATATATATATATATATATATATATATATATATATATATATCAAATATATATATATAAATATATATCTGTATTAAATACATATATATTAAACATATATATATATATATATATATATATATATATATATACTAGCAGTTCCGCCCAGCCTTGCTTGGGCCCTATCTACTGTTCATAAGGTTATGTGTATATGTATATATTAAAAAGTGTGAATATGTAAAGTAATGCCTTTCTGTATAATAGTCCTCCTTAACTACCATAGAAAAAAGACAGACAGACATTTTCACTTTTATATATATATATATATAGATAGATAAATTTGATGCAATATATAGTAATAATTTAAAAGGTACTAATATTCACTCATGCGCCACCACCGAGAATCGAAACCAAAACGTTCAGCTCAAGATTTATTTTGCCTCCGCCGTCAATGGCTGGGCTATGAAAACATGTTTACTGCAAGGCTAAAAATTAAAATATGAACCAATAGCTACTACGTTATGAATTCGTAATGCCGGCGTTCGATTTTTACCTGGCAAATTTCATTTTTTTTTTTTTTTTTTTGTAATTTTCACACTTTTGCACCGAATTTTCCGGGCTAATATCCAAATATCAAGTTTCGGATGGAGTCAAATACCTTATATATGAAGTGACATGTCTGTAGACTGAAATTTCTAGGAGGAGTTTGGTAAGCAAAATTTGTTAAACGAAAATATGTACGTATACATAAATATATATGGAAACAATTTTGTGTTTACTATAAACTTTTGACGCAAATATTATGCAAGTATAAATCATATAAAGTATCTGAAGAAATATAATTACACGTAATATTTAATTGAAGATGGTTATCCCATTAGAAAACCGTACCAACTAATAGGGAATTAATTAAAATGAATGTTTAAAAGTATATTAAATTAGCTAGATCGTTTGCTAGTGAATTCAATTCCACAACCCATTTATAAGAAAATTGTAGTTTCTTTTTAAATAAATAGTAAAGAGGGTTTTTAATATGAATATCAATATGCACAAAAGAAAACCGAACTTATAGGAGTATAGATAGATATATTATTGACTTGGAAATATCATACAGGAGGCAACCAAAGCAGCAAAACTGAAACTGGCAAGTTGGTCATTTTTTTTTAGTTTGAAAATATAGGTTCTATTACCTAATTATCATACAAAATTTAACCGTAGAATCTATATATGTATGAAAGTGAATATGTCTGTCTGTGTCTTTTTCTGCGTACATTTCCCTACGCAAAAACTCTGACAATTTTCAGTCTAAAGGCTCAAAATTTGATATACAGGGTACTGAGATTTGGAAAAATCTGTGTAATGCGTTTTCGGCCAGAAATGTGTCTGTTATGGGGATCAAAGTTCAACGATTTGACCTTTGAGAACTCTACCAAACTTCTCCGTCAATTTTCTGTATAAACACTAGAAATTTTAGATATAGGTTCCTAAGACTTGGATCTAATTTAATAACTTGATTTGAGCCTAAACACTAAATATTAAGGGGTCATAATAGGGGTCAAAGTTTTAAAAAAATTGACCTCTGTGGTTTCTACCAAATTACTCAGACACTTTCTGGTTTAAACATTTGAATGTTACATAAAGGGTATTCAGAGATAGAGCAAGATTTCTAATCGGTTTGGGTCGAAAATTTGAGCTATTAATATATAGATGTATGTATGTATGTTTGCAAATCTGCCTAAAACTTTCAACACAGGCGATGGATTTTCACAAGATTCATATAGTTTTGAAGTCCTACCTTTCAGGCGACAAATACTCAAAAATTGGGTAAATACATTAATTTCTTCATCCTCAACTAGGCACTTTTCTACAGGGAGGGGTCGTATTTTTCGCCGATATTTTCGAAAGTCATCCCCTATTTTCGATTGCTTACCCTTTATTTAAATCTACGTCACTTCCGGTTTGGCGGAAGACGTCACGTTTTCCCCCTTATTTTCCTCCTTCGCGGTACGGGGTCGAGCCTGCCTTCCTACTACCACTTTTTTTCTGCTCAACACCCCCCAAACATCCGGGCAATGCCGGACTAAAATGTTAGTAGCATTATAATCTTCAAAAATGTTGATGTAGTTTCGTCTCATAGAACAAAAATATGAGCATTTCAATATTCAATTTATCTATCAGTATATATATATATATATATATATATAGAGAGAGAGAGAGAGAGAGAGAGAGAGAAAGAAAGAGAGAAAGAAAGAGAGAAAGATACAGATCGATAGATAGATAGATGTACCAACTCTTTGGCAATTGTCTGAATTCCAAATCTCAACGACTATTGATCAGAATTTGACAAATTAAGGCTCGTTGGAAAAGTAATGACCTGAATTTTTTTAACGGAATATGTTACATTTGCCTTTAAGGTGGCACACCAAGGGGATCATCTATTATCCAGAACATTTTTACAGCCATAAAATGTTTCAAACATAGTCATTTGTGTTCTCGTTGTGCATATGAATTACAAAATATTTGATATTTCCCCTGTTTGCTTTTGTCATGCAACGTGTCATTTCATGTTCCATTTCTTTACTAACCTCTGTTTTGTTCAGTGACTATAATGAATCCACTGTTTCAGATGTCGGTTTTGCTCCTTCTTCACTACCACGGCTTTTTTTTCTATAGAAGAACTTAATATCTGACTAGAGTTTTCAACCTTTCCAAAGAATTTTTGAACTAGCTTCAAGAATAAAAAAAAATATCTACTTCAGCCTCGAACTCTCATAACCCTCTATAGAAAACGCTATATCGATATTATTTTCTCAAGATTGGTGTTTTTTTATAGACAGATCCTCAAGAAGTTTTAAATGTATTCTTCACGATGGCAACTTAATTTGAGTTAGCGCAACAAGCGTTTACCATTGATCTCGTTGGTAGCCGTCATTGGTCTTCACTAGAATTAGAGTAGGAATAAGCCTCCCACAGATCCTAGTCCTATTTGCACTTATCCAGTTGAGGAATTGTTAGTGCTTTCTCTCCTCAGTCTTTCCATACACCTTGACCCTTCGATTATTTGGTGCAGTGCTATTCATGCCAGTTATGTTGACGCCAGTTTTTTTTTAAGGAAGGTATTAAAGGGGGAAAGGGAGAGAAAGAAAATATGATGAAATCAATTTTTTTCTGAAATAGATTTCATAGAGACACCACCAACGGCTCATGTGTGACGATTTGAAAATGGTTAGGTTTCTCTTCGGGTTACAAGTTGGCTACACAAACTTTCCTTGCTTCTTTATGTTTGTATGATAGCAGGATTAGAATAGAGCAATGAATGAAAAAAAAAATTGGCCTGTGTGCAATGAACTGATTCCTGGCTCTCTAAATGTTATGACTTTTCATTTTGTGCAGCGTTACAAAATTGCGTTTCCTCCTCTTCACGTAAAGCATAAAACGGTTTATGAAGGCTCTTGAGAAAGATGGCCCTTGATTAAAGTATATTTTCATGGAATTTCCGGCTTAACCATAAAAATATTGCAACTGGATATTTTTATGGACTCTAGATTCAAAATTTAATGATTAACGCCAATTTCTGCAATATTATGTATCCTGTATAGTTGAGTCTCTGGACGGTGTTTGTGAATGTAGGAAAATTCTTCTTGGGAAAAATTAAGGCACCCACCTACAAAGAGCTTGTTGTAACTCATAAGTAGGGATATGACAACAGCATATTCTGTTCATTGGTTTGACTCTCGAGTATATATCTGACAAAGTAGACACTGTTAATCAACCGAAAACCACGTCACTCTATATTAAATCATATAAGATACACATTCAAGAGTAAAAAAAATGAAAAGAATATGCTGTTGTCTAGCCCTACTCATAGGTTTCCATCAACTGGGTGCAAATATGAGAACCAAGTTGCATCTTTTGCACAACCATTGTGATGATGTGTGTGACAAACAAAGGGAGCGTTTCCGTCATGATATCAACGACATCAAGGTCGATTGGATGCCATCATTCTTGTTGACTGCTGTTCGTCTATTCAGCGCGATGTTGCCGGAGCCCCCATTCTAGAAATTCAGTAAAATGTCAATTTACGGATGACGATGATGTCTATGCTTAGAATTTTTTACAACTTCAAACGTTAATTGTGAATATTTTGGTGTGATTTCATGAATATGTGTCTTAAAGTTTCATTAAAATATCCTTTCTTCAGTTCGCCGGGTTCTATTGTAGCTATCGGATTCCTACAGAAAGAGAAATAGTATCAGAAAAAAATCGATATAATAGGAAAATTATGAAAACTCGATCTAATAAGAAAAAGTGACAGCATTTTTAGAATCAGCGCCCTCAAATAAAATATTAAGAGTTGAAACAACTTAAGCACAATGACCATTTTTTTGTTAGTCAGTATAATTATATTGCACTCGATATGTAGTAACGATTTAAAATGTTTAGCAAAATATACCTAGGGGGGCCATCAGCTAGAATCGAAATCAAAATATTCAGTTTT
This sequence comes from Euprymna scolopes, assembly GCF_053919585.1. Classification (NCBI taxonomy): domain Eukaryota; kingdom Metazoa; phylum Mollusca; class Cephalopoda; order Sepiida; family Sepiolidae; genus Euprymna; species Euprymna scolopes. Next base: position 128,738,513 of record NC_136500.1, on the reverse strand, counting down.
ATAGCGGTATTCGCTACCACCTAATGACACATGCATATCGACAGTACACAGATTAACGTACTTGAACCAATAAATGTATATTTGTGCAGACGTACAGAATACACATTAAGTCGAGTTAGACTTCCCAAGTTCTATCTTATTTTTAATTTTGACATCTTAGCGTATATTTTGAGGGTTAAAACCCAAATTGAATTTGTTCCGTATAGCTGAATATCATATACATTAAGTTTCAAGTCTGTAGAGGAAAAACACACACACACACAGACAAGTTCACTCGTGTATATATATATATATATATATATATATATATAAATATATATATATATATATACCCGTTCACATACACCTTTCACGATAAAGCTAGAACCCAGAATTAGATAGAATCGAAGGGGTTGTATTACTGTACACATAGATTCGAAAAAGTTGTCAAAAAACAAATATATAACAAATAAATGTTATCAAAGGCAACAAAAGTTACTTTTCTACCAAACTGGATATATTTTTCGTTTTTTTTATTCAATGTAACATGTTTATTCAGCTCGAAAAACATACAGTGTTTACCGATGTATTGGAACATTCAAGATGGCGTCTTATTCTTTCTTTAACACGGTAAGTGTGGGAAAAGATGTTATAAATAAAAAACCGGATAAAATACTGTTAAAAACTCGCTCAATATATGTTACCGTGACATAGGTTGACATATATTCGTCAGGTTTTTCATAGTATTTTGTATAGTTTTTTATTTATGACACCTTTTTCCATACTTACGGTGTTAAAGAGGGTGTGAGACGCCATCTTGAATTCTCGAATGCATCGGTAAACACTGTATGTTTTTCGAGCTGAATAAATATGTTACATTGAATAAAAACACAAAAAATATATCCAGTTTGGCAGAAAAGTTACTTATCTTGCCTTTGATAACATTTATTTGTTATATATTTGTTTTTTGACAACTTTTTCGAATCTATGTGTACAGTAATACAAACCCGAATCGAGCAATTGCATCGACAACGGATAACACTTGACCCAAAGTAGCATACCATCAGTAACTATTTTAGTTGTATAGGACGCGTTGCTTGTCACATCGTAGAATGTAGATCTGGATAAAAAATATAAGAATTTAAAAATCGAGGCATAGCCAATAGATTGCGCCGTGACCAATATGGTTAGGTCGTCAGTATTGCACACTTCATGTGTGCGACGACCTGGGTTCGCGCCTATGTCGGAGCACATCACTGATGAGATGCAGTACATCGAAAGCCATTTTGGGTCTGGCGTTGTCCATTGTCGATGCAATTGCTCGATTCTATCTAATTCTGGGTTCTAGCTTTATCGTGAAAGGCGTATGTGGACGGGTATTTATATATCTATCTCTAATCTCTTAATATCTAATATATATATTATATGTGTGTGTGTGGGGGGGGGTTAGCTGTTTGTTTATGAGCAAAGACAAGCGACTTGACCATTAAACAAGTAAACAAGTAGTGGACGAATGTTTGTTTGAAATGGACATTTGTTGAGGTCATTTACAGGCGCCGCTCCCGTAAGTCGATGGGTAGAACTGCCGACTATCAACGCCATGGTGTTAGGTTCAATCCTCGGCTTGGGAAAAGTGCTTGTCTAGCCGCACTGATGAGTTGTGATACAACGAAACAGTACTGTATATGGATGACTACAAATATATTTATTTGTATATATATATATATATATATATATATATATATATATATACATATATTATATATATATATATATATATATATATATATGTGTGGGTGTGTATAGAAAGAAAAAGAGAGAGAGAGAGCAATAAATATAGAAAGGGAGAAAGAGATGAAGATAAATAGATAAATATAATTATGCGAATAAGTATATAAGGTTCAGCAATAAATATCAACCAACATATAGAAGAATAATTGGATTAAAATTCATGCAAAATCTCTGATTGGTATCTTAATTTCATTAGGCATAGATTATTTTTGTCCAATTCTCAGATGCTGGATTTTGCCTTCCGGCTAGAACGTTTTTTTTTTGTTTTGTTTTTTCGTAGGCAATCACGTGACTCTAACAAATGAACAACAAAAGAGATGCAGACATTTCAGTTGAGCTGAAATCAACAAGAAGAAGGGTTGTCCATCTTGTTTATTGCAATTTCCTAGTTGATACGTCCACGCAACTCGATGAGAAATTTTGTCCGTCTTTTTTTTTTTCAGGCTTCGATTTTACAAATCACATTTCTTACATGCCACACAGATTGAATACGTTCAAGTATATAAGCCGCTCTCTCGGTCAGACGATGTGTCATTCAAAATAATTCCCGTTGGTCTGTCACGCTTTAGCTTTAAATAGGACTGTTGTTTATTGGTCAAGTGTTCGTTTAAAATAGCAATGTTGTTGGTTTCTAACGCTAAACTTTTAAATTATGCATCCATTATTCTGTCACACTAATGAATTACATAGTGCTATCATTACTAAACTCATACATTAAACGGACGCATCTTAATAATCATCTGTTTTCAACCAACTACGCCCTGATTTGCCATGTTTTGTTTTAGTTTTCATTTTGTTATATAACTGCAATCGACATATTTCTTACAACTGGCTCTTTCGATGTTGAGAGAGAGGGGAATGAGAGAAAGAGAGAGAGAGTGAAAAAGAGTGAAACCGATACAGAAGGGAGAGAGAGGCTGAGTAAGATTTGAAACTTAATCTCTAGATTATTTGCAGCTGTAACGTATGACACGCGTATAAGAAAATCAGTAGCAGCCCGAGGATAGCTGTCTAGCGAAAATATTAGCAGCAGCCATCTTAACACATATGTTAATTAAGCAAGTATTCACACATAGACGTCACGGGAATAAGGAGAAAAACACTTCAAGGAAATTATTCTTTGAAACTGAAACTCTTTATGACGGTAAGGCGAAGCAACATGCATTGCCACTCTGGTAGAAAGATAAGTGGCCGTTAAATATTTGAGTGCTCACAGTCCTCGGTTAGAGACACGGAGAATGTAAATAGACGCAATTTTTGTTTTTTCTGTAGGCAGTCTGAAATTGTCAACAGAATTCGGAAAACGAATCCAATTTCCTGAATATATAATGTAACCGAACTATCAGAAGTTAGTGACTGGATTTTTGATGGATCAGTTTAAAAACAAATAAGCTTAGAGGATAGCAATAATTAGAGAGCGGTGGCTGGATGAACAACCACCGATGGTTAATTATAAAGTCAACCTATTATGACACGAAAAGAGAAGATGCAATAATTGTCGTATAATGTTGATATCTGAATAAGTGGGGGAAACGGATAATGCCTCTGTCCCGTTGGATCATGTGCCAACCGTAATTGTCTCGAATAATCTCGTCAACAGTGACTGAACATTTGAGAGAGAAGAATAGGTAGAAATTGTCTCGAATAATCTCGCCAAATAGGGGCGGAGCTTTAAGAGACAAAAGGGGCAATGGACCAAATAAAAGGTTGGACTAACAAATGTTTACTCATTTGATTAAATACGCTTATACTTTTATATCCATCTGCGAGAATCGCTCCAAAATTATTTTTAACTCCTCAAGATGAAAAGCTACGGGATGGACGTCATCTTTATAGTAGCTTCCGTCGCTATTGTACTTTGCTAGGTATTTCAATTATTCTTAAGCAGAAGCATAACAGAAGTTGTTTATCAGTCTTCTTTCGCAGCAGAAATCTATATTTTACTAGTCTACCCGTGACCCGTTGTGTCAGTATGTTATATTAGATATGGAATTTATGTAGGAGCGTGACACTTGTGACGTAAAGAAAATAGTTTTTTGTAGATACCATAATATTTAAAGTTAATTTCAAATGTTGGTATATCTTTTAATTTAAACGCGAAAAGAAAATAATTGGGACGCTGAAAACGAACACAATAATACAATACGGTTTATTGTCGCGTTGATTATTTATTTGTAACGCACACGAAAAGATATTTTCGGTGTTATTTGTTTACGTTTGTTGTGCAGAAGAAAATATATGAATGTTTTTTAAGAAAGGTGTATTAAAAAATGGAGAATACATTTAACTGAGCAATGGATACTAATGAGTCATAGGACTAGGAAAAAAGGTTATGCTAACTAGTTTAGTCAAAGATTTCAAAAAGAAACCTATTTCGGCCAATGGCGTAAAAATCTATTAAACGTACCAGGGGAGATATTTATACTATGGCGGTGTAAGGGAATAAATGTGTCTTAGAATACAAGTCAGAGTGTTAATCATTTGTTGTGAAGACTGTCAAAAAGAAACTGACTTTATTTCTGACTTTATTTCTAAAATAAACAAAATATTATGTTTTAGTTTAGTTAATTTACAGACTCAGGACCAATGAACATCAAAGAGTATTCAAATTCTGATTTGATTTTGTAAAATATTTTTAACATTTAAAACTATATTCTTGCACAACTAAGCCGAAACACTTGACCACTGCTTCTGTGAAATATTAAAAAATGCAAAATATATACTTCCCGGTCTTTTTGAAGCATGGAAGGTATGAAGCACAGCACGTACAGCACACGTGTGAGAAAATCATCAGCCGCCGTAAGCGAACATATTAGCAGCAGCAGCAGCAGCCGTATTAACACATGCAAATCTTACGTCACTGGAAGGAGAGGAAAACAAGGACAGCACGTGGTCGATCAAAAGGAAGAGAAGGAAGATGTGATCGTGGAAGATAGACGTGTGAAGTAGAGGGTTAGAAAGCGTATGCTATGGTCGGCGTCAGATGAGGGATGGAAAGACTGTTAGAAAGCACATGTTATTTGTCAAAAAGTTGTAAAAATGACTTTGGAAAAGTTGTGTAATGCGTTATTGTTGAATAACCACGAATAAATGCATTCCATTTGCATTAAAAAAAATGCCGAATCGGATTTTTATTTTTTTTTTTGGGGGGGGTAGGGGGAGATTTGTCGAGAGCGCTCTGTTTTATGGTTGTTTGGAATATAGAACGGAAATTTCAATTTAGTTTCGTTTTAATTTTTCTTTAATTGCGCATACGCCGACAAAATCGAAAACCCGTCGTTCACACTCGAAATGTCAACTTTTATAGGTTTTTGTATATGCTGACAAAGTTGGGGGTGTTTATTCCGGAAGCCGTCCTTAACATGGGAAGGTTGGGATGTTTATTCCAAAAGCCGTTCTTTACATAGGGAGGTTGGGGGTGTTTATTCCGAAAGCCGTTCTTCGTTGTCAACATACCCGAAAACCTATAAAGCTCAACATTTCGAATATGAATGGTGAGTTGGGAGTAATGTAAAAAATATACAATTTTTTTTTTCCAATTTGCCTTTCTTGTTTAAAAATTAAATTATTTCGTTTTTGCGGATATTTTTTTTTAATAGAAACAAATCCTTTACTTTTTTATTATATAGTTATAAAAACCACGATTGTTCAGTTTATAAATAAACTAAAACGGAACGAAATTTCAATTTCCGTTCCACTTTTAAAACAACCCCAAAACAGAGCTCTCTCGACAAGTTTTACCTTTATTGTTTCATTTGCGACGAGGAGCGAGACAACGTGTGGGCCCTAGTACGTTTTTAATCTACTTGGACTACTTTACATAACTACTATCAGTAATCGGCGATCTTAGTTTTAAATTAACACAGAGACAGGATAAGAATTTAACTTTAACTGTAACATAAAGAACTCTATGCTGACTAGTCGAGTAATACTTCTTTTCTCTGTGAAATTGCGCAACTAATAAGTGAAGATATCAATTTAGCCGCACTGAGGTAGAGGCTTAGCAAACGGAGGAAAATGTGACTTCGTTACTAGGTTCGAATCTCATGAGCGGCAGAAATTGTCACTTTCCCCTATCAATGATTGCGTAGGCATAAAATACCAAGCTCATTTAAGAATACTTAAGGATTGGCTATGTCTGCAATGCAATAACTAAGCCAATCATAAGCGTTTATGCAACGTTCACAACTTCCGCTTGCTCGAACACTCAAGATTGCATAATGCATTTATCCGAGTTCGCCGTTTAATACACCTTAATTTCCGTGGCAATTGTCTGATTGCCCTGGGGTAGAGGCTTAGCAAATGGAGAAAAGGTGGCTTCGTGGCTGAGTTTCAAATCTGGATTGGCAGGAATTTTCACTCCTTTACACTGATGATTGCGTAAGCATGAAACACTAATGTATGTATGGATAAAGGATAATTATTATTTAATAAGTTTGTTTTGTTCCATTTTCATGTCCACACGCACACACACACATACACACACATACACACACACACATATATATATATATTATTTTATACCTTTTTATCTGTTTAATTACGCATGTTTCTGTTACCGAATCGTATTAACGATCCAGCAAATTCGTCAGACGTGAACAGAAGTGGTTATCTATATATATATATATATATATATATATATATATATATATATATATATATATATTAGTGATGGGACGATTTCAATATTTCCAGATTCCGATAACATTACCGACGTCGATTCTTTTAAAACCGTTAAATATTTTCCTATATATATATATATATATATATATATATATATATATATATATATATATATATATATTTAATTTTAATTTTATTTTTTTTATGCATAAATTCCGGATTCCTATTCCAATTAAGGGTTGCAAAACATCTACACACACACACACCACACCACACACACACACATACACACACACTACACACACATAGACACACACACATCACACACATACACACACACCACATACACACACACATAGACACACACACAGATATATATATATATATATAAGTTGTTGTTACTTCGTATCATTTATATATATATATATATATATATATATATATATATATATATATATAATAATAATAATTATTTCATGTATCCACATAAGTTTTTATTAGGATATATAGTATTTTGTGTATCAATTTTCAGTATTTACCTGAACAGTGCTCTATACGTGAGTAGTTGTAGGTAATTAGTTATGACAATTTATTTATGTGATTAACATACATGGAAGATCCGCGTTTCATTAAGAAGTTATCAAGCGAAAACGCCACACGTGCACATTCAAAAACAACCACTAACACGATTTTCTCACGAGCATGACACGTGGAAATCTCTGTGCAACTTAATCCCTGTAGGAAACAAACAGGCAAAATCCAGGTAATTCTCGTTACCGGATGTTGTTTCTTTACACGTGGGTTTAGCCTCCTTAGCTAACCAATCAGATCATTTATCATTTCTGTACTTATTTCTGATTTTGGGGCAAATCGAAGAGCTTTTCTTAAAAAAAGGTTCAGCTGACTTTTACTTCTTTTTCTTTTCTTGTCGCACACCTTTTGTCAATGCGTCAAATTCACTGCTGTTATGAACTTACTTGAAACATTAAATGAAAATACTCACGATCCATATTTAAAGTATTGACTTTCCCGTCGATTTCGACGTATGGGGTTTCGCCACAACAACTAAGTCGTTCGGAAATTACATAAGAGTTTTCCTTCTCCTAGATACATGTCTTAACGAGGACTGAGATGTATCTCTCCCAGTTTATTAATGCGGCCCCTGTTACCAACTTGGAAATTTTTACGACCCGGGCAGTACATACAGCACTTAGCTTTCCCAACTGATAACCTGGTTCATCTTGGCCGGGCTCATGGTTTTTAACTTCGGTGGCCGGGCAAGACCCGGTGTGTCAATGTGATTGTACCGTAAAAGCATAAAAGTATTAAAGTAAAATACAATTTGAATATGCGTGAAGCCAAAGTCCGATTACCCTCGTGAATTATGAAATTAATTAATTATTTTTTTTTTTTTTTTACACAGTGATCACCACTTATCAAGGCCCGGAAGCCACTCAGGGATAACGGTTATTGCAAGTACATTACGTTAGTGTGGAGATTTGATGAAGTGTTTAATTAAGGGGGTGGTTCATTAGGAATTTGTTAACATTGGACTTGAACACATCCAAGTTGTAGTCCGGTGGGAAGCAGGCAGGCGTGCAGTTCTAAGAAAGAAGCTGTGTTCATGGAATCCGTGTTTTGATTTAGGCACAGATATAGAGTGGGGGAAATTTTTGACAGTGGATTCAGCTAGACGGGTGTTTTTCGTGAAAGATTGGCGAGGGGGAACAGAGATGGGAGTTCAGACGAACACCTGCCATGGAAATAACGATAAAACAAGGATAGGCTCGCAACGTCTCTTCTGTGGGAGAGAGGTTGCAGGGTAGAGAAAAGGGCATCCCCCACTAAGCCACGAAGTCTATTTTGTACTCTGTCAAGGCAGGGTATGCCTTTTTTAGCAGCTCCTGCCCAGATATGGCAACAGTATTCCATCCTTGGACGTACTTGGCGTTTATATAGATAGATAATTGTATCAGTAGTGAGATATCTTTTGGAGCGGTAGAAGGATCCCACCAACTTTCCAGCGACCTTGGCAACAGACTTGATATACGTGTTTCATTTTAGATCAGGAGTAAAGGTCAAACCCAGAAGCTTGTCAAAACACGGGGCCTCACCCAGACGAGAGCCATCCATCACAATTGATGCCAGCTGGAGATCAGAGCGTTGATGATGTAAGGATAGGAGTTTGGTTTTGGATGCATTAAAGGTAACCAGCCACATCTTCCCCCACTGAACCACGCGCTCGAGATCAGAGGAGAGAGAATCAGAGAGAACTTTGTCATTTACAGCCTTTGATATGTTGCCGTAGATGGTGGTGTCATCAGCATAGATGTCAACGAATGATTTAAGTATGTGTTTAGGGAGGTCATTGATGTAGATCAGGAAGAGAGTTGGGCCCAGGATTGATCTCTGATGGACTCCAGCAATTATATTGCAGGCCTCCGATTTTTGTCCATCTACCACTACTCTTATGAGCCTATCGGAGAGAAAGGATTTAATTATTGAGAAAACATTTCCAGTTATACCGTAGCTGGAAATCTTGTGAAGTAGACACTTATGCCATACCTTGTCGAAGGCCTTTGATATGTCAAGAGCAATTGCCCTAGAAAAGAAGCCTTTGTCAAGAGATTCACTAATCCTGTGGGATATAACCGTCAGCACATCTGCGGTAGATCTTGCAGAGCGGAAACCATATTGTGTGTTACTAAGAAGGTTATTCCTGCTGAGGTGGTTGACTATTTCTCTATTTAATATGGATTCCAGCAACTTACTCATAACACACAGGAGACTTATTGGTCTTTACTGAGAGGGAGATGACTTATCACCTGAATTCTTAAATACATGGCAAACTGATGAGGTCTTCCATGGAGTCGGAAAGCATTTCTCCTTAAGGCAGCGCTTAAATAGTTTCGTAAGTATGGGAGCAAGTTCTGGTTGAAGCTTTTTTAACACTATAATTGGGATGACATCAGGGCCAGTTGCTTTACTGGAATCAAGGTTCTTGATTAGCTTGGCGACCTCATGCACGGATATTTGTATGTTACCTAGCTTGTTCTGTGTTATAGGAGGAAATATGGGGAGTTGATGGCCTTCATCGCATAGGGTAGAATTAGCTGCAAAGTTCTTTGCAAATAGTTTGGCCTTGTCTGACGCTGACGAGATGACGTCTGGTCCATTGATAATGGTTGGGATAGAACGCACACTTCTGTTCAGGATCCTATTTGTTATTTGCAAAAACTGGTGGGAACCAAGCCGCTGATTTTATTGAATGTAGACTTTTTCTTCAAAAATGTATGTAAAACGTTAGGTAATATTTGTAATACAATTCTAAAACTCAGTGGGTACCATAATATTGAAATTAATAATAAGCAACAGGATACTAATAATGATCATAAAATTATGGTAAAACTAAATTTGGCAAGAATTTCTTAAATCTTCTCGAGAAATACTTTATTTTAATCAATCTTCAGCAGAGAATATTCAACCAAAATAGTCTAAAATCGCCCTAGGAAAACGTAAACATTATGATCAAAACACATAATAACAAAATACTAAATGAAATCAGAATATAACAAAACACGTAAAACGTTACCAATATAGCATTATTAAAATTAACATAATCAGTAGAAATGATTCAAACCCTCCAAGCAAACAGCAAGATAGAAAGAAGAAAGTTAATAAAAAAAGATAAATGCTGTAACTTTAGAACTGTGGAATACTTTATTCACTATTAAATATATACTTAACCAAAAGCATTGTTTACCAAGTCATAATTTGTCAAAAAATCCGAATAACTAGAATTATTACGTGGATATAATCCTCCTAAATTTTAAAACCAGACGTGATGACTATAAATAACATTACATAATAAAACAACATTAAAGACACAGTATTGCGCACTCAAAAAAGTGGAAGTGAAGGGAAAATATTATGACAGATAGACCCCCATGCGACTAGTGTAAATTTTGAATGCGAAATTTAATATTGCAAGATTTAAAAAAACCTATTAAACTATAGAAATAAAATAGCAACCAACTGTATGCATAAAATAATATTTACTTTATCATCAAGAGAGACAGGTGCGCAGTTAGTGATTAATAGGGATTAGTACTTAAGAAAAAACTGAGCACAAATTTAATCATATTGAACCATCAATTCGGTATAAAGCATTCAATTTAAGTATACATGTCGTTTTATGTTGTAGTCGTTTTTACGGGCTAAATACCTTGTTAATGCATCCCACCACACCCACCATAGCCTTGAGCCCCCGAAGGGGAATAGACCATCTACAACCTTGTAGATGCTTTTGTAGCGACTGAGTTCTTTTTTGAGGTGAGGGTGCTGGCCCCACGCCCAACCTTCCAGAAGGTACATACAGAGCCTAGCCTTCACAAATGGTCACCCATCTCGTACTGGCCAGGCTCAACGATGCTTAACTTCGGTGATCTGGCGAGAACCGATGTGTCAACGTAATTGAGTTAATGCACACGTAGACTGACATTTTACACACCGTAGATGACGTCATCTACAGTATATTGCCCTTATGCAAGCCCGTTTATCGTCAAATGGTCTGTGTATAAGCTAAGTTTGATAATAATGACGCCAGTGGTCAGAAAGCGGGAGGGACCTCTAAAAGCCGGCAGGTTTAGAGGACCCTTAAAACTCAGATACAATAACGATGTTTTTGTTTCTGCGATTGGTTCTTTTAATTGCTTACTGCTCATCAATACTTTCACTTCTGTCTGTCCGTGTGTCCCTCTTTCTTTAACACTATCAGTGATGATGTGTACATCCTGAACTGCTTTGAATACACGAAAATATCAAATAGTGATCGTTAGTAACTAACAATTGTAATTTAAGTATTAATATATTTGAGAAATTAATTCAATGGCAGGAACAATAAAGAAAAATAGAGCAAACGTCAAATATTAATTTTAACCTATGAAGTACAATTCATGGGCGCTTTAGTAATGTGACTAAATACCTTAGAAATGATACAAACCTGATTTTATGCCGCATGTAGTGTAAGGTGACAGACAAAAAGAATAAAGAAAAAAGGCTCTTGCTTCTATCTATATTCTGAAGATGTCTTGTATATGCAAATTTGATGCTGACCGTTCAAATAAAAAGCCTGTTTTACAGAGACTGAGCAGATTTATATTGGTGAAGTAGCGAGCGTTGAGAGCAGTGTGTTTTATTTAATCTCGATTTCTGTTAGTTGAAACTGAAAAATAGTAAACGATCTATTTGGGGAAGTGCAGAATAGTTAACAATTGATTATTTACCCTAATTTGAATCAGAATTGACTAAACGGAATTTCTTTCAAACTAATTAAGCTTTGATATAACTCGTCTCAACAGGCTTCTCCTGACCCAAGCTTGAGAACACGAACAATATTAAAGCGCCACAAGAGATGTTTTGTAAATTGAAGAACTAAGTGTTTTAATTTATGAGTTCGATAAATGCAGAAATCCACGGGATCATATTTTTAAGAGAAATACTTGTTTCTATACAAATAAAATTAAAATTAATGTGAAAAATATTATAAAATTCGTCAGTTGGTAGTGTTTGATCGATAATGCCTCCGCCGAATTTTGTGGGTCCGCTGGCACCATTTCATCTCCAGTAGCTAAATTGTGATACAATGGATAAACCCTCTCAACTAAGTTCTTTCAAACAGGAGACTTCGCTGGTTCAGCCACGCTGCAATTCGTCACGAGTTCATCTGTGAAGTAATAACTTCAGAACCATCTAAAGATTGGCGAGATCAACTGAAAACGTTGTTACACACCATTAAACTTGACGTCAATTTAATTTTTAATCATCCGGCCTGAAAGACACCTACTGAGGATGGATGGGTCGGATTATTATGAGTATTACTATCAGCTCGGATGAGATAACTCTACGTGAAAGAGGGTAAACTAAAAAAAAAAAAAACATCTCATTTCACAGTAGAATTACTATTTTGTAGTATTGGACAAAACCGACACATTCATTGCGAACAATTATAATTATCTTCCAGTTGTTATTTCACGACGTTTCGGCCAACTATCCATTTGGCCTTCGTCAGGTGGTTAACTAGTTAGTTAGCCAGGAGAGCATTGTCTAAAGGTAGTGGTTTCAATCCTACTCAAAGCCGGTCAGAGGCTTAGTTAGCCAAAAACGCGGTGAGACGACAACAACTACGCAAGGCAGTAATTGCCGGGGATGCAGTTAGGACATTCGGCGTTCCTATCCCGTCGCAGTTAACCACCTGACGAAGATCGGAGGAATAGTTGGCTGAAACGTTGTGAAACTCTTCATATCGAGACAATTGCTAATTGTTTGGACACTGCCAGAGTGCACCCTTTTTAGGGGAGCCGGTTTTCCACCACATTAAAAAACGGCCTTGTGTCTAATTTGCTCTCAGTGGGAAGCAAATAAATAAAAAAACCTCGGCCTTTCGGCCGGGGAGTATCTGTTTTGTAATTGGTCCTTGGTTTATGTAGGGGAAACCTTTCATACTGAGACAATTATTGTTTATTTGGATATGCCAGAGTGCCTCATTTTTTGAGGGGAGGGACGTGTTTTCCCATTACATTAAAAACGAGCTTGTGTCTAATTTGCTTTCGTGGGAGGTTTAAAAGTAACGCTATTGTAACGGTTGATTTGAACCCTTTCGACTATTGGTCGCGTCATGGAGTACCGGTAAGACGTCAGATTTTCTTTCACTTTCTTTTCCGTCTTCGCGTCACGGGTCGGAGCCCGCCTGCCTACTACTACATTTTTGTTAGCTCAACACACACCTTCAAACACCCGGGCAAGGCCGGGCAAGGCCAAGCAAGGCCGGGCAAGGCCGGGCAACGCAGGCTACTTGTTAGGACATCCTTTATAAAATATCTTAATGACCCCTGAAACACTAAGAAACATGTATTCAACATATTAAGAAGGTCACGGTGTGCAGCGACCGAAACGTTGTATTAATAAAACTCCTTACTCCTTGGCCTAACGTTCACAGGAAACATGAGTTGGAACAATTACATTGAAGGCATTGCCAGGGCCGCTGCAAGAAAGGTGGGCTCTCTCTACCGTGCTAGAAAACTACTAACACCCGAAAGTATCCTGTACCTCTATAAGGCCACCATTCGCCCATGTATGGAGTATTGCTGTCACATCTGGGCTGGTGCATCTGCTACTAGTCTCTCGCTCCTTGACAAGGTTCAAAAGAGAGTCGAAAATCTGATAGGCCCTGAACTGGCATCTAAGCTTCAGCCTCTGTCCCATCGACGAAATGTTGCATCCCTCTGCCTTTTCTACAAGTATTTTAGTGGTGAATGCTCTGACGAACTACAATCACTTGTGCTCCCACAACGTGAGCACCCTCGACAAACCCGACAGGCTGCTAAATCCCACCCCCACACTGTAGAGGTCTCTAGATGTAAAAGATCTTTCTACTCCAATAGTTTCTTCCCCAGAACCGCTAGACTCTGGAATTCCATTCCAGGTCCCTGCTTCCCTAACAGTACTGGCGTGCAGAAGTTCAAGTGTAACGTGAACCGACACCTTGCTGCCCAAATCCCTACATAGTACCCCAGTAGTTGTTGCTCCTGATAGTAGCCCCCTACACCAAAGTTGCAATTTGCCTTGTTTGGGATGAAAATGTAATAAAAAAAAGATGAGAATAATTGTGTAATTAATCAAAATGATACAAATATTCACATCTCATCTATATATATATATATATATATATATATATATACATATATACATATATATACATATATATACATATATATACATACATACATATATATACATACATATATATATACATATATACATACATACAGATATATATAGAGAGAGATATAGATATATGCGTTTTATTTTTTATTACGGTATCTTTCTGTTAAGTTACATTATTGTTTCAGCTACCTGGCCGTTTTTTGGTCGTCTGTAGACTTTTCTGAGGAAGCAACAGACGGCCCAAAAAAAAAACGGTCGGTTGCTGAAATAATAATGTAACTTAACAGAAAGATACGGTAATAAAAAATAAAACACATATTTGCTCTACAACAGTATTGAGCACTTTCTTCAGTTTTTATTAAATACCATTTCCACTAAATAAATAAATATATATATATATATATATATATATATATATATATATAAATATATATATATATATATATATATATATATATATATATATATATATATATATATATATATATATATAATTAATTGGATTTACATTTTTGGATTTTACCGTCATTGAATAATTTACCTTTCACCATTCACGTGAAATCACCTTTTTCTTCACCCTATTCCCTCTGCTTCACTTTTTATTATCAAGTAAGATCTTTGACTTACTTGCAGTTTCATCAAATACTTTTGCAAGCAAAATCCGATCACGTATTTTGCTAATTCCTACCCTCTGATGAGAAGTAAAGCATTTCTTCGAAACTCCGCGGATTAAGGACTATCCACTTATTTAGTGTTTTCTTTTTAGATTAAATATGTTTTTAACTCTTTTTCAATGTGTTTTTTACATTTTATGTATATATATATATATATATATATATATATATATATATATATATATATATATATATATATATACATATATATATATATATAACCCCGGGATACGTGGGCCATAGGATGCGGCTTTTTCAGGTTACGATGTGGAATACGATGTTTTTCGGACTCCTGGTTTCAGCATTTACCCCGCCTTACGGTGTTACTTATAATGTACTCTATTTATTACAATTTTTTAATGACGTATCCGGAGGTTCTACTGTACATATTTTATGTATCTACATAAAGTTTTATGTATCTCTTTTCAGCATGTATTACAGCAGCGCTCGATATGTAAGTAGAGATATTTTAAAATATATATGGCAATTAAGCTACACAGAAATATCCAAGTTACATCTTTGTGCGGATTCGTGAGGCTATTGCTTGGCATCCATGTGCCTTCGTGTTTTATATATTTTCAGGTTACTTCTTTGTTAGTTCGACAATCAAATCCTTTGCTAATCATAAACCCACTTCTCGTAGTCAACGCGCGTGCGTTTATCGGGAAAGGGTTTACTAGACCTCTAATTCACCTGTTTCTTTGTTCTTTTTGGACGGTGACGGGTTTCTCTTATTTGTGTTAGAAAGTGACCTACTTTTAATCTGGATGTTTTCATATGCATTTTAGTTTATAGTAGTGTATTTATTGATACATTTGTTTATTTATTAATTATTTTTTTGCTATTTTTGTTGGTATTATTATTTATTTATTTATGTAGAAGGTCATTTATTATCAATTACAAGAACTAATGGGTTAAAACTGACAAACTCCTTTGATATGACCATAGGTTTATTGAACTCTGCCCATGCATAGAGCAAACATCTCATATCACAAATCCCCAGGTAGGGTGCTGCCATGTGTATCGTTCCCTAATTCATAAAAGCCTTTTACGACTTAATGGTAATTTCTTTGTTTGATGGGGGTGAAAGTAAAACAAAATGTAGTTGAACACAAATCAATTTTCTCTGTGTGACGATCACGAACATGAAGAGTAACGTAACGACTTTATTCTTATTTATTGTTCATTCCACTCTAAACGATCGCCGACAACTAGAACATTTGCTCTCTCTGTGCACTCATTTAACTTACCGTGCGTCAAGGAAAAATCTCCCGTTTCTGACTGTTTCTCTCGTCAATGTTTTTTCTTTGTCACTTTTCTCATTCCAAAACACTGTATATCGAACTATCTTTTCTTTTTGTTACCCCCCTTTCTCTCTCTCTCCCTCTCTCTCTATTTGTCTCTGTCTGTCTTTCTGTCTGTTTATCTTTTTCCATCTTTCTCTGTCTCTTTATCTATCTATCTATCTATCTATCTATCGCTTCATATCTTTACTTCCTCTTCTCCTCTTGTCTTGTTTTTCCAGACTGCGTCATGGTTGGGTGGTGACGCATTCAGAGATAACATTTCTAAACAGTTTCTCATTTACAATCCGCGTTACTAATTGCTTACAGACTGCGCATGCGTACAAAGGCACAATTAATATTTGTAGATTCTAATCTTTCATGTTATATAATTAGCGTTTGAAAACGCAACCAACGGATAACACGCATCGTAGGTTATGAAAATGCTGTTAATATACTCTCAGTAACGCTAGACACCTCATTACGACGCATGCATGCACACACACACACACACACACACACACACATATATATATATATATATATATATATATAAATTCGTATTCCCTTTGATTGTTTGTTCACGATTTGATTAATATATACAAAATGTTCCTTATTTTACTCTTCCATTTATTTCTATATATAATATGTTTCTTGCAAAATATATAATTAAGGGACCACCACATTTGCATATTACATTAAGACAATTCGATTTTGCTAAATACCGGAATCTTACTTTATATTTCTAGCAAGAGAATTGTCTTAAGTGTTCTATTTAAAATTGTTATTTTATAAACTTTAAACAACAATGATGATGATAATATATTTAATTTAATTCATTTGGAATTATCATTTCCGACATCCCCCTTTTTAACAACTTTTTTGTTAGAGTTATTTGTCCCTAGAACCTTTGAAACATAAAAAACAAACTTTTCACCAAATAAAATAATTGGGTATTCTCAATAAGATTCTTTCTTGAAAAAAAATTCCGTGTAGATAGAAAAATGTTTGGCATGTATTGTTTTTTTTAATATTCAAACAAAATATACATATGAACTGAAAATATTTCATTTGTTTGTTTTTATTATTCTTTAAACGGCTACACAGAATCGGTAAATTTTTACGACATGACCCAGCGTCGTTTAACACCTAAACAAATAAAGATCTACTGGTCCCTATAAATTCAATATCTTACACTTTTTTTTTCTTTTTTCACGTTAATCTCATCGATTGCAAACTTAACTTTCTAATTATAAAAGGTCAATTTTACGACGTAACCCAGCGTCTTTAACCCCTAGAAAATGAAGATCTTATTTTTGGGGCCTGGTACGCGTAAACAGCCTTTACAAATAATATGAAAGAATTTGAAAAAAAATAACATTTTAAAGTGGTAGATCCCTTTTATATTAAATGAGCACCCACTTTTTGGCCAACAAGCGTTCAACGAGGCATGTCATCTCCAGCATTTTTTCAAGTTTGGCGATTGAGGTAGGGGGCGGCAAAACATGACAACAACTATTTGGTTTTGTTTTGGTGGTGGCGGGAATTACATTTAAAACCTTTCATTAGAAACATAAAATAACGAAAAATTTTATTTAATTGTTTTGGGAAATTATTTTTGGTAGATCTTCATTATTTTAGGGGTTAAAGAACGCTGGGTCACGTCGTAAAATGTACTACAAAATCTTTGACTTCTTCGAATTCAAACTTAAGTTCGAATTCGGAGAAAACACTTTTAGAAACAAAAATGATCCCCCCTCCAAAAAAGCAAATCGAACATCTTTACTTACAAAAAAAAAATGCAGTTAAAAAGTGCCTTACAAAAAATAAACAAAACAAACGTACGCGTTAACGTTTATGATCGTTATTTTTTCAGGTTCATAAAATCATGAGTTTTCTAAGGACAAAACGGTTACCAAGTCACCTTTTCCTTTCATATGCGTTTCAGTTTCAAGCCTTCCGACTTGGCTAATTTTTTTCTTTTTTTTTGCAGTCGCACGGGCATTCGCTGCTATATTTAATGAAACAAAAGTTGTTTTGATTTATTCTTATTTATTTATTAGAGTGCCGGGTCTTTCCAGTGCACGGCCAACAAAAAGTGCGCAATATCCGGAAAATAATTTCTTCTCTTTGTATCCCTTCTGCCGAAATATCTGGTGGAGAGCGTATCACATACTTTTTTTAGGGGGAGGGGGAGTAAATTTACATGTTTTTATCTGTTCTTTTTTAATTTTTGTGGGGGTATCAATAATGAAAATGGTTAATATAGCAAGTGTATTCCAACCGAACTTCATGTCAACCCAGGCAACGCAAGATACCTATGCTAGTATATATATATATAATTGAGTTTATTTCTCGCTCCTACGTTGATATTAAAAGCTTACTTTACCATTTAAAAAATATTAAAAAGAACTTCTTGATATACTCAGTCACGAATATGCATACGCTTTCATGACGGTTAACTAATTTTCATATTCCTTTGAAAAACGACCGTTCATTAATTAATTATTGATTTTTTTATGGTTTCTTATGGGATTAGTTTTATTTAACGCTTAATTATTTTATGCATAGTTCCTATATTGTGTATAAGTGTATAACATTAAGGATGCTAACGTTCTAGCATACGAGCAAGTAAATATTTATATAAGTTATTTGTTTCTGTAATTAAGTGATACTTATTGAATGAATTAAATTATTTATACGGAAATGCATTTTTACCTAAATGTGAGTTGGGAATAATTTTCCCTTTGTCCAGTTGGATACGCCTTCAAATGGGAAGCGTCATATGTATTATTTTTAAAGTATAATTATCTACTGACACGTGTTTCATCGTCTACGACTCATTAGAGTGGCTGAATCTAGTGAGATTCCAAATCGGGACCCTGTAATAATAAACCTAAGCCTCTTCCACTGAGCAATCTCGCAGGACTACTAACTTATCGCATTTTTACGTATATGTTTTTTGTTTTCTTTTTTGGTAGCTATATTTATTGAATGAATTCAATTATGTATATACAGTATAACTCCTATAATTTCAACATCCGCTTCGTTCAAATTAGAGGATGCTGTTCAATTTCGTGATGGAAAAATGTGCTGCAGTATACTTAAATTTTCTAAGAATTAAGAAATAGTAAATGAAATTCATTGCTATACGATACTTCAAGTATATATTTAGTTGAGTTTACAATATATTGCAAGTAAGAATTGAAAATAAATTAAATCTACTCTTACTTGTTAGGTATTTATTACCTACAGTTATCATCTACAGAAATCATACATTTATGTAAAATAGATTGTTTTTATTTATTCATATTTATTGAATGAATCTCATTGCAGTTTCTATTTTCATCGATTGAACTCTCGGCCGCTGCCATTGTATTCCGTAAGCGATCACGAAAATTTACAATTTCTTGGTTCTGTAGCTTCTTTATGATCATATCTCTTCCGAATGACATTGCTTGCAAAATATAGTTGTCACTAAAGTAAGGACTTTTTACTATAAATTTTATAACCGTCTCCATAGATTTTTCTGCATAAGAGAATGGGAGCTGTCGCTATTTTCATCACCATTCCTGCCTTCAATATATTGATCAGTAGTTTCCTCATCTTATAGCACCAACATTGCAACATCATTTGTCATTAAGTGATTTAAGAACCGTTTGAGTTCAAGACTTTCTTCTATACAAGATGTATTCTCTGATTCTTTCAGTTCATAAGCCTTTGGCGTTGGGCATAATTTACCACATGCTTTAAACAAAATTACAGTTAGTGTAAATTAATTATCAATAGCTAATCTACATTAATAACATGGTTCCAATATTAACATTTCTTCGCAATATCTGACTAAACTATGTAAACAGTTTTACTGTAACTTCGTATCAGATATGCTAATACAATTTCAATGACGAGACAGTTTAAGTGGAGAAGAAGTCCAACTTTAGAGGAAGTACAAATTAAAGGAGTTTTACTGTATATATATATATATATATATATATTCATATACATACATATATATCTATATATATAAAAGCGAAAATGTATGTATGTTTGTATGTTTGTGTGTCTGCTATAAACTTCCGACAGACACAACAAAACTTCACAAACTTGGTCTCATATGAAAGCCCCCACCTTCCGGACGACAAATATCGAAAAATTGCCCCAAAGTGACCATGAAAAGTGCGTCAACTGATCGATTTTCTGCAGGGGGGGGAGCGCCCAAAAAGTGACATTTTAATGTTAAACATTACATATTTTTTAATCGATTTATAACTGCCCCCATAACTACGGCCGCCAACTCTTCTACATAAAGTATACACGCGGCCGTTTATTTTGGTTCAACTTGTATTTAAAACCCGCTGAGTCATGTCACGTGATCTTGACGTCAGCAACCTTTAATGGCTGTCTTAATTTAAAATTTAAAAATGTTGTTATCGGTAAAAAAAAAATTAATTAAAGCTAAACTATGAACTTCTACGCTATGGCAACGTTACTAA